>NW_009260669.1:1126317-1190140 GCF_000687185.1 Egretta garzetta
GAGCCCTCAGCACAAGAAGGACATGGAAGTGTTGGAGCGGGTCCAGAGGAGGGCTACAAAAATGATCCGAGGGCTGGAGCGCCTTTCTTATGAGGACAGGCTGAGAGAGTTGTGCTTGTTCAGCCTGGAGAAGAGAAGGCTACGGGGAGACCTGATTGTGGCCTTTCAGTACCTAAAGAGGGCCTACAGGAAAGATGGGGACAATCTTTTTAGTAGGGCCAGCTGTGACAGGACAAGGAGTAATGGTTTTAAACTAAACCAGGGTAGGTTTAGACTAGATATAAGGAAGAAGTTCTTTGCAATGGGGGTGGTGAAACACTGGCACAGATTGCCCAGTGAGGTAGTGGAGGGCCCATCCCTGGAAGCATTCAAGGCCAGGTTGGATGGGGCTCTGAGCAGCCTGATCTAGTTAGGGGTGTCCCTGCTCCTGCGGGGGGGGTTGGACTAGATGACCTCTAGGGGTCCCTTCCAACCCCAAACATTCTATGATCCTATGATTCTATGATTCTATGATTCTAAGAAATCTGTGAGCTCCCATCAGTAAGGAAAGACTGGTTTGAGGTATGTGGGGCATACCGCACCACTGAGCAACCCTCCTGCTTGTCTTAGTCTCTGAGCTGCACTTCGGGCTGATGTAAGAAAGCTAAAACCAGTGGATTGCGACTGTGAAGACAGCAATTGAGATTTGAGCTCCATGAGACGGAAGAGAGATTTTAAATATGATTGAGATTTAATTCCTGACATCTGCACTATTTATTCTTCTTTCCCATAACTACTCCTACTGCTCAACTACTCTTTGTTGACTCCTGGGAATGAGTAAGTTCAGAGATGAACACGATTAAGATATAAAAGAGATGGCTGAAAGCTAGCATATGCCTGTGACATCTGCTCTTACTGGAGGAGGTGGAGACACTGAAAGGCAAAAGTCAAGTTCCTCCTTCACTTCATTCTTGGGAGAGCCAAGAATAAATAATGCTTCATTCCTATTCATGGGAATGCAAAATACAAAGAAAGGTAGAGTGAGCCAGAGGCTAGAGGCCAACTATGCTCGTCAGCTCTATGTTGGAACATTTCCATAGAAAAAGATTTCTCTATGTACTGTGGCTGGTGTTCAATAATTTACTTAAAATTTTGTTTAATATAAATAGACAATATCTCGAGTTTCTGAATTTCAGTGACTATCTGATGAAGCTGGTAAAAAAACCCCAGCTTTATAAAGGGTTCATGTATTAATGTTGCATTTTACCTGGACCTACAGCATATTCATCATAAATTACTGTAGGCTGTAAGAAAAATAAATGATGCTAAATTATATGACAGCTATTTCTAAATATAGTTGGGGGTTTTCTTCTTTTTTTTTTTTTTTTTGCCACAGAGAAAAGTAATTCTCATAGTGGACACTCCCCTCTATTTTTCCCCACAGAAATTGTATTTGGTGGACAATAACAGCCACACTTTTATAGCCATCTAAGACTGGTATTCCATCCTTCAGGGAACACCAGTGCCATCAATGTGTGCCTGTAAATCTTGTTTCTTTCAGTCTTTCAAGCAATCTACTAAAAAATATCTGCCCAGTAATTGTTTAAAATACATCCAGAACTTGATTTAACAAATCTCGAGCCTTTATTGTTACAATGCTTCATTAAAAGAGGAGGTATGCAATAGCTTAATCACACTTATTATTATCGTACATAACTGTGAAACCTTAGAAGTTCTGAAGTTGAGTTTTGCCCCAAACAAGAGAAGATGACAAAATCTTAAGATTTTTCATAAAATTAAGTGTTTGAAAATATTTCTTTTTAAATTGTAATTGAAATAATGAAGTCAAAAGGAATCACTTCATTGTCACTTACATGCTTAGATGAATCTACAAAGAACATTGTTGTGACAGTTATGAATTTTACTGTTCCAGCATTTTCTACCTACAAACTGTTCTAGGATAAGATTTGTGGAGAGCTATATTCTTATCTTCCAGTGCTGCTTCTCTTTAAAGGTTAGAAGATACTGAACTACTCTGCCAATTTTTTCACAATTATTATTATTATTGAACACCTCTGTTCTGGACACTCCCACTTCAAAGCAGCAATTTTTAGAAAAAATTATGCTAACTATGTGGTGTATTAACCAAAACCCAAAAATCTCCCTTGCTTTTATAACAATATGATGCAAATATTTGAAAACAAATTAAAAGCAGTCTTTGTCTTTGTACTTCTTTTGCCTTCTCTCTTTGTACCTGTTTGGTGCATGACCGTGCATGACTTAAATCAGCTAGAAGGAGCCTTGTCTAACTCCCTTCAGAGCCCACATCTCACTGAAGAGCTCCTATAGCCCTTATAATCACAGTATCCTAGGGACCAGACCTGAATGTATTCAGCTTTGCAATACTCCTGCAGAGAGGACTTTGGGTTTGTTTCTCTTTTATACAGAGGCAACTGAAATGGTGATTTGATGTTCCCAAGCAGGGACTACACCCAGCTCTCCCAAGCTAACACCCCAACCCCTCTTGTTTACGGAAACTGTAATAAATAAATCCCCCACTGGTACTAAAGCAATCCAGGCTGAACGGCATACTTTTCCAAAGCAAGGGGAATGCTGACACAGATCACATACATTTGTGGTGGACAGTGTCTGGGACTAAGACGTCACTGGAGTTTTGACATCATGTAATGTGCATATTTAGTCTTTTTAGCTGATAGCATTATAAGGAAAGGCCATGCTGTATACCTGGTATAAATCTGGTTTATACTGTATAATATAGTCTTTAATTACAAAACTAAGCAATTCTTTTAATTTTTATTTCAGAACCCTTTCTCTTGGACTTCTAGGTATTCACTGTCCCTGTGTCATGACTTGAAAATAGTAATTTTCCATCTCTGCTTGTCTCACTCATCCATTTTTCTGCTCTTTTAAGTACATTTGCCTTTCAAATGACCCATGAGCTACTCCTTTTCTTTCACCTACTAAAAATATGTAGTATAGCCCCCATTTTTCTCTAAATGCTAATTTATAAATGGCTATGTATTTTACACTTCTGGACAGCATAATAATTCCACTGAATATTGAAATTTTGTAAGAGAGAAATTATTTCCTCCATGCAAGGTATTTTGGAAAATGAGATCCAATTTTTTGTCTTACGGTAAGACCCATTTAATATCCCTTTGTATACATACAATAAGATTGCTAGCTTGGTACATAATCTTAACTGACTTTCAGTTGCATGAATTTTTCAAAGGGACAGAACATGATATTTTGGACTATTAAAACAACTCGGACATGATATTCCTCAGAAATAGAGGCTGTTCCTGAATAATAGTTGAGAATCACAGACTGATCACTGCATATATCAGCTAAGCACCTAATCAGGTCTTATTTCTTTGTTTTTAAATGTTAGCCAGCTCACAAAACACTTATTCTAATTTCTTTTTAGAATGAACCAAGAAAACCTAAGCTTGAACACAGAGTTTTCAAAGAAGAGTACAAAAAGGTATGCATGTTCTTATTTCATTAACACCTGGGTAGTATAACCAGGTCCATAATATGTTTATCATTAAAAAATTATTCGTTATCTTAACACTAATACAAGTCTTAACACATGGATAATTTTAGTGAAGTCAGTGTGCTAACTGTGGATGTAGAGATGAATGGGAACTTTTATTAATCTTCCAGAAGTAGGATCTCAATTTTTACACTTCCTGATTTTTACTTCTGCTTAACTTACCCATAATTGTAGGAAGTGAAATACATCGCAAGGAAAAGTCAAGCAAAATGTTCGTTCTTAGGAGAAAAAAAAAAACCACAAATAATACATGCCAGAACATAAAGGTATATTAAACCCACGACTGCTGTTACATTTAATAATACAAGAAAGCAATGATGAATGGCCCAGGAAAGTGAGATTCAAACCAACACAGTGTTATTTATCTGGTAATGCAAAAAATATATGGTAACAAAAAATATACCAGTGTGGGTTTTCTCCTCATAACTCGTGCATCAATCATAAAAATGAAGGGACATTTGTATAAGCTTGTTCTAGAAGCAACTGTCTTACCTCAGATCATGCAGCAGTTCTCATGATGTGATCATGAAAAGTCCCTTGCGGTTTTTGCAAGACGAGGTTTGTTAAGCCAAGTGTCCTGGACAAGTGCCACTACATCTGGGGCTATAATGAGAATACTTTTTCTGCTGATGCTTAAGTGATTCCAAGAATGAATTTTCATTTGATTATGTCCATGATCATTGCATGTTCAATTAATCCAAACATCAAGCAGTAGAGCTTCATCTCAACTATATTCAGCATTTTAGAAATCCACTTAAATATATAATGACAAAAAATTACTGAATTTCTGTTCTAGAACATGTATTCTCCTTAAATGTTTCAGGATAAATTCTGTCCTGATGAACAAACAGAATGCCGCATGATTTATGGAGTTAAACCACAGAGAATAAAAGTAATGGAAAATATTCACTGTCAAATAAATAAAGAAAGAAACAAATTCCTGTAAAATTATTAAGTATGCAGGACACTAAAGCATTTAAAAACAGAGAAAAAAACTGGATAGATTTATTTTTTTTATTAAGTTGTACAGCTCATCTAATGACAATATTGCACCTGCTTAAAACTCTTCATTTTACTTGACGTAAATAAACAATGTTCTTCCACTTATTCTAAACTTTCTTGTAGGTTATATGCCAGTCTGGAATTATGCCTATCTGGATATTTCATATTTTTTAAATAAATTTATTTTTAGTCCTATAGGAAGCAAAGTTTTAAGTATAAACCCCATTTTTTCAAAGGAAAAGATTGGAATTTTGATTTAACTCCAAAGCATTTTCATAATTCAGATAGCTCTTCAGCTATTCAACTTTCACAGGCTTGTTATTATCACTGCGATATTCTGTTCTCCCACATCCACCTAACTCAATATTCAAGACATCATGCTGACTTTCTAATTTATCAGTGAATCATTAAGGCAATGAACACAGGCATAAAATGTTACTGAAATAGCAAGCAAAAGAGAATATTTATCCATATTTACATCCTTCCTTATACACCGAAGCCAGAAAAAAATAAGTATACTACAGAAAGTATTACTTATTTTTGTAGTACTATATATAGACTTCAAAATTACAAAATGTGTAAATTAAAAAGTATAGATTAACAAAAAATCTTTTTTTCTCTTTTGCACTGGCTGTCTCACTTTGCAAGTTCAATCAAGAAATGAAGAAATACTGAAAGCTGAAATAGCACAGATGACCACAGGACAGTAGTCATAATTTAAAACATTTATTTCTTTGTTTCTTGTAAGTCTACACGTGTTTCTGACTTTCTAAAGTCTTGTTTTCCCTCAAGGTAACTTAAACTGCCTAATTTCATCAGACATCTTAGAATGTATTCATAGGGTTCCCACAGTAGTTTCTTTTTTCTTTTTTTTTTTTTTTTTTTTTCAGTTCACTGTGCAGATCTTTTGATACTTCTGGTATTATCTTCCAGGATACATATTTCTATAGTAAATATCTGTCCTGCTTTAAGCTGGGGTAGAGTTAATTTACTTCCTTGTAAATTTCAGCTGTCATAGTGCTGTATTTTGGATCTAGCATGAGCATAATGCTGATAACACACTGATGGTTTAGTTGTTGCTAAGCAGTGCTTACACTGGTCAAGGACTTTTGAGCTTCCCATGCCCTGCCAGGGGCATAAGAATCTGGGAGGGGGCGCAGTCAGGACAACTGACCCCAACTGGTCAAAGGGGTGTTCTGTACAACATGACATTATGCTGAGTATATAAACAGGGGGGAGTCAGCCAGCAGGCAGCGATTGCTGGTTGGGGATGGGTTGGGCATCGGTCAGCAAGTGGTGAGCAATTGCATTGTGCATAATTTTTTATATATTCTATTATTATTATTATTATTATTATTATTATTATTATTATTATTTCTATCATCATCATCATCATCATCCAATGCTATTTTATTAAACTGTCTTTATCTCAACCCACAGGGAGGGAGGGAGCTCAGGGCTATGTGGTGTTTAGCTGTCTGCCGGGTTATGCTACAACAATATCTCAAAAAAAAATCAGTGAAGTACATTTACAAGAGTAAGCAGATTTAGAAATATCATGGTTTGTTCCATTTGCTAATCAAAATCATAGGTAAAAGTATGGTCAACCTCAGCATAAAAGACCTTTAGCCTTTTATGAACATTGTTTCAAATGATCAAAATTACAGAAAATTTATAAAAACAGTGTCCTGTAAAATACTCAGTACATAGAATGTGAAATATGAAGAGCATTAATACCAGGCCTATACTGGTTCATATCTCTTTGCTCTTTTCTAATATCAAGCAGAACTTTTAATTTCGAAATAAATATGTTGTGGTTTCAGTTGAAGCTACTACATTGGTTTACTTGATCCAAAAATGTTCTTCTTTTTTGGCTTGCTACACTAAAATCTAGCCCCTCAGCTCCCAGGACTGACCTTCATAAACAATCTTATCTCTGTAACGAGCCAACCCACAAGCTTGGATACATTTACTGGAAATTTTTGCAACTTTGGATGCAGCACAAACTTTGCTTTCTAGGCTGATGGTAATAACACAAAAAGAGCTAAATTCTGAATTTCAGCTGATGAAAAGAGGGTCCTTTACAGCAAGGTTGTCTTAATATGGAAAGATTTCATGCTGTGCAAGTGAATTGTTAATGAGCCTTAAAATGTCAAGAATTATAATTTGAAGTACAGTTTAAAGAGAGGAATGAAAAAATCCATTCTGAAGGAGAGATTTCTTAAACAGACAAGGTTAAATCTTAATATTTTGGGGTTTGCCTGTTCAGAAAAATCTCCAGTGGTCTTTGGAAAGTATCAGCATATAGTCTGCAAATGAAGAAAAAAAAAGATTAGATCTTAAATAGTTAAAAACTCTATTTTCATCTCTTTCCAGAAGATGGTAGTGTAGCACACTGTTAAAGACTCTTGCAGAACCTAACCAGTCTTCCAGTGTATGCGTGCTAAAACTAAAACTAAAGAGAGTAATAGAGAAGAAAATCGTTTAGAAAGTTGAACTTACAAGGTTTAAAATGCAGGAAGGGTAATTTTGGTCCACTGCTTTAATGTTTAAATTTAGATGTTGTATCCGCTAACATCAAAATATTATTGAATACATGGATTACTGAAATATTTAATAAAAGGGAGCAGAATATGTTTTTGATTCTGAAGTTTATTTTCTGTTCTTGAGAAAAGAACACATTTAAATAAATATGTAATACATTGTCATGCCAAAAGGAAGCACAAGAGGCCTACAGGTTTGAACCTACCACACTAATGCTAATGTTCTTCTGAATAGTATTTGTATATTCCAGAGTAGAGAAAAGGTCAACAATTGCTATTTAAAACAAGTAAAAAACCAAATAGGATATAAAATCAATTAATGTTGTTATGTCAAATATGTATTATAAATATGGAAGTAAATCTGTGGCCAAATACTGTCAGAGGCAAAAGCTGTAACATTCCTGAGAAAGAAATATTTGCTTGATTTACTGAATTTAAGTTCTAAAGAATCTTCATTATATGCACTGCAGCTGACTGTAAATTGTAGGCCATTCCTTGCCCTTGTTCACACAGAGGCATTTAGACTTGTGAAAAAAAGAAAACAAAACCCAAAACAAACCAAAAAAATCTTCTGATATTGATTTCAAATAACATTATTTTGGGATCTTTATGTTTAATTATCCACTTACTGAATCAAGTAAGTTATATTTAATTTAAATATATCAACTAGAAAACTATTCAGTCTGACAGAGAAATTGAGGATTTTCTGCTTTCTCGGTATTTTTCATCTATAATTAATCACTCACAATTAAACTGTCCAGGCCATAAATCAAAATCAAGGAGTTCTGTTTTCAATTTCTAACTGTATGGGGTTTTCATACCTTTCTAGATTATAACAAGAGCCAAATGATGTTCAGTATTTCTTTCCTTGAAGGTGTGCAGGCCTTCTAAGTCAACTTTCTGTAATAGTCATGTTAAGTCATGTCTTTTTGGAAAACTTTGCTCCATTATGTACTCTTGCAATGTGTACAGAAAGAAAATACCTCTCTCTCTACTCCTATTCGTTATTTCTCCATAAATAAATTTAAGAATAGAACTGGTTTTATGTAATAGTCATCTGTGTTGCAATGATTTTATGCTTTCCTCCATGATACTCCCCTAAAGACACCAGGATACAGTCACAGGTAATGTCACATGCTTTCATCTTTTCTAGGTGAGTAGCTTTGTATTTAACAGTTTAGAATGCATTTTCTTGAATGGATGTTGCCAGGAAAGCTAGAAATCCGGATACAGCTATTCCATCTTCTGTTTCCCACCATTCTGCCAAGTTCATGTCATCTGTGAACTTTTATTAATTACATATAATTTCAGATAATTGATGAGAGTGTTGAATACTTGGCCAACTGTCTTCCCATCTGAAACCTCATTAGAAACTTCTGTTTCTGTATGTGGCAACACATCAACAACTTGTCTCTGGACTCTGACAGATCATTCTTAAACCATTTCATGGGCACTCCTGTGATTGTTCTGCAAATATTTTGACAACAATTCCATATATCTACACATGAAAGAGTTGCAAGGATTATTGCTTTGTTAAATCCTAGTTCCCAAAACCAAGAGACAGCCATCCAGTCCTGGAAAAGTGTCCATAAAATATTGATCCACAAGCCTTTGTATACTAAAGGCCAATAAAGTCCTCTCAGCTGCCTGTACTAACAAGCATTAGATTTAGAGTAAAAAATTGCAGCCATGACTCTCTCCAAAAAGGAATAAATCTTCCATTCAGGCTAGTCAGGTTTTACCAATAATGTTTCTAAGCTTTCCGTGTTTGTCTAAGTTATCAGTGTTTGTCACAGATTTAACGACATTTTAAATTAAAATCCCCAAATTTTTATTTGAATTGCTTTGAAAGTATTGTAATTGCCTTTCCACCATCTGTCAGGGCATCTACCATGACTGGTCGTGTTGAACCCACACAAAATCATTGCCACAATATACAAGTTAAGGGCGATCTTTCTCCTTCTACTCAAAAACCACAAAAATGAACCATCCATCTTTCTAACCAAAGCTTCTTCACTGCAGCATGCAAACATGCAGGCAGCAATGTCTGCTTGGAGTGATCCTGTGCGTCAGCATAGTTTGGTTGCCTGCATTTTTCCAGATGTGACTTAACGTTTGCATCCTTTCTAATGTAAAGTCCTCCAGCTATATGCCTCTGGATGTTGCAAAATATGTGTGCAAATTAACCCTGGCCACTAATAGATCTTCCACAGCCCGAGTGGTGTCAACGAAGGTTTCATTGTTGGATTGCTTCTAAAATGTTAACTCCCTCTAAAATGTGGTTTATCTGGAAAACACTACATTTGTCTAATAAATACATCATGCTATTTTCCAAATACAGAACAGAAATATTTCTAGAATATAGCTGCAACACTGATGATCACTGTCATCTCCATTCAGTAACAGGTCATTACTGTTGCTAAACTTTTTATTATTATTAAAATGCTTTAAAAACATTACTTTCCTTCAGCATGTGCTGGATTTTCCTATTCTTTTGCTATTTATCTCTTTTTTCCTCCTATCTCCCTTTTTCTTTCTCTTTACATCTTACTCCCATGCTCTATTTTTCTCTCTCTCTTTCTAGTCTCCTTTCCCCTCTCATCCTCTTTCTTTCTCTCTTTTCCTTTCTCTTTATTTTCCATCCTCCCTCCCTCCCTCCCTCCCCTCATTGTTTTGGTCTCTCTCTCTCTCCTGCTTTCCTTTTCTCTCTTTACTTTCCAGTTGGTATGAATCAGACCACTCAATTTCTTTCCCCAGTTGTTTTATAGAGCACCTTTCCATTTCTAACCCCTTTATTTACTTTTACAGGGAATCAAATAAATTATTTTTCTCTCTTTCTTTTTAGTTTTGTAGCAATGGCTTTTCAGCTATGTGAGAAAGCCTTATTTACTTTTTATATAATAAAATGTATCTCTGTCCACTCTGTCTTTCTTTGTCTTTTCTACAGAAAAATGGCCTACTGATTACACGTTATCAGATAGGGTTGCTTACACTGAATATATCAAGAGCATGATCACAAGTCCCTAGGCATTCATAATCTTCCAAAGTTCTTATTAACTTTATCTCATATAATAAAGCCTAAAATACGCTTTCCTCGTGCTGGGTGCAGTATCTTTTGTATTAAAAAATTAATATATCTTTTTTTAAACTCGTTATTGGTTTCATAAGTGTTCAGCAGCTTTTCATTTTGTCATTGCAAAGCAGTGTCTAAGGAGTAAGCCTAATTTGTTCTCTGCTTCCACTAGGTAGCAGACTCCCCCTGCCCACCTTCTCAGAGTCTGTTAATTAGGAGCTGCTCATCTATGCACACCGGAGAAGGTGCCCATAACATTTGATCCTGTAATATTTTTCTAGCCCTTCTGATGATGTGATCCACAGTATTAGTATTTCAGAATATGAAATGTTAATTCCTATTCTCTGATTTTATAGGCTTTGTAGTTCTTTTTCCCTTCTCTCTGTCATGTGTATGTTACCTCCTTCAGCATCTAATTCTCTTAGACCCACTGCTGCCAATCTTTTCAGGAAGTTTTCTGGCTATTTTAATTCTGTTCTCCAAGAACCATTTCCTAACATCACTATCCGGTTGACACAAACCTGGTGCATGCTGCAATGTCAGTACCATGGAATTAGGATCCCACCTCTGTGCTGTTGGGCTGAGCAGACGGTTCTGACATGCGGGGCAGGAGGTGCGAGGGGAAGGTTATAGTTCATGTAGTCACGGACTAGTTCAGAGATGGGTTTAGTAACATTTAATCAGAAATCAGTAGTGAAAAAGTACTGAATTAGCTGTGTCTTTGAACACTTACTGGTAATGTCTGTAACTGTAAGGGTATGTATGAGAGAGAAAGAGAGATTTATTTCAATATTATGTCACCGAACAATGACATTAAAGGATTTAGACAGTTACCATCTGTTGTGTCTGGTCTGCAAGTGTCCTGACACTCTGAGTTCCTTATGGCTGTGGCTTCTTAATTTGATTTCCTGGCTCAGTGTCTTAGTTACTTAGCTGGCTATCTCACCCAGGGTTGTATTATTTTTAGAAATTTGGGCAGTTCATAACAAAGTGAAAGTCACCTTGGGAATAGTGTATCTCAAGAAAAAAACCAGAAATAGATATTATACAGAAAGGATAAACTTGGTTATTTTATAAGGGATTGGGCCCAATCCAGTTCCACTGAGCTATTTGTGAGCCTTTCCACTTCGCTTTGCTTCATTTCACTTCACTCACTGGATGATTGCAAAGGCATTTCACCTTTTCTCCTGACAAGTACTTCACTGTATACAAATTCACTTAGGTGGACTTGAAAGAAATAGATATAAACCTGTGATTCTTGTACACACAACTATTAAGAACCCTGATGGTTCCAAAACTCTTCACCATTTGGGCTCCAAACTTTCTATGCACCCATAGAACTCCTTGTCCACAGCTGCCTTGGGCTGAACTCCTAAGGGACAAACTCCATCTGGAAAATATCATCAAAGTTCCCTGAGTGACCAGGTCAAAGAGTCAGAGAGGTTAAAAGTGAAGGAGGTAGAGTTTCCTAATTTTTTTTTTATAATTTCCCAAGACATTATCACTCCTCCAAAACATCTCCTCAAGCCACTCCCACTATCAGCCCATAGCGAAATATGGAGTTTTGGAGATGTTGCAAATCCCAAGCATTGGAATATCCAGGCAGTTTGTTAATATTCTTGCTTATCGGATTATTTGAAAAAAAGACTAGTGGAGCAACCAGTATCTTAGGCTGTTCCAGTTAGACAAGAGCAAGCCCACATTATCTCTTTCAAAGAACAAGTACGGAAACTCAGGCCTGAACATGGAGGTGTACCTGAAATATCTGCATAAGCTGTGGCAAGGCACAGGATAATATATAATTCTGCATTTAGCGTTTGCTGTCACATAGCTTGGTTGGTCCCTGTAAGATGCACATGTTTTTCTGATGACAGTTGTGACCCCAACTTCTCCATAGATACCTAGACTGCCTTTGAATTTTTCCTTTGGCCAAATATCCACAAATTTTGGCATCTAACTTGCTGTCAAAATTTTTCCATGAAATTAGTCTAATATGGCAGCTGAATAACACAGGTGGTGCTTTACCATGGTTTGTATTAGGCAGGTTCTACTTTATTGTACACTGACAAATTTATAGCTCTGATACCACTGTTTTCACCAAAGCACCATTAGTGCAGTTAGAATCAGTAACCAAAAAGTTTATCCCTTAGTATAAGAAAGATGCAGATGATCCATCTATAAAGATAATAGGAAAAGAGATACAAAAGCAATGAAAAGACAGGAGAGACCAACTTACATGAGCCAGGTAAAGTAACTATAACTGACTAGTTATGTACATACACAGACAACAGACAGACACACACTCACGGGATAAGCAACCTGTTTAGAGTGTTTCATTAAAATGCTTTATTGCCTGAGAAGGAATCTATCATTATCTCCTGATTCTTAAGTAGAAAGGCAGCTGAAGAGAGGATTCAAAAGCAATTTTGAATCTACTTATAATATGATATTAGTATTCTATGACATAGCAGTGTAAGTAACGGCAAGAAGGTGAGCATGATACCAAGCAGAACTTGGATAGAAATACATGAAGGTAGAATATAGACATCCAGACAGAAATTTGGCAAGGATACTGATGTTAAGCTTCAAATTCTTGCAGAAATTGGTATATCATCATTAAAGTAAAAACTGTTCCTGGTTTCTATCTTATCCAAGACAGAGAAGCCTCCAAGATAACATGTCCTTCCTCTTACCGGCTTAGTTTTAGACTGTAGAAATTGAATTGTTAATTTGTCTTCCAGCAGTTATAGCAATTCAGAGAGCTTGTTCTAGATTCTTCTCACTTAATTTTAGGCAACAAATTTAGCATCTAAATTAGGAATATAGTTGCCATAGACTTTCTAAATGCCAGGTGTTATAGAATAAACATCCACATAGGAAAATTTCAAATGACAGGAACATAATCCTGTATTGCTTTGAAAGTGTTTTTCCCCTGAGTGATTCTTAAGCCTGAAATTCAGTGAAGTAGATCTCACCTTTCAAAATATCTTTAATTTTATTTTATAAAATCATAGCCAAACTATTCTAAGGTCACAGACAAATTATAAATATATGTCATCAAAGTGCACTCATGACATTAAATTAAAATAAAAATATTTCACTTTCTGATCTCTTTACAAATGTTGAATAGAATGGACTGGGTACTTGCAGAAAAAAAGTGCTAATAACACCTTATTTTAAATCAATTTTTATATACGCACTTACAGGTATGGAAAAAGTCTGATACAGCTTCAAAGGAATATTAAGCACTAAATGTAGCACTTAGTGCAGCCACAAGCATCTTGGTGCTGATAGTAGGCTGAACAGTCGTTCTTGGAAGCACATATACTGATACCATTTTTCCTGCTGGATAGCTTTGTTTCCACCTAATTCAACAGTCACTTCAATCAATGGCTGTAAATGTAACATCACGATTTCTTCAAAATGCGTCCTGCTGGAAAGCCTAAGCAGTTGCCAGAGAAGGAGTGTGAACTAATTATTTGTGTTGTCTGGAAATAATGAGGTTGTAGGCTAAGGGCAAGAAAACAGAAGATTAAATGCCAAGTTTTTTAGTTTTATCATGCTGTCCTCTTAGTTTCTAATCTTATGGGACTTACTGCATGCATAGTATCCTTTCTAGTTTTCTCTTAGAAATTTTCCAGAGTAATAGAGACCTATCTTATCAATAACAAATGTGTGTCACTATTATTTCTCATAATAGAATAAGTGAAGCGATTAAGTAAAACTTTATCCAAAGACTCCAAATGAAGAAAATGGCTCTAACTTTGTAATATATATTATTTTATATGCCAGAATACAGGTTCATAATTCACATCCTATAAAACAAAATAATAAACTATTACTAGAATAAGCTCAGCTCCTTCCTCCACTTCTCTAACACCCACTTAATCCCTTGCACAAACGCATACCTACATAACTCACAAACATGCATGAACGCACATGTCAAATCATTATCTAGTATCATTAGGCATTACAAATTAATAATTATCTGTTGTTGCTATATATATTTAGAATGACATGCACAAAAGAAAGCAGCTGCCTATGGATCAGGTTAGATAATCTTTAATCAGCACTGATAAACTCACACATGCAACTATTGATTTCAAATCCCAATGATTTCACAACAGAGAGGTCAACATGAACAAAAACATTTGTCTGAAGCTGGACTCATGGAATCAGAGAGTTGAGTAGCAATCCACGAATAAATGTTGATGAATTGGGGGATATTCAAGAGCCTTTCACATAATAACAATTTGCTGGTTGTGTCCTCTGATGCATTATTGTTTCTCTTTTCCTCATGTGTTATAATATGCTAATGGCAAACATCTGCAATTTATAAAACATGGTTTATTAGTCCAACATATTTTATTTCTACTGTTATGCTCAGAATCTTGTTTATGGGAAAAGAGAAAACACATCTCATATATAAAGCAGAGAATTTATTGTGAGCATAATTGAAATCTTAATAGTCTATTCAAAAATCACTATGAGCCCAGATACAATTATTACACAAAAAGAAAAATAAAAGGTAATTAAAAATTGAATACTTCTATAAAGAAAAAGTATCAATAATGGTAATAATAATAATATAGTTTAAATTGTTACAGAGACACTTCTTAGTTTTTATCCCTTTACTTGGTGTTGGACTCATCGTTCCCTTTCTCCTCTGGATCCCAAGTTGGTGGGTCAGTCTGGTGCTAGGGGAATGCTTTGGTGAGTTGTCCAGAGGCCTCATTGGTAGGAAGATGAAGTTTGTGTCAATGGTTTATTCTTTCTCACTCTACAGCCCACTTGGATGGACTTCTGTAAGTTTGCTAACACATTTTTACACCTTTTCTCATTCTGCATTGCTCTGTAACTCCATGTTAAATCTGAATTTACATTATGTGGTGAATTTTGCAGATGTTGCATACTTTTTTTTTTCTCTTTGCTACCCATAAAACTAGCTTTGGCCACCTCCAGGTCTGCATTTCTTCAGCTAGTGAGTTGTTTATAGCCGCTGGGTCTCTGGTGCCAGCCTGTGCCCCATCTCTTCTCACCCCAGCCCAGCACTCCTCTGTGCTGCATCCTGCCTCTCCACCTCTCAAGTTCTCTGCTGTTGTGCCAGGACTGAATGTTTCTACATGACATCATTGTGCCAGAGCTGAAAATAGCTCATTTTGCAAAAAATAATAATTGCTTGTCAATATAACCTCTATAGAACTATGGTTACACCATTGTCATTGTTTAACCACAGCAGGCAGTGATAAGCAAAAGTAAATCATAGAATCATAGAATCATTTAGGTTGGAAAAGACCTTTAAGATCATCAAGTCCAACCGTTAACCTAACACTGCCATCATACCACTAAACCATGTCCCTAAGCAAAACCGGCCATAGCCACCTGATCAGATGAAAAAAAATCTGCTACAGCTAAACCAAGTAAAATCAAAGCTGCAGGTAGGGCAAGACAAGTGCAGACAAGCAAATCTGACAAGCCTCAGTCCTCAAGCTTTGCAAACTCAGTACAAAGCTTATGGCCTGTTACCAGCAACAGCAATAACATATTATAGGTGTACACAGTTACATTTGTTAATGTACAAAATATTATCAGTGAAAAATATGGGCTTGCTCATATCTTGCACAGTAAATACAAAGTAACTCTACATAGTCAAGTTCAAGTAAAATAAAATAAAAATAGACATACGCTATTATGTCTATTGCCAAAGGTTCAGATCGTGATTAACATAAAAACCCCCATATGAACAGTTTTCTGACACAAATTTGTGAGTGCACCCAGGCTGTAAGCTTGACAGATAATTCATGTTATTAATTAACTCTGGTTTTGTCTCATATTCTTTAGATGGGTAAAGAGTTCTCAGGAAAACCTGCCAATCACTGAGAATAGTGCTGGACTAAGATTTAACAGTGCTTTTCCTTTTCAGACATTGTGAATAATGGTCCCTAGTTTCAAAGACACCAGAAACTAAAGTTTTCCTGATGATTTATGAGATTACTAGTATTTTCTAACACAGTTCCACAATAGCTAGAATGTAGTGGGTAGACATCTTCCAAAGTGTTTGGCAAAACCATTAAAATTTATGTTACATGAAAAAGAATATTTTGAATTCTCTTTTTTCCACATTTTCCACTGCAATGTCCAGAAATGTTCCATTTCAACAGTCACAAGCTGAACCTGCCCCCCAGTCAGTTATCGACTCTTCCTTTCTGTGATGCTTTTCCTGTTGTCTAGGCCTGTATATTATATTCCAGGGCTGTGAGCCAAATTACGCTTGGCAGAGAGCTATACTTTATTATGGCTCAGTCAATTTCCTATAACCAGGTAGAATAACACACTAATTTTGCTAAACATGCCCCATGTGTCTCTATATATGGCCTAAGTCCTTGAATATGCCTTACTGAGTATTTGCCGAAGCCTGTCAAGGAAAAGCTGAATTACACTTTTAATTGTCTCTAATCACACGGGACTAAAATATCATTTATATAAAATAAGGCTTTAATGAAAGTGTGAATTGCTGCTTCTCCATTGTTGGGTATCACTCTGGATTAATTTCCAAAGGCCAGTGATAAGCTCCAAAAGGTGCAGTCCCAGCCACAGTTTTAATGCTTTGCAGAGTTAATATTACACAGATTGCAATGGTGTCTGAAGAAAGGACCTGCCAGTCAATTTGCCTGGGAATCTACATGTGCTTATAATCTGTTCCCAATTAAAAGAAATGAATCAAATCATGGCCACTCAGTTAGTCTTCCCTCGTAATGGTGTAAACAGGAAAGTAGTTTTAAATGCTTATCTTATTAAATACTCCATTAGATGATTTAGTAAGTTAAATAAAGCTGTCTAGTCTTCCCTTCTGCTCTTTACTTTTAGAAACAAAATATAATACAGTCAATCCATATTTACATAAAGATAGATATAGTTTAAATTAATGATGTGGTAAACTAAAGAACAGTGAGTAAGCCATGCAACTTTGAATGGTTGTAATAAAATCTACTAAAAAGATGGCAAAATCTGCCCTGAATTTTGCAGTTGCCAGCACAGCATAGAGGAATCAAAATGGCCCTCTTTAGCCTCAGATCCACATGGTCTGTTATACTTTTTCTATGCCAAATATAAAAGGCACCTTGCCACCAAAACCACAAGCCATATAGATAATAAAAATTTGCATTCCTTTCTTTAATTGCAAAACACAATTGTCTGAAAATGCTATACGGAACTGGACTCTCAATTCATGCTCACCATCATTCTTCATTCTATCACATCATTAAATTAAAGTATATCAGAAGTATTCAGACACAGTTTATTTCTTCTGACCCGTTGTACAAATAAAAGACAATTCAGAGATAAAACCCCATTACCCCATTGTACCAAGCTTTTTTTTTTCTTTTTTTCTTTTTTTTTTTTTTTCTTATGTGGTTTTGGTTTAGGCTCTTTTCTACTTCTAAACCTAGATTTGAAAATAATATAATCAGTCTTTATGATGTAATGGCTTTCAGAATTGACACTTAATAACAATGAAGACCATGTTCTGGTGCCAAAGCATTTCTCTGATTTAAATACACAGATTTGGATGTGAAAGGACTTTGAAATCTATTTCAAAGCACATATGATTCACGCTGCATGCCAGGTAAGTATTATCTCAAAAGAATGTACTTTCTAAGATAGTTGCACTAGAAACTGATATCTATTTGGACTAAAAAGCAGACAGGCAGCTTAATGTATACATACTGCCAACTTTTCTGAAAGGTTGTTTTTCGTTAACAGAGCATATACAAATAAAAAAACCTGCAACTATGATGCATAGTTCTCATAGGATAGTTCTCGGCTATTTTATTCAATAACTCTACGAGTGATGGCAATATATTTTAATGTGAGAAGAATGAGCACCAGGTAATTTTAGCAGGGCTGAGAAGTGCTGAGCTGAACTAGCTGGGCAGCATACCTCTATTCTCAGAACAGGGTGGGGAGAGGAACCAAGCTGTGGCATGATTTAAACTTCAGGAGTTTCAAGAAATCTTACTTTGTTTCTTTAAAAATCAGACATCCATACAGTCTCATCATCTAAGTTTTCTTTAGGTATGAAGGTATACCCCAGAGACGGATTCCTCCCATTTTAAAATGAGTATTTTCAGAATAGTCTCATACTTTTAATTAACCTTTTATCTCTATATCAGATTTTTTGTCCACTAAGCATTGCTCTTGTATCCAAAGTCAAGCTTAGACCTCAGATGTACTCAGGCCTCTTTTCGCATCATTCATCCAGCTGGAAGATGAAGGACGCAGAGAAAGTTCCCTGCTTTGTTTTGGAGGATCAATTATCAGCCAGATGCAGATAGAGGTTGACCAGAAAAAAGCTGATGGGTTTGATAGAATTTATTTTTACAAATATATGTGTCCCATTCCACTCACAGCTAAATGTCTGGAAGCCTGTGCTTCATCTAACCATTTGCATTATTAGGTGGTCTGTGAATAATTCAAAATGTATTTAATAAGGATCAAAAGGACAGGTCACAGCAGATCAACAATTTTTATTGCACATGCAATACAGACCTGGAGGGTGCCTTTGTGTCATCTGGATGTAAAAAGTTTGATCATATATTTCAGAAATCTGAGAGACCTTAGAAAATTCAGTCTCTGAGAGGCTGGTGTGTCATCTTATTGATAAATTAGTCAAATCTTTGTCTGTTAACAATACATTGAAGCAATTAGTTACACACAAGGAAAAAAAAAATTACCAATATGATATATTACATAGTACCTGTGAGAAGTGTGACAGAGGTCTTTTTAGCTGTACTTTCCTGAAATTCATCTCACAACTTTTCTTCTTTGCTTTTGTGCCCTCTCCATCCTTATTTTCTGTACAGTTTTACAGACAAGTAACTGGACTTTAAAAAAAAAGAAAAAAAAAATTACTTTTTTTCAAGTTTCCTCTTGACAAAGTGTTTATGAGCCCATCAGTATCACTGCTTGGTACTTGCTACAGAGGTAGCTATAGCTGGTTTTTTTGTTTGGTATTTCTCATCCAAGTTCTCCTTGATACTTCTGTTCTTAGATTTTTTACTTACAAATTCTTGCAGCTCAATTCCTTGCTTTACCGTGATGTTTTTAAAACTTGGCTACCTCTGTACTAGTTAAGAACTCTTCTATCAATGATAATTAGTCATCCGAAGCATAAACAACCCTCCATTCTAGGTTAAACAGGTGTCAGCATGTTGTGTTGGCCGGAGACTTACTTAGATTTGCTTCACTTCTGTTAAAAGACTAGTCCTTCCAACATGCTCTGGGATAGTCTGTGCAGACCTCCATATGCTCACCTCTTTTGTTTTGTTCAGGCTCAGCCTTCCACAGTGCATTTCACTGCTAAATGGAAAGTTTTAATTTGACTTTCCCTGTTTTAAGATATACATGTACTTGCCTTCCTGGAAGTCTACAATATTTCACTTGTCTCAAAGGACTCTTGGCAGACTGCTTCAATGTCATTTTTGTGTTTAACACATGACTTGGCTGCAACTTCTGTTTGCGTGATTGGGATGAGACTCTAAATACTTTAAGGTTAAAGGATCTCTCAATAGTGGGTGGGCATATTGTGCAATGTTCTTTTACAGCAAGTGTATTTTCATATCTGAATCCTATTTAGTCTGCACTAAAAGGTGCTTCCATCATCATGAGTTTTTTGGATAGCAAGCTGATTAAACAAATCATAGAAGCAAACTACATTTAAAAGAGGGTTCTTCCTACTACATGATCACAAGATGTCTACAACTTGATAAAATACATGGAAACTGTTAGTAATGTTATAGAGACATGGGTTTTGGTTGGGGTTTTTTGCACCACTACAGCTGGTCATGGATAGCACAACACAGTTATACAATGATCTTTACTCAAATGCAATAAAATCGAGCCTTAGAAACCATAAAATATATCTATTATGTTGTAGATACACTCACTGAAAGTAAGACTAAATGGAATGAAAGTGCCATATTTATTCCAAGTGCTGACCTGTACTTGGTTAATTTTCAGCCACTGGGCATTATTCGTATGTACACCTATAGCACTTTACATGACATGAGCCTGCTAATGAAACTTTTATTCTGTAGAAAGTTTATGAAATGGCCTCAGTATTAAATAAGCATGCAACACATGTTTTTAAATCATGTCCACTAAATAAAATCAGAAATTGCAAAATGAAAACTCTTTGCCTTTATTAAAAACATGCATGTCTACTAAACATGAGAAGGCTAATGGAATCTGGTTGTGTGGCTACTCAGACTAAAATAAAACTGTTGAAAGCTGAAGAGGTAAACCTCATTGGGAGGCTAGATATAAGATTCTGAAACCATCTTATAGAATAGTTCTCCTTAAGCAGAAAAGGAAAGGACAATATAAAAAAATAGAATTCTGAATGCTTTAGTAAAGATAGGTATGAACAAAAGTCCAATGTATGAGCTGAAACAATACTGTACTATAAATAAAGTTAAAATCATACTAAAATTCTGCTGAGAAGTTATTGACAAAGATCTGACCAGCAAATTTTAAAGACTGCAAAAATGGCTATGTTGTCTTGTAGCAATCAGAAGACTGGCAGTAGAAAGTGTGATAGATTGTTTTACTGACATCTAGAACCTGACAGAATTTAATTTAAAGTTTTTTAGTCCTTTATAAAATGAACTTTATTATAAACAGTGACCAAATAACCATAGTACTAGACAACAGGTGGCCAACCCTACTCATAGATAACAGAATCTTCCTTCCACCCGTCTTTGTTTCGCTGTGCTCACTAGAGGGAAGTAAACATCTGGAATCCCCAAATTAAAGCAAACATTTATGATGGCAAACCATAGCTCAGCAAAAAAATAACAGTATGAAATAAATTCTAGTCTTCACTCTTCTGTCTTTGTTATTTTTAAAGAGTAAAGTTTTACTTGAAATAGGATGATCGGAGACTTCTAACAAGAGATCCAAGTTAGGAATATATAAACAACTTGGCATAGCAGACCTTACTAGTCCCATCAAGAACTACACTAGCAGATGGTTATGTCATTCTTAATGATTTCTATAAGTACACATCAGCATTGCTATACAGTCACATTATCAGTCACATGTTCCTCTCCACTGCAGTTTTTTTGAGGTTTAAGTTTTTTAAATCTTATTTTCCAGGCAAATCCACTCTGTGCTTGAGACAGTGACACCATAATTTCTACAGCACTATGATTTAAGTAAGGCCTGGATCTAGTGCGAGAATGATGTTCTAATGCTGAAACATGCAAAGTAATAAGCACTTTTTATATATACATATTAATATTATTATTTATATGTAAATATAATTATTTAAAAGGGAAGGGAATGGAAGGGAAGGGAAGGGAAGGGAAGGGAAGGGAAGGGAAGGGAAGGGAAGGGAAGACTCTTATGGTACTATAATATAATTTATATAATAACATTTATATAATCACACACATATATATACATACTTGTATATGAATGTATGTAAATGTATGTATAATATAGTTTATATAAATTATATCATTTATATAATAATTTATACCATTCCACTATGTTTATATCTCAGAATTCAGTGGAGGATAGAAATATCAAAGTTAATTTTAAATTATCAGAAACAGCAATAAAAAGAAGGTAGACAGTGTGGCATCAATGAGATGAAATTTTCTATAAACACAACACTCTAAATATTTAACTTAGCATAAAGCCTATGAAATATATTTTAATATTTAGCATTTACAATGTTCTTTTACTACCTGATCTGAAAATTTGTCAGAAAAGCCACACCAAGATGTCTCTTTTTATCGAACTTGTTTTCTGTCTCTAGGCAGTTTCTTGCTCAGAACTTTATTTCTTTTTGGAGAACCTCAGAAATTTATTGTTCTTGCTAGTTCTTTAGTCCAGGGGCAGGATTTTTGTGGAATTCAAGCCTTTCAATAAAGCAATTTGTCTCTATCAATTCTCTATCCTTTGAAGTTTAGGTTCACATAAGGTTTAAAGCATTCTCAGAGCATTAAGACAGGTTGTATAAGGCCATAGCTTCATGACATATTTAAAATGGATCTGGAGCAGAGACAGAAAGGAGCAGAGGAGCTGAAAATGAACATGAGCTTCTTTTTCTGGCAGAAAAATTGTTAAATCATTTAATCTTTATTGTCTCATTGCTCACTTTAGGCAAAGGGCAAATAGGACAGAAAAGGAAGGAGACGTAATGGCAAGTTAAACATTTATATAAGCTAAGAACTGCTTCCTGACTTAAATACCGGCAGCACCTCAGCACTTCCAGGATAGAAGTATCAGAGCCTCCATGTGGAGCCAAGAATTACCCACACATCTTATATACAGGTCTTGTTGGAACTAAGCTAGATACAAGACAGAGGAGCACCAAGACAAAAACACTGAATGAAAATTTTTGCTTTAAAAGATAATTAAAAAGTAGATACAGAATGTGATTGGACATTTTATATAAAAGTATTATTGATTTATATTACTTGGAACTGATAAACAGGAGTGAGTTGCAGCAGCAGAAAATATCAATTCAAAAATCAGTATATGTCAATCCAGGTTTTCTTTTATGGGATTAAAAAAAATCATAAACAGTAATCAAAAGTGAGAAGAGTCTTGACTATTTAAGCACAAAGTATAGCTTAATTTCTTGCACATCAAATAACTTGGTTTTTGTGTCTAAGCCTGCAGGGTGATTATTTCATTTATAAGCTTTTATTATAATTCTTTACATTAAAAAAATAAAAATAAAAGATCAGTTGTATATCAGCAACACCAAATCATAGAAAATCACAAAAAATTTAGTCCAGAAGGGACCTCTGTTTGTCATCTAGTCCAGGCCCCTGCTCAGGGTAGGGCTAATTTCTCTGTTAGATCAGGTTGAGTGGGTAGAGTTTGATCTGAAGATCTCCAAGGATGGAGATTTCACAACCTCTCTGAGCATCTTGTTTCCTTTGTTAACTAGGTGTATAGTATTTTCATAACTAGACAAGGTTCCTGTTGTTGCAACCTGTCACAGTTCTTTGTTGTCTTCTTGCTGCGCACCTCTGAGAAGATTTTGGCTTCTAGTCCTCTATAAAAAAACTTTAGGAAGGAAGACTGCAAATAAGTCTCCTGTTAGTTTCCCACAAGTCTATGGGCCGGATGGAATCCACCCAAGAGTACTGAAGGAGCTGGCAGAGAAGCCTGCCAAGTCACTCTCCATCATTTGTCAGCAGTCCTGGTTAACAGGGGGAGGTTCCAGATGACTGGAGGCTTGCCAATATGACACCCATCTACAAGAAAGGCCGGGAGGAGGATCCGGGGAACTACAGGCCTGTCAGCCTGACCTCAGTACCAGGGAAGATTATGGAGCAGTTAATTTTAAGTGTGCTCACAACGCATGTACAGGACAACCAGGGAATCAGGCCCAGCCAACGCTGATTCATGAAGGGCAGGTCCTGCTTGACCAACCTGATCTCCTTCTATGACAAGGTGACCCACGTAGAGCATGAGGGAAAAGCTGTGGGTGTTCTCTACCTGGACTTCAGCATAGCCTTTGATGCTGTCTCTCACAACATTTTCCTAGAGAAGCTGACGGCACATGCCTTAGATAGGTGTACTCTTCACTGGGTAAAAAACTGGCTGGATGGCCGAGCCCAGAGAGTTGTGTTGAATGGAGTTAAATCCAGTTGGGGGCTGTTCACAAGCAGTGTTCCCTAGGGCTCAGTTCTGGGGTCAGTCTTGTTTAACATCTTTATCAATGATCTGGATGAGGGCATTGAGTGCACCTAGGTAAGTTTGCAGATGACACCAAACTGGACAGGAGTGTCGATTTGCTCGAGGGTAGGGATGCTCTACAGAGGCTGCATTGATGGATCAAGGCCAACTGGATGAGGTTTAACAAGGCCAAGTGCTGGGTCCTGCACTTTGGTCACAACAACCCCATGCAACACTACAGGCTCGGGGAAGAGTGGCTGGAAAGCTGCATGCTGGAAGTGGACCTGGGGGTACTGGTTGACAGCTGGCTGAATATGAACTGGCAGTGTGCCCAGGTGGGCAAGAAGGCCAACAGCATCCTGGCTTGTATCAGGAATAGTGTGACCAGCAGGAGTACGGAAGTGATCATGCCCCTGTGCTCAACACTGGTGAGGCCGCACCTCGAATGCTGTGTTCAGTTTTGGGCCCCTCACTACAGGAAAGACGTTGTGTTGCTGGAACATGTCCAGAGGAGAGCAACAAAGATGGTGAGGGGTCTGGAGCAAAAGGTTTATGAGAAGCAGTTGAGGGAACTGGGATTGTTCAGCCTGGAGAAGGGGAAGCTGAGGGCAGACCTTATCGCTCTCCACAACTACCTGAAAGGTTGTAGCAAGGTGGACATTGGTCTCTTCTCCCAGCTAAGGGGCAATACAACAAGAGGAAATGGTCTCAAGTTGCTCCATGGGATGTTTAGATTGGACATTAGGAAAAAATTTTCACCGAAAGGGTTGCCAAGCATTGGAATGGGAATTGGTTGACTCACCATCCCTGGAGTTATTTAAAAGACAGGTATACGAGGTGCTCAGGGTCATGGTTTAGTGGTGGAATGGCAGTGTTAGGTTAACAGTTGGACTTGATGATCTTAGAGGTCTTTTCCAATGTAAATGATTCTATGATTCCTCATCCTCAGACTGAACAAACACAGATCTCTCAGCCTCTCAGTATGTGGCTGTCCCCTAAACAACCTAGTAGTCTTTCACTGGACTCTCTCCAGCTTGTCAATATTTCTTTTACTTGGTGACCCAAAATGGAACACAATATTCCACATGAAACCTCATGAGTTCTGAGCAGAAAAGACTAATATCTTCCTCTAGTTATGCTTGTCTTGATGCAGTTCAACATGCAATTACCCTTTGTTGACACAAGGACACTGCAAATTTGTCGTCCAGCAGTCTACATCGTTTTCAGCAAAGCTGGTATATAGCCACTCAACTCATAGCCTCTGCTGATCCATCCCAGATGCAGAACTTTGCATTTGTCTTTGCTGAAACTTGTGAGGCTCCTTTTGACTCATTCCTCCAGCTCACTAAGGTCCTTTTGAGAAGCAGCTTGCCTTGCAGCAAAATGACTGTTCCTGCAATTTGATGCCATCTGCAATGTTGATGAGTAAGTTTTCCATCCCATTGTCTGGATCATTGGTGAAGGTTTTAAACAGCATTTTCCTCCATATTGACCCCTGAGAAAGGCCACCCATTAGAAGCCATACAATTGCAGTGAGGCTCTGAGCAACCTGATCTAGTTAAAGATGTCCCTGCTCATTGCAAGGGGGTTGGACTAGATGACCTCTAAAGGTCCCTTCCAACCTAAATCATTCTGTGATTCTACAATTCTAATTGACCACCACTCTTTGGGCCCAGCAGTTTATCTAGGTTGCCTCACACCTCGTAGTCTGCTTCACACCTTGTAGTCCACCTGCCCAGTCCATATCTCTCCAGTTTGTCTACAAGTATTCTGCAGGATATTATGCTGAAAGCCTTGTTAGAGTCAAAGTAACTGATACCCACTGATTAGGAAGTCAATGACAAAAAGCAATCATGATCAGGTACAATTACCAGGCAAAGCCCTGCTGGCCAAGTCACATTCCTGTCTTGCAAGTGCCGGAAACTGGCCTTCATAAGGACTTTCACCACAATTTTCCCAGGGGCTAAGCTGAGACAGTGGTTTCCCAGACTCTTCTTGTCCTTCCTGAAGATGGGCATTACATTGTATTTTTCTGTGGCTGTGTCCTTTGAAAGGAAGTCACCTGCCTCATCTAGCCATAGGCCAACATGGTCTTCTTTTTGCAGGTGGTGATAAGCCATTATTTTGCCTTTAATATCCTTCATCAGTTCCAAACCAAGACAACTCAAGATTTGGTCTTCCTAATCCCATCCCTTCTTTCTATGCTCCTTCTGGGCAGACCCTCCCTGCCTCTGCCCTCTCTACATTTTCTTTTTATATTTCCTCTGGGATTCTCTATTCAGCTAAGCTGGCATCCTGCTATTCCTCACAGAGAGTTTCTCATAAATAACAGTTTTATATTACAATAGACTGTTTTTCACAGCTTTCAGTTACAGGGGCAGCTACTGACATCAGTTAATCTGCTTAATTCCACTGAGTTCAGTGAAGGTACTTCAGTTTGTGCCAGCTCTGAATCTGGGTCATTCATAGAGTTTAAATCAATTGTGATTTACAGTGATGAAATTGTATTGTTCATGACACGCTGTGCAAAATGTATTTACAATGTCTTTTATGCAGTAGTTTGTCCATACACTGAAGCACTAACGAAAGAATATGTGATTCTGTGAGGTACATTATAACATTGCTGTGGAATACAAGTACAATTTTTAGAATACTTACTTCTATTTTAGTTTGAAATTTAATATTTAGTTTAATTTATATTCATAGTATTCCTGTATAACCTGTCCTTTATATGTACACATGTACGATCTTAGTCAATAACAGGGATCCACCTATGCCTATAGGCACAGATATGAAATTATCTCCTCTTTATGCTCAGGAAATGGAAAAGAAGATATAGTCACATATTCTGCACAATATTTTTTTCAGCCTACAGTATAATCTTATATTACTGCAGCTGTGGTTTTGACAGAGTCCTTCATTTGAACAAAACAATAATGGTTTGCAGAAATTTGAAATTATAAATTTAAGTATTAAATGTCATATCATGTATCTTTATATGTGAGAAAAATTTTCAGTGGCTCTCCTTATTATGTTGCTCTTGCTACAGCTATAAATTTGGTGCTGTTCCTTATAAAAACATGGAAATATAGAACTTGGAGATCATATGCATACTCACCAGGTCTAATTGCAATCTTACAACATACTAATTTTACTTCTCTAGTTACAGTATTATTTTCTGCCTATTAAGTGATATCAGATCTTTTTTGTTGTGCTTAATCCTACTACAAAGGGGAATATATAAATAATCTTATTTACCAGGACATTGATTGTGATGACAGCAAAGGCAGCCTTGTGTCCGATGTGATCATGTTTAATATCATTACTCAGATTGACAGCTGTAGCTGTAAGAGTATACTAAGATTCTGTTCAGTAGTATTGCAACTAAAATATTTATGTACTTGGCAGAGTAAATAACTATATTTTTTCTGATACAGATTTTTAATCCATTATGGGTTAGGATAAAAAAAAGGTCTCAAACTGACCTTTAACATAACTTAATGTGCAGCTTTGAATAACCTTAATTTCACAGATTTTTAGACCATTATTTCTTGTTATAATTAGATACACAATTGAAAGATTAAAGAAAAAATACATTTTTTTTTTATTCAGTTCATGCTATCAAATTAAGCTGTACAGATTTTTAAGACTAAATAGAGTCTGTATCTGTTTTTTTAAAAATGCAAGAGGGTTTCCTAAATTGCCTCCAGAAGTAGTGTACTTCAGTTTACTGAAGCTGGCCAGTCCTGATATCCAAATATGACTCTCCCAAACAGTAGCAATTGTCAAAAACATCAAACACGTTTGTGTAAACACTGGTAGGCTGTTCGTTAGCACAAATCTCTTGCACAATAACTGTGGCAGTACCTGGGGAAAAGCAAGTCAATTTATGATTATCATCATGATTTTACATATTGGGAGACAGGACAACGCAAAACACAGAAGAAACCCAGCGAAAATAGATAGATGGCTGAATAAATAAATAAATAAGCCTTTGCAGCTTCTAAGCAGTCCTGAAAGGAGAAGAGTGGTTTAACTCCTGCCTGTTTTGCTCCCAGGTGTACCTTTATGTACTTCTCTGGACACATCACATCTCCTGCACTGACAGCAGTAAACAGCACCTCCCTGTGCAGCGCGAGCCTGTGGGCCTCCCCGGGGAGAGATTCTGTGTGGCAGCTGCGGAGCCTGCTCTGCCTCAGCCCAAGGCTGAGTGTAGAGCTCTCTGTGACATGCTGTTTGAATGAGACTAATGTTGCCAGAATTTTGGCAGCTCGACCTTAACACTGTAACCTCTCAGCCTGCACTCCTCATCAAAAAGGACCCCAAAGTGCCCTAAATTCTCCAACAATTGCACTGTGTCCAGATCCATTTAGCTAGTTTAAATCAAAGCAATCCACACATAGAAATATGCTGCATTAAACTAAGGGATGATTTGTTCTTAATTATATATACCCTGTATATACCCAACATTAATAATCGGTAAAAATATATGAGCAATTTGCATGTTCACTAGCAGGCAGTTAGAGTTGGGGCACTGTAAAAATAAAAAAATAATTTCATTGATTCCTAATGTTTGGGTTTTATATTGCTATTTGCAATGCTTGCCTCAGTTGTCGAGAATGGCCATCTTTTAGAGCTTGGGGGAGTGTGTGTGTGTGTAAATAATCCCCTTATATCTAAGGTATTTTTGTGAATCTGATGGGAGCATAGTGTATTATTCCTTGACAAACACCTTGGGAAGAGCATAAAAGAAGATGAATTAGTGACTTGACCCAAAGAAGGAGACTGCACAAATTTAATGCCCTTATAGATGGTTTTACAGGTATATTATGCTTAATTTGTGAGCTATTGTTTCATCTTGCTTTCCTACCAACACAAAGCCTTTGAGGTTTCTGGAGCTATAAGTCAACTACTGTCACTCCTTAATTTTACATAAAGGTGTAATAAGTGAACCAATGTCTACCAACGTTGTTGGAATCACTCCATGTGGCTTCAACAGTGTTTGCAATTTCAGCCAAGATGTAAACTTAGTTTTCCTCTTTGACCTAAGTGGAGTTAAAACCACTTCTACAAACCAAACTCCTTGTATTACTATCAACCAGTACAGCTCATCTGTGAATAGAAGGTACATAGAAATGTATCTATACAGGGGAAAATAAATTTTCTACTTTATGTTAAGACAAAAGGATGCTTGGTCAAGTTAACCAAGAGGATCTGGTATGAAATATCAAAGATTTTTTTTTTGTGGGGGGGCAGGGGGGGAGTGTTTTTCGTTGGTATTTTTTTCATACTAGATGTTATTTTCCACAATAAGAAAACTTTGCACAATCATTTTGACAAGCACTTTGAGCATATATATCTTTCAGCTGCAGGGTAGTACAATTTATATCTAGAATGTATATACACAATTTATATATATAGTACAATATATTTATATTTCCAAGGTTTGTAAATGACCCCTTTGTGATAGGATTCTTGCATCAAATACATAGATCATCAGTGTGTGCTAAAACTGTGTCCTCGCAAAAGTATCAGGATCACAATTTAAATATTTAGACCCAATCTTTGGTAATAATTTATTATATTCATCTTTTTTCAGACATCTAAAGCTAGCATATTTCTTAACAGGATTTTAATAAGAGGGCTAAGTATTATTATATATTTGAAATACATTTCAGAGTACTCTCCTCCTTACATCTAAGTTTTATCAGCCAGATCCTACATGAAAGATCATACTTATTTTGTTTGCACTTCTATTCTATTAAACTGTAATGATTACACTGCTAATATGCACTGTAAAGTCCTTTCTTCTACAAAGACAGATATATACATGCTTTATTTTGCATGGGATAAATGTGTATCATTAGAATCAGCTGGACTATTTACATGGCATAACATCAGATAAACATGTTCTTTGCTGGGCTGAGGCTTAACTATATACATAAGTCCCCCATTCATCACAGCTTTATAAAGTTCCACTTACTTTAACTGAGTTGCTTGTAGCACTTAAATTTAAAAAAGAGACAGAAAGCAAAGAAGAAAGGGAAAATCTTTCAGATTTATGCAGATATTTGGCAGGGGCAAGTTTGTAACAAACTGTTGAAGTCTGGCAAAATTAAAATAAAATGACAAAAGGCTCCATACCTTCAAGCACTAGGCAATGTTAAATGGACTTTGCTGCTGCCATGATGATAATTAGTATCTAGAACAGGTTATACAAGAATCAGTAAGATTAATAATATATTATTCCCCCTCTTCCACAGTTACAGGAATCATTTGGTATTAATGCTAATACTTTTAATTTAATGGATTAATTTGGAGCCAGTGCAGAACTTACAGACATTTAGGAAAAGACCAGTTTGTAATTCCATATGTTTAATATTAAAATAAAGTGCATCACACTGGTACTCTGGTAGATGTCACTTCACAGTGAATTAAAATTGCTTCAGACCTCAAGAATCAAAGAAGAATTCAAAATTATTCTGCTATATAGTCACACTCACGGATATAATTAAAGGTCTGTCAGCACTTTCATTACATAAAGCCATTTTTAAGCAGTTTATAAGTTGGCCATGACATTTTGCTTAAAGCTGGAAATGGGCTGTGAGTTTCCTGCCCGGGAGTGAATTTTTGTTTCTTATGAATGTAATTGGAATCAGATTATTTTCCTGTGTTTCCCATCTGTGACAAAGGGGTTAGAGAATATTGTCTGGTTTTTACGTTCCTCCCACACATACAAAATAGCTCTGTGCTTCAGTTTGACACCTTACAGGTAATTAGGCTCCATCAGTATATAGGCAAATAGAACAGATCCAGGGCACAGGCTAGATCACTGGCCCATAGACATGTTGTCCTGGTTTTGGCTGGGACAGAGTTAATTTTCTTTCCAGTAGCTGGCATAGTGCTGCATTTTTGATTTAGTATGAGAATAATGTTGATAACACACTGCTGTTTCAGTTGTTGTTGCTAAGTAGTGCTTATACTAAGTCAAGGACTTTTCAGCTTCTCATGCTCTACTGACTGAGAAGGCTGGAGGTGCACAAGAATCTGGGAGGGGGCACAGCCGGGACAGCTGACCCCAGCTGGCCAAAGGCGTATTCCAGACCATATGTCATCATGCTCAGTATGTAAACTGGGGAAAAGCTGGCCGGGGGACCGCTGCTTGGGGACTGGCTGGACATTGGTCAGCGGGTGGTGAGCTATTGCATCATGCATCAGTTACTTTGCATATTCTTTTATTATTATTATTATTATTATTATTACCGCTGCTGCTACTGCTGCTGCTACTACTACTATTACTGCTACTATTTTACTTTCTTTTATTTCAATTATTAAACTCTCCTTATCTCAGCCCATGATTTTTTTTCCACTTTTACTCTGTTGGTTCTCTCCCCTGTCCCACCAGAAGGAGTGAGCAAGTGGTTGTGCAGTGCTCAGTTGCTGGTTGGGGTTAAATCACGACTCGTGTAATTAATACACATTGGTATGGTTTTTGTCCACCTCAGCTAGATCTTTCCCAATGTTCAGGGGCACTTTGGGGAATATCACAAGCTAAGGGCAGTTTGGATTTGGCTGTGCAGTTTTGGAGATTTAGGGGACAGAGTTTAGTCATAACTATGATTTAAAGTATGGCAAGACATGAGGCCTTAGGGCCAGAGAAGAATTCCATTTTACTTGCCATTTTTTTAATAGATGCCAAGTAGATGAACCTGTTTTATTTGCTGGTATAGAAATACTCTTGGTATACTTCACAGAGACAGACTGGTCAAAGATATTTCCAATACGACATGTGCTCACCATGTTTGTGGGTACGTAGCAGTCTAGGATCATTTTAAGATACCAGTTTGGTTTGAGCTTAATTCTAGATAAGAAGAAATCCATTTCCATGGGAGGTTAAAAACACAGAATATAATTGTTCAGCTATTAATACCAATACTTATCCAAAATGCATTACTAGTTAGGCAGAGCTTCAAAAAAATCAAAGTGTGATATCATGACAGAATTAAATAAAGAAGGACAGTTCACAGATATGCTGCTTAGTTGAGTGTTGTGGGCTTTGGAGGCCAGAGGCAAGGTGAATGTATGCACAATAACTGCCAAGGAATCCTTTGAAAAGGAAGTGCTTGCTCATTCCCAAGAGAAATCATGAGATTGCTGAAGAGGTTAAAGGAGCTCAGCATGCCCATCCTCCATTCAGACAAAACTTTTCCAGTATATGGAGCATTTCCAGCGCTTCTCTCATCACCTTGAACAGCATCGAAAGTGGAGTCACAAGTTGTTCTCACGACTGAAAGATAAGCAGTACAGACTTTTTTTTTTTTTTATGAGCAAGTGTCATCACAAATCAGGAAATATGAATGAAACACTTATTTTAATTTCATTAGTATTCAGAGTAATTTTTTAATCATAAAACTCACAAAGAATTAAATCCTTGGTGAGAACATTACTGTAGCCTGTTCCACCTCTATCCCTGCCTAAGAAGATAACTAGGAGTTCTCTGAGAGGGACTGTTTCGGGAAGCTCAATACCATATGCTTAAAAAAGACATTCAGAAAGCTGTCAACAGCAGGAGATTGGTCTGTCTTATAAACATACCAGTAGTATGGTAATACAACTTTTGACACACTTTCTACCTGGAAAATAATAATAAAAACTCATATAGTGTTACCAGTTCATTTAAGATAGAAGGAAATGATCTGCGTGCACTCAGAATGAATATCTGTAAATAAATTCAGTGTCAGAAGAAAGGAGAACCCCAGACATAGAATTATTATTTTCATTATAAGAAAAAAATACGGAAAAAAGGTAGACCATGCTCCTTCAGCAAAAAGTAAGGATAAACACTTGTTTATAGAAGTGGGAGCAACATAACAAAAAAAAATTCTCCACTGCAAGTTGCTTTGCTAGTGAAGCTAACTAAACAATTAAAGAAATATGAGGGTTTGGCTTGAGACTGTCACTCCAAGTTAATGGAAACCCCAGATCTAGTGAATTATGGACTCCATCTGCTGTGATTGACTCTCAATGAATTGGAAGTAAATATAGTCTCTGTGTCTTACGCAGATAAGTCATGTGTTTTTGTTGCTATTTTTCCAATTTTCACAAGAACACTTCACACAGAATTCAATGTTGATGTTTGCCCGACAGTCCAATTGATTGTGTGGTGACACAACATAGAAAATTTCTGAAAAGAAGGAGAAAGATTATCGTCTACATCCTTTGAAATAACAGGTACTTTTGCAGTGGTAAAATACATACTATTTCTGTCACTGCCTCAGACTTCTGAAGCCCTCTGGTGAGGAGCAGCAAGGCCTTCATAGTTCAAGGAGGCTGTAATCTAATGGCACCTAAATGCAAGACATTATGACTAAATAAATAAATGAGTAGATAAACCAGAAGTGCAGTTATTAAAAGGTCTTTTGAGGAATTCTGTACAGAGCCAAAAAGAAAGCAGAACACAAGACTCAAGGGACTATCAAAATAGGAAAAGGGCTGTTTCAACCATGTGAACACTGACTGTAGCATTGTATGGCAGTTCATGTAAGGAAAAACGTATTTAGCCTACACGAACTGCTAAATACTGTTTCAGATCTTGGCAGTACGTTTCCCCTGTTTAAGAGAGTGAAATTTATCAGTAAGCACTCAAGTTATTCCAAATCAATAAAGATGGGGATTTTTCCTTTTTAATAGTTTTCGAACAGCCTCTTGTGACCTATGCAATCATGGGATGGTCCAGCAAAACCTTCTGCAACTGCAAGTTTATTTTTTTTTTTTAGCCTGGTCTAAAATCTGCACAGATTTTATTTTACAGTACTATCTATATACAGGTTGAAGCATGGAAACAGGGATATTTCTTTATCATGTAGCTTGTGTGAGTGGAGGGGTCTGGAAAGAGCTTATAACTCGAAACATGAATCAGGTGGCTTTATCTGCAATTACTTACTATGTTTGTCATATTTTGTTATTATCTGAACTAATATAAAAACTAACTGGAAGGAATCTGGCCTCCACTGTTTACTGTACTATTTGAATTACTATTTCATTTGTGCTCTGGGTTTTAATTTAGAGCTCATTCAAAGGGCTTTTTGTTCTTAAAATGTGTGTTTGCCACTACTGAATTCCTCAAGTTGCATTTCCAGAATGAGAAAATAATCACCAAGTACATCTGAGATCTGGTCCTGGGACTAATTAAGAATGCAAAGGATCCATGCAAACTGGCCTTTAGACTTTGGAAGAAAGTTGACGTCAGAGGAAGATTAGGCATGGCATAGCTTCACCCTCCCGTGGCCCAATGCTTCCAGAAATCTTCCCATCTGATATAGTGACAAAGTGGAGAACAGGGATATGGCCAATGCTGATGGAAACAATTTCTTTTCTTCATTTACAATAATAAGGAGTTAGTGAAGGGCTGTTCTGCACATGGGCAGCTATTTTAAGCTCACTTCATTGTGCTCACTGAGGGCTAGAGGAGAACAAAGAACATGAAGAAAAAGGTGCATGAAAAGCATCATAATCTTCACTGAATTTTTAATAATTCAATAATTTTGTCTAAATTAATATATTTTAAATGTTAAAGATAAAAGAGGAACATTATCGACTTCAATAATTGCTCTTGGCTTTTTGGACTCTAGTCTTTGGAAGTTAAAAATGGTGGGGGCTGTAGGACAGTCTCTGCCAGCATATATTAAAGTCAGCAGAGCAAAGCTTACTGACTAAGCAATCATTTTCTTCTCCATTAAGCTTATTATGAGTCTACCAGTTTCAGGAATTTCCAATGGGCTTTTAGGCACCATCTAAAGTAACTTAGGGTGTCATATGTGTACTGACACTGTACCATGAAAAGAGTAGATACTTTAAAATTTGCAGATTTTGATTCTCAACCAAGAGAATCTTCTGAATCCCACCTTTGGGAATATTTTCTTTTTTTATTACTTCACCAGTTCTAATATTCTAAGAATGTTAAACAGGACTTTAATAATTAATTTTATAACATAGTTTATAGATAATAAACTTTCAGGCTCTTGGAAAGATGTATCATATGAAACAGCTCAGTAAAATGAAAAGGCTTTTTTGACTCTGTCACAACACCCCTGTGACACAGAGATTGGACAGTGTTTTCCTTTTAAGTCTATATAGCATTATCCTAGGTATGGTAATATGAATACTACTATCTTAAATAAAATGAAACTTCAGCTTAAGCTTCATGATGGTGTATTCCAAAAGAAATTAGCTGTATTGCATATTCTTTCTTAAAATAAAGTAGGTCAATCTATTATAAATGTAATACCCCTTTATTACTGTTAATAATCAATGATTGTCTTCTCCAGTCCTTAGCCAGTTTAATGCTATTTTCTTATTTTCAGGCCAACAGGCTGATTGGCAAGCAAATGACACAGCTGCAAGACCTGCTAACTTCAGCTTAAACTCTGGGTGTTCAACTCTTCTGAAAATCAGGTCAGACGGCTGAGGTCAGAGTCTGGACTGCTATCAGTTCCCTACCTTCCTAGTTTGGACTGTGTTAAAGAAAGAACTCAGACCAGCTGACTGAAGAAGTTGTCTCTGGCTTTAAAACTTGTAAAATTATTGCTAACATATTTTTTTTTAACTTTTTTTTTCAAAACACAAGGACTCAATTGCATTTTTTCAAGGTGGAAGCAAGTACAAATAAAAACAACATTTGGCCTTAATAGGCTGATTTACATCCTCTGGGTTCATGTAAAAGATATTGATGCAAGAGGTCATACTGAGGTCACTATTATTAAGTACAACTGGTCAGAATTGTTTTGCCAAAACACTTGTGAGTGAAGAAAGTTTTTTCCTTTTGTACTGAAAACTTTTCCTTTTCCTGAACATTTTTGTGAAAAAATATTTCTGAAATTAAAGTGATTTCACTTGGAAAATGGGAATTTGTATTTGTTTTCATTTCTTGTATCACTCCATTTCACTGGTTAGACACAAGTATAGGGAAAAATAATGTTTAAAGTATAAACATGACAAATTTCTCAGTCTGTAAATACATCCAAAATCAAAAAGTTGGGATTTACTAAACAAACCACGCAGAATTTTCAGTCAGGAAGCATAATATTTTTCAGGAAATGTAAAATTTTTGCAAAGTAAAAATTATAAATTCCACCTGTTTCACTCAAGGTTCAAAACTCTTTTCAGCTCATGAGCTAAAGATTTCACTCATTAACCATACCATCTTCTGCCCCTCTAGTTCTGATTTCTAGGTTCTAGTAAGCCCCACTTTCATTTAGAACACAGCATCACTGCAGATGCACAGCAGTATGGGACACACCTTACTGTGTATTAGATCTTCAAAGACTATTAAGAGGGTGGATTTATATTAGGAATGGTCTGCATAATTAATTTTTTAAAGCAGTCTGGGTACTTCTTGTTGCTTAGCTAAGCCGTACAGGAAGTCACTGTAAGTTAGAAAACTTACTCAAGAACTTGAAAAATAATAGGCTGGTAAACTCCAACCAAGTTCGGGGCTATTCCATTTAACTTGAAGAAATATAAGAAATAAGGACTTTAAAGTGAGCTATCTTCCAAGAAGAGCTATAGTCATTGTGATTACATTGTAGGTCACTTCCCATGCTCAGTTTTGGATTTGCAATGAATGTGTTTATTTTCATAGTCCAAGATTTCCATATGCTAAAATCAAAGTAGAATAGGAATAGTGTAATGTAGTACAGATCCACTATTCTGTTTGTGTGTTATAATGGGCAATATTTACCAACGTGCAACAGAATATATTAGTTCTAATTAGATAATTCACTTCCTAAATTTCTCTCAATGTTTAATGTATACACATGAATCACTTTACAACATTTTCGTAAAACGATTTTTGGGTGGCGTTTTGATCTCTGCTACATAAGTGAAACTCCAGATTTATATCTGCATCTGCATGCCTGCCCAGTAAGTTAACCAAAAGAGAAAATCAAATAATTATAGCATTTTATTAGTCTTAACAGTTTGAAAAGCACCCCTTTAAAACCAGATAACATCTTACATCATGAAACAAAAGAGATGCTTGTTGAAGGCAAAATAATACGTGGAAATGTGTGGTTTTTGAAGTAATCATTGAAAATAACATTGAGATTATGTTTCATTCATCTGTTAGGTAGAACTCCTCAGGCACTGAGAAAACCAGACTTTCTGATTTTATTTTCACTCTTAAACTCCAGAAGCATGATGAGGATCTAAAATGTCATCTTTAATATTCTTTTACTTTGGTATTAATGTTTAATTGTAAATAACTCTTCATATTTTTAAATATTCCTGGCCTAAGAAGAAGTGATAGATTGAACTTGATCTAGCTGTTTCACATTGGTTCTGTCTTGTTGCCTGTCCCACTCCTGACCATCTGACCTTCTTTTGTTATTCCAGAGGTTAGCGTTATTATTACAGTTTGCAGCAGCGCTATGGGTATCACTGGCCAGCACATTTGAATTAATAATGTTTTCCTGAAGAAGAAATGGGACAAGAAACTAGGCCAATTATTCACTGCTAACCAACAGAAACACATTCACACTAGTGGTCCCAAATGTTCCCTGGGCCTCTGTTTAAAGTTAATCCATCAGAAAATCACATGGAGGATGCTCAAGACCCCCCTCCAATTATTTAAAATCATGTCATTAAGTCAGACAAATGCTGGCACTGCAACTCAGCAGGCGCTAATTTAACCCATATGCTTTGGGACCGTTCCTACATCCTTTTGTCCTAGCCAGAATTTATGCAAGAATTATTTTTTTTCCTATGAAATAAAATTGTATTACAAGATAACCATACAATTTTAAGCCCGATGGATTCTTAATGGAAACTGGATAAATACGAAAAAACCTGTTAGCTCAGCAAAACATATAATGACTTCTTGGAGACTAATAATATAGAAAGGAAGATCCAAAAAGTGCCAAAAACCTGAAGACTGAAGCACAAGCACGGAAGTCCATCCACCATGGAATTATGTTCCATAATAAAAATAATCAAGATAAGTTCCGACAGATACATGACATTATTCTGGAAATACCCTATTAAAAATATTAAATGTATGTCTTCATCTCAGCCACATAGTCACCTTTCTTGTCTTTCTACACTTCTTGCTTCCATTTCTTTATGCTATTTCTTTCTTCATTTTTTCCTGCTTTATCACTTTTAAAATATCTTCTTATATTTCTCGTCTGTTTTATCTTCTCATATTATTTCACATTCTTCCCCATGTTTTCCTTTGAAATCTGTGTGTGAAAGAAAAGGACAAAACAAAGCAGGTTAAAGCTTAATATCATTTGGACTTTTCTAAAATGATGTTGTCATTATGCACAACGCAGAGTGTAAGTAATCTATACATCAGCTTTTCATATTGTGACTCATTCAAAAAGGAATATTGATTGAATTATGTTGATTTGTATATGACTTATTAATGAAACTCTGCAATTTTTTGTATTTGCAAAAATAATAACAAAAACCGCTAAGGTTTGGGATTTTATTAGAATATTAATGAAAAGAAAAAGAAAAAAAAATCCAGCATATTCATGACTAGGACATTACTCCACTGGCCGTTTACTGTGTGGTTAAACATGTTTCAGTGCAGTAATGCCAAAAGGGTGATGCAGGAAGTACGTACCTACACACACACACAAAAAAGGATCTTTGTTATTTGTAGCTTTGATTTGTGTTATGATTATGCCAGTGCATGACTTAAGAGGTTTATTTGATTTTTATTTTTTTTCTTTTTTGTTATTGCTTTTGTCTCTGTAACAGCAAATTGCCATCTGGAAATGCTAAAAGTGCATAAAAGAAATAAGATTTATATACAGATACAATAACCCCCTTCTTCAAACTTTCTTCAGTCTGGGCTATGCTTTTGTATGCAAGTTGTTCTTCTCAACTGTCATTTGTTTTTCGTTTTTGTAATTGGTTATCACCACGAGACTCAAGTACATAATTCTGTGAACGCTTCTGTGTATTAATGAGAGCTTCAACTGACTGAAGAATAGGCCTCTTTACCGGAAATTCAAGGGATGCATGCAGTTCAGACTGAGACATTTTTCTTCAATTTTGCAAGCAAATTGGGAATTGTAAAGAACTTTTATTAAAGAAAAATTCAAAATACAGTATTACCAAAGCAAGCTCATGCCTTGGACTACGCAAATTTTCTATGAATTTGGCATTCTTATCAATGTCTTACAACTGAGAACAACAGCGAAGTTGATAAAAGCTTGGTTACAAAATGTGATGCATGAGGCCAGAATCTCGCTGCCTCAAGTGTGAAGTTTCCTCAGCCACAGACTTTGGGATCTCATCGCAGGATAACCAGTCCTTCCTTTACATAAAGGGGTTCTAGGTTCTTGCAGCCTGCTTGACAGTAAAGTTCTTGAAGCTTTAACTGGCAAAATATCCTGATCAGTTGTGCCTATCCTGGTTGACATGCAGGTACAAAAGACAACAACAGAGCAGACAGAAACTGGAATTAAAGACAGTAACTGATACATATTTATAGTCATTCCACAGGAAATTCCCAAAGGTGGACTGACTGAACCACAAGTATGGATAGCTGAGGGATGGAGACTTTATAGAAGTTGCAGGGGGAGCAGAGGCAACAGTTCATATTAGCGGAAGACTGGAGGCTAAAAGGGCACAGGCTGTGTAAGTGACACATTACTGATGGATGGATGCATTTGTAGAGCTCCCAGAAAACATCAGACAGAACAGAGAACACCTTTAACTGGAGAACTGCAGGAATTTATTTTTACATTTTGTTTTCCGTGCTTTTTTTTCTTCACTATGACTCACAGCCGGGAGGGGAGTTTGGGTGTCATCTTTCCAGGGTGTTGGCTCTACAAGAAGTGTTCCTGCTCAGTTTTCCTGCTCGGTTGTCAAAGTGTGGTATGACTAAGAGAGTTGTGCAGTCAGGAATCTGTGCACACAGACCAGCAACAAAATTGCCCATAACCTGGACCTGCTATGATAACTTGAAAGTTCATTACCAATTGCCTTAAAAAGGGGAATACACTAAAAGAGCAAATACTTCAGGTCTCAGTCAGGACAAATTCTAAACCACTATCAGCTGCCCATTCCCCTTCACATACTCTCAGGGGAGGTGTATGTTACTAACAGTCTAAAAAATCCCCCTGTATAGCTGCTTTCCCCAGGTAGATCATTAGAGGAAAAACCAGATCTGAACACTTTAGTTGTGTTCAGTTCATGACTGAAACGTGCATAGTTACCTGAGCAATTAATGTGGTGTAAGAACCCATACAAACTAGAACAGCAAAGCTGTATTATAATTTATACAGCTTTTACGAAAATATTTACATTTTTCCCCTCTCCTCTGAGCAGCTGTAAAGCATTCTTTCATTCCTTTCCTGTGCCTAGTGAGATCCAGGAGGAAAAGCATCCTCAGCTTTGCCTCAGGGGACACATGGCAAGACACACTTGTGTGACACTCATACTACTGTGAAGATGAATACATATTATGTAGTCAACAAGAGCTCCCTTTATGGTTAATGAAGAGAATTGGGCACCCCAAGTAGGCGATTCATGAAATAAATAGTTTATACACCTCACAATTGCCTGTTTTACTCCACTGAGTATAAATAAGGCTTATTTATCTCAAAACTAGACACCTAATCATCTAAAGTTCAACTAAATGTTTCCTCCCTGCCTGTGTTTTCTTCTCCACATCTGTCTTTTTGCGGGCTCTAACAGCCTGCAGGGTTGCATTCCACATGCTGCTTTGTGTTATTTTGTATTTGACACAGTGAGGAGCTTCTGATATAAATAATCATTCTGTGGTACTTCAGGTTTTTGAGAGAATCCATTTAGAGGTAGCACTAAATGTCTTACAACTCGGTTTGAAACCCAATGACAACAACTGATCAACTCAAAGTCTCTCAAGTTTGTGCACTGGAATTGTATTTAAAACTTGTTTCTCTAAGCTGTGATTTTCCAAAGCATCTCTCCTCAATTCCAGTTTTAAAGAGTTTGTAGTGAAAATGAATGTTAATATATAGTTTGAAACTGAGAACATGCTTTTAAAAATATGAAATCCAGTTACATGTTAACAGCTTAGCTACAAGGTGAATTTCATATATGAAAAGGGGCTGTGGAAATTGCTGAAGAGTTGCTACTTTTGTTGTCTAATATACCTTAAAGCAAAATTCTTCTTTGAAATCAATAGAAAGCAATAGGAAGAGCTGAACAAAGAAACCATCCTTTTGGAATAAGCATTGTTTACAGATCATTTTGTAGTCTTACTTTAGGGTCACTTTCATAATCCAGAGCTGGTTCAGAGGTTTTATAAATCATTCACTATCTGGATCCACTAAAAAGAATGTAGCTGATTTAGCTAAAGAATGCAGCAGAGAAAAATGAAAAACAAAATAGTTAAACGAACAACATGATTTTTTTCCTTATGCCTTTTTAAAAAGTACTCTTGAAAATAACATACTGTGAGCTAATATCAATCATATGAGGACAGATCACGTAAACAAAGCCTATCTAAGTGATCTAGTTCCAAACTTCAGAAGGACTGTGAATCCTGTTAAGTTTTCATTTTTATGCTTCCAAACGATTTTTATAATGTAACATTTATTTTTGATAATGCTCAGGACTATAAATCATTTTACTTTACAACCCTTGAGTCTTAGGATTTATGAATACAGAAGAAAATCTGTTTCCTATTTGTATGCTCTACTGTTTGGAATTACATGCTAGTAGAAGAAAATCTGTCCTTATACAAATGTGATAACACAAAAATATATGAAGGTGCTCTTGCTTAGGTATGAGTAGCCAGCCTCAGTTGAGCAGATCTGGTGTGTTATTTCACTTGAACTATATAACGATAAATAAAGTTCTTGGCTCACAAGAAGAGGAATGCTGTTCCAATATATATGGGCCATATACTTCATTCTGTTTCTGTTTTGTGACTGTAATTCACTGTAAGGTTGAGGATCAAGTGTTCCCAGTTTAACATAAATTTATAGCACCTTTACTCAGTGAGTTCCCAGCCTGGGCGCTATTTGTCTTAGGGTAGAAGTTCCTTCCTTCAGTTCAGACCAAAATTCTATTGTGTACCTAAGTTACTGTTTTCCAATGCAAACTACTATGCATTCGTCAAGGATTTCTCATCTTAAACAAAGAACATTAATAAAAAAGTTCTCAACCTCCTATAGTTGAATGCAAAGGGGTTTGCTGCTTTTTAAATACAGCACAGAAACACATAGTAAATGTACTTGCCTTTTCTGCATTAGTACAAAAAAAGCCTTCGTATAGCAATGGGCCTAAATTTTTAAAAAGTTTTCCTTTGTTCCTAATAAACTTTTAAAAAATTAAATAATTTGGAAGAAAATGCGTACAATTTATACAGAATTCATTGACAGAACTAGAATTCTATAGTGTCACAGACAATCAGGATGCTTCTGTAATCATTGAATTCTTTTATAAAGGTACATGTTCTTTTACATGCTGAAAATTTAGATCTGTGAGCAAGGAGTATGACAAACAATATCAAAACACTGTTAGGTATCTGTTCAAGCTAGGCAGTGACACATATAAGAAAACGTCTCTTCATTTTACAGTCTCTTTTCCTATGGGATTTCATAGAAAAAATCCCAAATGTGGTTACTTGAGATTGCTTTCAATAACATTTCAAGAGCATATCTTTAGACTTAGACATATCAACCATCCTCCTGCTGTGAGCCAAAGCAATTTCACAAGAGCACTTTGAGCTTCACAAGCCAGACACAGAATGACTAGGTCAAAAAAAGAAAGATTAGGAACATATGACACCAAAAAAGCAAAATCTTCTGGGTCAGTGGCGTTTTCCTCTCTTTTAACATTATGAGAAGACTAATACCAGCTAGGAATGTTAGCAGGATTTCCTAGGTCTTGCTTATACAATATCTTCAGTAGGACAGCATCACATACCTACAGAAGTCCTACTGAAATCAAAGAATTGCATTCAGATACAGAGGTCTGCCCAATTGTCACTGCATTGCAATTGCAGTATCTTAACAGAAAGAAAAAGTAAATGAAAAATACTTATTTTACAAAAGAGTCATTAAAATAATTGACATTTTCAGTCATTCACATATGTAATTAGCCAAAAATCCATTCTCAAAACACACTTTATCTCTTGCAACATATGTGTGTTATTGTGCTCTGTGCTGAGTGAATGCCCTAAAAGTTACATTTGAATGGCATTCCTATTCAATAATCCATCTGCTCAAATGATGTTTCAACCAGTGGCACTCAAATTCAGCTTGACAGACCTAACAGGCTGCATCTTCTTTCCAGAGATACCTCCTTCACTGTTTCCCACAAGGATTTAGATGTACTTCTGTTCATCTTTGGCTTTTCTCAGGGAAAACGGTGGAAAAAGGTCATGCCTAGGCTGCATAATGCGCACTGCACAGAAGTTTTGAAATCCAGAAGTCTTTTCTAGAGAAGGGTGACATCACACATGTTTAGCAATTTTCCCATGGGGATATCCATCCAGGCATTCGCAATGAGAAATCAGGACAAAATGTGCACCTCTGTTGATTATGTAGGACATTTTATTTAGCATATTTTATAATCTATTTCAAGAGTTTCTTCAGGATATGGAACTCTCGCAAGAACTGTTTAGACAGTTACTGAAGTGGTATACGTTTAAGGAATCAATACTGACATGCCTAGGCCATAAAACAAAAATAGGACAAATTACTTTGACTGAATCAAGTTTGTCTAATTTTTTTGAAAGGTCTGACTTTATTTACATAAAAATACGTATTGCATTAAAGTTGTCAACACTGACTACCTTAGGCAAAAGCTAACAAAACATTAGCTGATTTCAATGAAATTAATTTTAAAAAAAAGACATTGAATGTACTTAACTCCAAGAGGAGAAATGAATGCAGTTAAACACCAAAGCATAGTTAAATATCATTGTCTAACAAAGTCCATATGTGATTTAAAGGTGGCAGTGTATCAAGTAAGAGACAGTAGCCTTTTTTCTTATCCTAGACTGTATTCCGTTGCTCAGAGACTATTTTATACCCTTGGACCCCTGGCTCACTATGGTTCTGGACCACCGGATCAGGTGCTACTTAATGTAAGGCATTCATTCATTTAGTGTTATTATATGAACACTCTGGCTGCCTAGATAAATATTCTGTGTTCAGGGCAGTGGAAGAGTTAGCCAAAGGTGTGCATAAAATATTTCATTTACCAAATTGCAAAGACCATTTTTATCATGCAAGTAAAGCAGAAAGAACCTATAGTAAGGGTTTGCAATAGCATACTTGTTTTTTGCACCCTAGAAAAATTCTCCAAGCCACATCTACATTGGCTGCTACAGAAGGTTGGCTTAATACCTAAAAAGAGAGGCCAGGGCACTTGTTCAAACAGATCCAGTACCCCTGGCTCTTAGCGCAGCTAGCACAAAGGAGATGTAGCCAGGCCATGTTTTGAAAAGCAGCTGTGAAGAGAGGGGTTATGAAAAAGATATGTATTCTGACTCTCATCTTGGCAGGGGTGATTTCCAGATCCCCTGTTCCATTGCACTCCACCTAAATAGATTCAAGCTACTTGAAATTTATCATAGAATCACAGAATGTTTTGGGTTGGAAGGGACCCCTAGAGGTTATCTAGTCCAACCCCCCTGCAGGAGCAGGGACACCGCTAACCAGATCAGGTTGCTGTGACTAGACCTTTTTTTTCTCAAGAAGCTAACTGAACAGGCATGATGAAACACAAGAGTAGGCACAGTAATATTAGCTTGTGTTTGTTTATCTTAACTGCCATGTAGCATACTATGGTATCCACTTTTTGCTGTCATATTAACACACAATCTTCTATTGGTTGTGTCATTTCAGCTTCACTGTCTACAACATAGGCAACACAAGATTTATGAAAGGTCATATTTTATGAATTTTATCTTCCTTGTACACAAATTTGTAGTTGTATCACACTGTTGTTCTACTGAATAAACTTTCAAATTCAATGATAACTTGCCTGCTTGCATAGAAAAACCTGGTTTACATTCACAACATTCAGAAATAACACTAGTGTGTAGAAGGCAAGAGAAGTTTCGAGTGTGTCTCAATTCTAGAGGCATGGGATAGACCTTGGGCTTCTCAAGACTGTCAAGCAGGCTGAAGAAGCGTGATCCTACTTGTCTGGGTATTGGGGGGTGTGGTTTTGTTTATCTGTTTGGTTTGTGTTTTGCTTGTTTTTAAGAAAGAAAAATGGGCAAGATCTCATCGAAATACACCACTGATTGCTAGTATGGTGATATCAAATTTAACTTTTCCAGATATTTGAGAGTGACAGCCTATGATTTCTTTTTATATGTATTCTTTAAAATAAAATAATAATATTGGCTTAGTAAGCCTTACGGAAAAATTAATTTCAGAATGTGGCTTGTAAAGAGAACATGTTAAACGCAGAAATCAAAGAACCTTTTTTAGCAGTAGTCTAGCTAATATTCACCAGAGCTGCTGAGGCTGAAAATAAAATTTATCAATAATGTTTATATGGAAAGAGACATTTCAAGCACTGATAATGAATATAGCAGGTTCTTGTGTTGCACAACCCAGCATGACAACTAAGGTTCTTTCATGATGGAGAAATTTCCAGGTAGTCTAGAGTCAGTATAGCTGTTTTATGTCATTTCCAGGCTCAAAGCTGAATATTCATCAAAGGTTCTATTTCGGGAGTGTTTTGTGGTGGGAATCGCCAGAGGCTGTCTTCCATTAATGTTTTTTTTTGAAATATTTGCGAGCATAAAAAACCCAAACGTCTTCACATTATTATTGCCAATGTTCTTTTTGGTGAAATCTGTGTTAGCCTCAGTAGCAATAAAGTATAAAAACAGGTGAGTAGACAAAAACAGTAGTATTAATTCTTGCTTCAGTACCAAAATTCTTTTGGTACTGAAGTCTTTAGATGAAATTTATTTTATCAAAGCAATGAAGAATCCTCAGAACTAAAAAAATGCCAAACTTAAAGTTAAGAATGTGCTGAAAAATAATAATTTTATCCTTGAACCAAAATCAAGAAAATATTGAATCAAGACTTAAAGGCTGTAGATCTAAAAACTGCAATACTACAGAAGCCCTCATTTTTTTGAAGATAGAAAGACAGTGAAGTAAAGTAAAATAAGATCTTAGCTGGCAGAAGTCCCCCAGAATAAAATGTATATGTGAGAGATGACGTAAGAAGCATGAGTAGCTGGATTGAAAACATATAGAATAAACAGCAGCTTATAACACTGTTTTAGAAAGAGGAAAAGACATCTGGGCTTCAAAGAATCATGCTGAAGGGAAGAGACAAATTTAAAATCTGTTCAAAGGAGATGAGATTTTGGCAACATTCTAGGGTGGTTCCACAGCCACAGCTCCTCCTTTTATTGTCCTAGTTCTGCTGATTTTCAACAACAATAAACACCTGCCAAAATCAACCTGAAATCTATTTTGGACACAAGATATAAGATTACCGAGTTAGAAGAACAAACCCAAAAAAATGCTTTTAAAATTTCAAGAACCATGGTATTAAGGATTCTATCCATATGGAATACTGCTTTTTTTCAAATACGTGAGAGCATTTACTGGTATTAAACAGTTCTGGGAATTGTCACTGTCACGAAGGAGATTAGTGTCTTGCGCTCTCCTTCTGGTATTTTCAACTTCTGAACCAGCCTGAGACTAAATTTTTACAATGAAAAACGCTTGCAGTACTAATGCTGACCTCATTTGTCTCTTAAATGCTAAATGAACTTTAACCTTGTGAATCTAAAAATTCTTCTGTAGAAACAAGAATCTGATCATTTATACATAGAAATAGCAAATATTGGACTTACTAGTATCCAAGTAAAATGTTGCAGGAGAACATAAAATGAACAGGTGATAACACTATTTGCATCTCTCTCTTTTCCTTTTAGTCTTGTTAGATTAATTCCAGCAGGTTTGTTTTCAATCACATCAATAGAATCCAAAGGAATAGTCTCTCCCAAAGGTTTATTTACTCTAGAGAAAGCACTACTGTCTGTTATGCCAAAACTGGAGTTTTTTAACTAGATTGATGTGAACACCTGTTTTACCAGGTAAAATTAGGTGATTTTCAATATTAAATAATATCCTATTCTGCATGCTTTGCATGTCTTAGTCATCATTATGAACAACTGCTTTTCAGAATTCAGGTCACTGAGGAAGGAAGAATTAGTTCTCTGAAAGAATAACTAATATTCTAAGTATTAAAGCTCTCGCCAGGCTGTTGACTGTTAATGGACACGTGTCTGTGTGTGCATGCTTTTTGAGTAATGTGAATGGCCACAATAGGCAAAAACTGAAGCACAGGAGGTGCCGTCTGAACATCAGCAAAATTTTTTTACTGGGAGGGTGACTGAGCGCTGGCACAGGTTGCCCAGGAGGGTTGTGTAGTCTCTCTCCTTGGAGATATTCAAAAGCTGCCTGGACTTGGCCCTGGACAACCAGCTTTAGGTGGCCCTACTTGAGCAAGGAGGTTGGACAAGATGACCAGAGGTCTCTTCCAAACTCAACCATTCTGTGATTCTGTGTGATTCTGAGTATATCATCTGTTTGTGCTTCTATTTTTCCATCCTTTCTGGAAACTCCTATTTGCTCTCTGTTTCCATAATGCTTCAGAAAGAGTGGGTAACTAATAATTGACTGCAGCAATTCTCTTTGCATTGGAACAGGCTTCCCAGGGAAGTGGTTGAATCTGCATCCCCAGAGGTATTTAAAAATGTGTGGACGTTGTGGGACATGGTTTAGTGGTGGGATGGCAGGGTTAGGTTAATGGTTGGACTTGATGATCTTAAAGGTCTTTTCCAACCTAAACGATTCCATAATTCTTTAAGCCATAATACAAGATTAAAAGATAAAATTACTCCCTACACCATTTATCTGTCACCATTTTCAATATCCTCATCTGTAGTGAAAACTCTCAAGATTAAGTGAAAAACTGGATAATTTTCATTAAAATTTATTTTGGCTATAAGTCAAAAATAAAAACTGGTTTTTATTTTGCAAATATTGTTTGTAGATACTACAGTAAAATATGAGCAGTGCAGACACAGTTGTATCTGTCTCTTGTTTCATGTTCCTCTAAAGCTATGCTTTGAAAAATGTTTTAGAAGCTCAGTCCAAGAGAAAAGTATTTTTCAGAATTTAATCTGGACTGATTTGGAAAACCAGCCGAGGCCTGATTCTAAGGTCTTTCTCTCTGTTTTCCACATGACAACATTAATTATTACCTTAGTAGTTACTGAGTTTTAATTAATGCTAATCAATCTCAATGTATTTTACTAAAAATAGAAAAAAAGTTCTTCTTTTCAGCCAATACAGACTTATCCTTATCTAAACCTTTAATGAGAATGGACAGAAGACCTCATTTACATTCAATATAGCTTTAACTGGTGTTCATTGATCAGATTCTGCCCTGAACTGTTCTTATTATAACAGTGGGGAGTTATTGATGTGGTTTTCCATGTACACATGGAATATTACAATGACAGTCTATACAATAACATGAACAATCTGAAGCTACTTTATGTTAAATCAGTAAACCAGAAAAATAATGAATTGAAAATAATAATGAACCAGAAAAATAATGAACCAGGAAAAAATGGATAAAGGTATACTTCATTACAATGAGCGCTACATTACAATGACAGCTTTTTCTGAGAATTCTCAAAGACAAGTCAAAATCTGACTTCTCATAAAGTCTGAAGTTTCTCCTGTATAGGCAATAGGTCTCCCTGGGTTATGTTTGAGATGTCTTAGCAGAAAATGATTGGTATATTTTAAGATTTTCATTGTGTATTACTACCTCATTAGAGTTAGAGACATTGCAGAATTGCCCCTGAGTCAAAACTAATGACTGAATTTTCACTTCTATACCTGATTTAACTTCAGTAGCGACCTCCTGGCTAGTGTTTGTACTCCAGGGCAAACCCAGCTGTACTTGCTCCTAAATGTTAACATGATGTTGTCCTGTGACTGACTTAAAGCATGCCAGACGGGATGCTTGCCTAGGAACATTCCCAGGGTCCTGTCCTAGGAGAGTCCCTGGATCATTTCTTGAAGGGCCATGATATATGTCTTTGACATAAGGCAGGCAGGGCTTTTGTCTCTCAGAAAGCTCATCATTCGTATTTCACCAGTTGCAGAGAAAAGGGTTTGGGGGAAAAAGCATCAGCATTCACATGTTCCTTCAATAAATTTAGGATCAGTTGTGTGTAGATTTTTCAGGAAAATATAAGATATTTATTGTGAAATGCTTTCTTTCCCCATGGAGAACACATTCTTTCAGGTTGTCAGTTCATACCTTTTTATATCAATTTCAGAACTGAATATGCTGTTATTTGTAATGACACTAGCTCCTTAATAAAAGCATAGGTAAGCACACTTAGATAATCTGCATGCTTTCCTTGAGACTTGAAACATTATTTTCCTTTAATATAATATTTTAAAGGACTTCGCATGCATGTCAGATACTTTGAAAGTTCATATTTATAAATGCAATTTCTGGGGAATATAATTAAACAGAATAAGGCAGAAGTCCACTGTAATAAGCAAAGGAAGACTTCTGGGGCACAAATGGGAGGTAAGCTTTCCCTTTTCTCTCACTGAAAGATTCACATAACTTTGTTTTGGATTGAGTATCAATAACATCAATAGCACAGTCTAGCTTTGATTGTTCTGGATCAGTTTTAATTAAAAACTGTATCTTAAAACCTATCTTGGAACCCCATGTTTTAAGAAAGTAAAAATTCATGAAGTGCATGAGGGGTTGTAGAACTATGGCTCATTAACGGGACTTCTGTCTACTTCTACTGTCAATTCTGCATAAACTTATAAAAAGTTTCCTTTACTAAAGTACATTGTAGTGGAATAGGAGCATGCTCTACTTGATCATGCTTGTGGAATGTCTTTTGCAAAAAGAAAATATTTTGGAAGCTACATCCATGGAATGAACACGGATTCCAAATCTGACTCTGTCCAGTGAAGATGCTAATCAGAAATGTACTTAAATGATTGAGTAAAAAGAAAATCCAGAACTCACTCAAGTCAGTGCTGAATTCTTGCAAGTTGCCAACAGTTTAGTACGATTTTTTCCTGCCAACAGCAATATGATCATAAGTTCGGCTTAGTTCTGTAGCAACAGGCTTGATCTTACTAAGATTCACTGACTTCGTGATAAATATGAGATCAGCCGTAACCTTAGAAACTAAGATAAACAAAGAGACTGTGGAAAAGAGCAAGTGGAAGGCAGAGGAAGATAGTGGCATCATTGTAACACAACTGAACTGATCTTCACTGTTAGAAGTTCTTCCCTCTAGCACTAATTGAGTCTCATAGCTTAACATCTTAGGCACTGACTGCTGTGCACCAGACCAAACAGCTGCATCAGTTTAAGGCATAAACCCTGCATCCTTCTGCTTTGTTTGTCTGCCTGAAAATATGCAATGGGACTGGGGTAATAGAAGCAAATATGTTTATGCCTCAGCACAGACTAATTGGTGCAAGTCTGCCACTTCTAGCTTCAGAGGTTCAAACACACATTTCTTCTGTCACCCCTTCTCAGACTGTCCAGCAAAGTGGTAAGGTAAAAACTATCTTAAACTACCACAGATAGATTTGCCAAAGGTTTCCATCCTATTATTTTTAGTCACTCCTATAAGTCCCTTTATTGTTAATTCTTTTTTAATGTTCCAGGTTTTGTATTGTTTCTCTTGGTACACGAGACATCAGTCTTGATTGCAATTTTTACCAAAAGGATCCAATGACAGCACAACTCATGAGAAAGGAAATTTCCAATATAATTTATACAGAGCTGTTCTCTCTGATATTAAAATCAGGAAACTAATAAAAATTCACTTAGTTTGTATATCTTAGAAACTCATTAGGCACTTTATGATAACCAGGGACAAAGTAGTTGTGTCCATATCCTCTATTTTTTCCCCCTTATTCAGCTACCAAGAAGTTAACTTCAAAAAAAAATGACTACCTAAAAAACAGAGGAAAGAGAACAAACTGGAGCTGGTGAGCTGTTGTCTCCAAGTCTTAAGTTTTATTATTTCATTCTTAGAATAGCTACATTTTTATAAACAAGATTAATGATATATTCAGGGCCTTGTTGCTACAGAACTAAAGCACTTGGACAAAATGAAACACATCAAGCCAGGTCCTAACCAGTGTTTCAAGGAAGCAACAACAGCTTGTGCCAGCTCAACATGTAATATTTCCGTTGGATGTTTTTAAGCATAATTTCAACTTTTTGTTTGGACATCTAGTGATTTTCTCCCCTGAAAGTGCAGCTAAACTAGCCTATTAATATTGGGAGAGCAGGAAAAAAAATGTTTCAAAACTGTTTTCAAACCTGCTCCTGCATGAGACTCTCAGAACAACTGAATGTGAACTTAAATGTTCTCCTGCTTCCTTTATACAAAATTGCTTAGAAACAGAATACAGTTGAAACAAACACTTCAGAAAGCTCCTTGAGATGACCCAAAGCCAGTTTTTTTTTTTTTTTTTTTTATTTTTTTTTTTTTTTGCTAAGGGGCTGCAAGTACTTTGGTTATATTACACTTGATAGCAGTTTGTTTTGTTTGTCTGCCATAGCTGCAGATGACAGAGATCCAAAACCCATTGACTTGAATAGGTTTTGGATTGACGGTGGGGAAAGGATTTCCACTGTAGATAGGAATGCTAAAAACATAATCATTTAAGGCTCTGGTTTCAGAAAAATTATTCCAGTCTCTCTCTCTCTGAATGTGTGTGAACACACACACACATTTGCTTAGGATCAAATTCTCTCTCCTTTGTTCACGTTAGATAACTATACAATCACTGAAACCATTCAAAGAGCAATGTGCAATCCAAAGTGAATAAAGCTTTAAATACTTGCCTAGAGGTGGGAATTTTCCCTTCAGGCCTTGTTGAAAAGCTATCATGCACACCCTCAAATGAGGTCAGCAGATTCCCACATGTTTTTACATACAACATCATCATCAAAAACCCCACTTGTATTAAAATCACATTAGGTTGCAAAGTCAGGTACTCCGTGGCTGGGGTATGCCATAACTGGAGTTGCTCTTTTTTCACCAGATAGAAACAACTTAGCCTCAGGCTGGCTGTGTTTTTCCAGGACTATAACTCACAGGCACAGAGTGACTGGTCCAGACAGCACTCACCAACACATGCATGTCTCAGACTTCCTCAGAACAGCTGAAAATAGGATTGATTTGGTTACCAAGAAAAGAGGACTGAGGTACAGCAGCCAAGTAGCTTGCTGCTATCAATCATTTATTTTCAACTTTAAAAAGAAAAGGAATAATTTAAGAGGGCCAGGGGTGCATGAGAGGAGGAGAATAATGGGGAGGGAAAAAGGAAGAGGGAGAAAGGAAAGGGAGCTCTGACTCAGTCAGTGAGTCTTTTTTTTTTTTCTGAACAAAAGTTCAGACTTATCGTGAACAACTGAACGTCTTCTGAACTGATAGCTTAAGTATCCCAAGGAGACAAACAGTAATTTTCAGTTTCATCTTTTTTTTTTTCCTGCAATAATCTAAACAAGTAATAGTTATGCGATTCATTAAATCCACAAATTTTTATGTTAACCAGATACTAATCTGTCAAGGTAGTATACAACTAAACTTGGAATGGGAAAAAAAAAAAGTAAGAAATTAGATAATTTTTGCAAACAGAAAGATATCATGCTGAATACAATGAATGCAATTTCCAGATTTACCTTAGGTAACACAGAAATTAAAGACACACAAAGTGGCAGAAGCCCTTACAAGGTGACTTAGTGCATCCATCAGGACTTGCTGGGGATTCTGGAGACTTAGGCACTCTTCCTGGCTCTGTCACCAGCCCACTGGATTAATACGGACTTGCCACTTCTACTTCTGTCAGTTTACTAATGCCCTTTTAATTCATTTTAGGGTTGATGGCAAAGAAACATTATATGAGATGTATTTCACTCAATGCCTTAAAATACCTGAATACACAGAAGTCCATGGGACCTGATGAGATGCATCCCAGTGGTAAACCACTGGAACAGGTTGCCCAGAGAGGTAGTGGAGGCCCCATCCCTGGAAACATTCAAGGCCAGGTTGGATGGGGCTCTGAGCAACCTGATCTAGTTGGCGGTGTCCCTGCTGACTGCAGGGGGGTTGGACTCGATGACCTCTAGTGGTCCCTTCCAACCCAAAACATTCTATGATTCTATGATTCTATGATTCTATGATTCTATCTAATTAGTGGTGTCCCTGCTCACTGCAGGGGGGTTGGACTAGATGACCTCTAGTGGTCCCTTCCAACCCAAAACATGCTATGATTCTATGATTCTATAATACCTGCTCCCTAAAAAGAACCCCATAGATGAAAAGGATGTTGTTTTAATGTGCACAAGATATGTTGTTAGGACATGTGATGCATGACAGTCAGTGGAGCAGACAGGCAGAGGAAACCGGAGACCGAAATCCATCTCACAAAGACACCTAGATTTAAATGTTAACATGTGAGTGATGTAAATAAAGATCTAGTCGATGGAATCTGGAGAACCATTTGAGATGAGCCCCGTGCATGGGTATAGGGAAGCAGTGCCATTGGATATACCCTGGGGTAGCCTACCTTGCCTCCAGCTGCCAGAAGGACATGGATGTCCCAGAAGTGCTGCATCTTATCTGACAGCTTCATGCAACTGATGGAACTTTGGATGTCTATGTTTAGTTAACTGAGTCTTGTCCCAAATAAGTGTTTACTTTGAAGATATTCACTTTAGGATGAACTGAATAGCCCCTAGATGTCACTGACTACGCTGCATAAGGACTCAGTTCAATTGCCCATATATTGGGGTGTTTAGTGCTATTTAAGATGCCTCCAGGTGTCCTACGTGGACTCCAGCTGATGGTCCAGAAGGGCACAGTGTTTCCATGGGTCCTGTGTCTTACCTGTTTCATCCATGTGTCCATTTGGGATACCCTAGGGCGGCCATCCCAAATGGCCCTAGAAATTTTTGTTAGGTAATAAATGCCAGTGGCTGTAATGGGAGTTGAGATGCTTATCTCAAATGTAGACACTTATATTTAGATGCCTCAGGCTATGAGTTGGGTTTTGTTTTCCAAACCCCAGTAGGATTTAAATTAAGGAGAGTTGTCAAGTTTCTCTGCACAGAAATCGAGGGGGCTGAAAATCAAAATACCCAGCATGTGGTGATCACCAAAGCTAAAAAGTAATAGAGCTGTAGTTTCTAGAATTACATTTGTCTCTAAATTTTACCTAGAACTTCAACTTGGCATCAAAGCAATTTTTGAAGTCTGATTCTAATTCACTCATGAACTAATGACCATTATTTTCTCTATTAGGACCTGTTAGCAATTAAATAGAGTTTTAAGTAACTAAGTTGGGAACAGGTGTCCAAATTTTGCAGTTTGTGTACTTTAGTTCATAATATTTTCTTTCATTTCAGACTGATAAGATTTATTCTTATTCAGAACTCTTTGTGAAAACTTTCATCTGAAATATAAATTTCCTGCAGTCTTTTTTTTTTCCATTTCTGAATCTTTAAAAAATATATGCCACAAGTGTACTTCTATTTTTGTCACCTCTCTCCCCAATATAAAGACAATGTATTGAGACAGATAACTTTAAAAAACTTTCGTTCTTATTCTATACATTGTTTTGTGAAATAGCACAGTTTGAAACCAAAGCTTCCTGATTAAAAGCCAATGTATCCATTGCATCCTGGTGATAGGTGATATTATGAAGACACATGCTTTCAGTAGAATGGACTACATATGAACTACATATCTGCCTAGTATTATAAAATCATTATAAAAAACCTATTAGAGCATCAAATTATCATCTTGCAAAGCTGGGAGACTCATCCTGTTTCTGGGGACTTTCAGATATTAGACTGATGCAATACTTGTTCTTAGCCAAGTGAACTCTGTGCTACTTTCTTTGTTTCATTATGTATAAATATGTACATGCATTGTTTATAAACTGTGTATACTAATCAAGGCCAGGTCTGATTCACAGCTGTGAAATTAATCATGCTCTATGTACAGAGGATTTCAGGGAAATTTGTTTTATATCAGTACTCTGACTCTTCAAAGTGTTCCTTTCCTTGTGTGGAAAAGCTTTAAGGCCAGGCAGCACAACTGGTGAATTAAATGTACAATTATGTAACAGGCTCAAAGAACAGAAGATTAAAGGTACAGCAAACAAAAAAGAACAATAATTTAAAATATATATTGAAGCATAAACATATAGCCTTCAAAGCATAAGTCAACAACTTAATGCATTAACTGTTTGGCGTGAGAAAGACATTTGCCCTATAAACTGTTCAGCAATCTCCTTCTCTGATGCAGATAGCAATGCACAACGAAGGGAAGTCAGCTGACCTGCCTGAATGTGCAGGTGACAGGAGTTCACATGGAAAAAGATCAGTGGGTGCCTCTCAAAGTGTATTCCAAATTAGTTTCTGAACAGCTTCCATGCATCATAACAGCAGAAAATGCATTTTGCTGGTTCATAGCCTGAATTTCCATTAATAGAGCTGTGCCACTGGTGATTTTCTAAAATTATTTTGACCATGAAGCAGCACAAACCAAAGGGGTTAAAATTTTTCTTTCTTTTTGTGCTAGTTTTGGTTGGGATAGAGCTAATTTTCTTCACAGTAGCTGATATGGGTCTATGTTTTGGATTTGTCCAGAAAACAGTGTTGATAACACAGGATGTTTTCATTACTGCTGAGCAGTGCTTACACAGGGTCAAGGCCTTTTCTGCTTCTCAACCCACCCCACCAGTGAGGAGGCTGGGGGTGCACGGGAGTTGGGAGGGAACACAGCCAGGACAGCTGACCCCAACTGACCAAAGGGATATCCCAGACCATACAACATCATGCTCAGCAATAGAAATCTGGGGGAAGAAGAAGGAAAGGAGAGACTTTCAGGGTGATGGCGTTTGTCTTCCCAAGACACCGTCACACATGATGGAGCCCTGCTTCCCTGGAGATGTCTGAACCCCTGCCTGCCAATGAGAAGCGGTGAATGTATTCTTTGCTTTGCTTTGCTTGCACATGCAGCTTTTGCTTTACCTGTTAAACTGTCTTTATCTCAACCCATGAGTTTTCTCTCACTTTTACTCTTCCTATTTTCCCCCCGATCCAACCAGGGAGAAGTAAGCGAGCAGCTGTGTGGTGCTTAGTTGCTGGCTGGGGTTAAACCACAGCACTTTTACAATCAGGGAAATAATTTCCATGGTGGAAAAAGTGGCATGGTTTAACCCCAGCTGGAAAACTCAGGGTTCTGAACACAAAGACAACTTTTTAGTAAAGCAACATCTATATCTTTCAAATGTGGAACAAGTTCTACTTCCAGATATGTTGTGTGGGATTGTTGGAAGGATATCAACAATCAACAAGGACACATATGCATTGCAATTCATTGCTCGTGCCTTATAACACCATAGAAAATGCAATAACACAGAACCTATGGGACTGACGTTCCCATGGAACAGAAGCTATGGACTGAGAAGGATCCCCATAGCACTGGAAATGGCACTAGACAGTAAAGACAATTGAGTTCTGCATATTGGTTCTTCATTTTTTCCAGAGATTTAGGGAGACGTCTCCAGATGTAGAAGTGTTGGATGGCAGAGTCCCTGGCAACTTGTGCAAAATCTGTTCCTTCTTCACTCTTCTTTTTCACATTTCCACTGAAGAAAGAATTGTTCAGAGGTGCTCTGGATCAGGGGCTTTGCTCCAGTAACAATCCTAAGTGAGACAGGAGAATAAAATCAGGACATTCAGAGAAGATCCAATCAGCCCACACTGCACACTTAGCAGGCTGACCCAGACTTAATAAAAATAGCCAATGGATGGACTCAGATGCCTCTGAAAAATAATTCTAAAAGTTTGTGTAGTAAGAAAAGATCCAGTAGTCACAGTACTTTTATGTCCCTCTGCTTGAGGTTCACATCCTAGGTCTCTCTCCAGAGCCAGGTGGTCAGAATCTTTCTAAGAATCAGCCCCTAATTCTTACTTCAAATTCCAGTAAATCAAAGAAAAAAAAAAACCAAAAAACAATAACAAAACAAAAACAAAAAAAGCACCCTGGCTCATTGAGCATTGGACTTCAGCAACTCTAAACATTTCTGAGAATTAAACTTTTTATGTTAATTCTCTGTTTAACAGTTTTTACAGGAAGATCTAGATTCCTGGTTGCAAAATAGTAGAGTGGAAAAGATCTGAAAAAGAAGAGTAAATCATAAACTTAACAGCTGAAATTTGTAGGACTCATTGTTCTTCCTGAAGACGGGCCCACGTAGGGAACAAGAGATCATTAAAGTTAATATTTTTCCATTCCATCTATCCATACTAATTTTAGGATTTTACTGCTTTAGGACTTTTGAAGCCAATCTGTACTGAAATCATGATGTGCCACAAAAAATAGAAATTGGAACATGCTTATTTATTTGGCTCATTACAGTTAAGTAGGTGAAATCATCCTGGTTTAATTACAAAGCAACTCCCACCACCACCACTATGTTTCTTATGGTTAATGTTTTTCCCCTAATAAAATGCAAAGGATTATTACTATATAGAAAAACTTACGTAATTTCTTGACAAAGAAGAAATATATTTCCTCTCTACTATGTGTGTAAATATTGTTCAGTTTTCTAGTTCAAACAATGCCACTGAGTCAAAAGCAGCTTTTGCAGAAAGCAGGATTTGACCTCATTTAGATTCACCCTGAAGAAGACATTTAGGGAACATGAGTAATACACTGAGAAATGTTAGTCTGAAGTCGCAGGACAGGAAAAATGGGTTGTAGCAGTTGTCTTCATGGCAAAAGTACATTTAATTTTATTTAATAAAAGTAAGATGAGCTACTCAGAACGAGGTTATGTTCTCCATTGCACTGGAAATATCCCTACAAACTGAAGAACTGTCCTTCATCCTACATGTCAAGTATTCATTACAAGTTTTTGATTTACACCTTTAAGTGCCAACTGATATAAAAGACATTATGCCAAACATTTCTCATAACTGTTGTAAAAGCTTGTACCCTGAAAATGCCATTTCTTGGCCTCAGAAAACACATAATTCTACTTCAGAGTGCTGACTTCTGCAAACACAAATGCCATGGGCGTTCACTCAAAAGGACAGCTGTCAGAGAAGAAGGAGTTATGTTCTTTTCTTGATGTCTATCTCAGTGCCAGATCATACTCTCAGAGGCAAGAAACTTAGATTCAAAGATCCTTAAAAGTGAACTCTACTAGACATTTTCCCCATTGAAGAAGAGGGCCCCAACTACCAAACTCTTAAGATGTTGCCTGCTCCTCATGGTGGAGCTTTTAAATAGCCCCTGTCTGAAGTGGAAGCACAGACACTTCTTCCAATCTGTGAGCACACTGTTCACCTAAGAAGATTCCCTGTTCCCTCTATTGTTTCTGCATTTTACATGATTCCTCCTTATATAACAAGAAAAACAGCCCTAGAGAAGGAACTAAAATTTGCAATCCTTTGCTGATGTCCAGAGTGGGAAATGATATTCCTTTCTTCACATTGAATAAGTTATTAAAGATTTCCCTGAAAAATAGAAGACAAGATGTTGACCCTTTCAGTAGTAGGAAAAACACTGAACTAACAGTTCATATGACCTGAAACAATGCTTTACCTATTGCTTTGTTAATGACTCTTTTAATCATAGAATCATAAAATCATTTAGGTTGGAAAAGACCCTTAAGATCATCGAGTCCAACCATTAATGTTTGCCTTGATTTGTTTTGAAAGGGATAGTATAAGGAGTTTTCCAAGCTTTGAATCTTAACCTCAAATACAGTGAAATATAAGAGCATCTGTAATACAAAATCTCTTTTCCTCAAATATGTTATTAACAGATGTCTGCCTCCCACACACTCTGTAAACTGCTTACAGGTGGCAAGGAAATTGTTTTAAAACACTGTAACAAAGACTCAGAGTAAGCATGTACCACCTACCCAAAGAGACCTTAAAAGATCCCAGAAAGTCATCACAGAAGAATAACACAGGGTATTAGAAACAGAAGGGCATTCTTCAAGAAGTGGAAAATGCTTTCAAGCAAGAAAAGTGGAATTAAGCATAAACTCCGGCAAGTCTAGAATAAGATAGGTTAAAAATCACTTTGTTTAATAATTGCATGAGGTATAAAAACTACAAATAAAACTTCTTTAAACGTATCAAAAGCACGAACCATGCCAGTTTGTCTTCAGGGTTGATAGATGATATAAAAGCTATAAAAGAATTTCTCCAACAAGATGCAGTCATAGCAGAAATACTAAGTGAATTATTTGCATTGGTGTCCACTGTGGAGGAACATAGGTAAGCTCTGACACTCAGCCTTACCTTACGGCAGACAAATCAAAGGAAATAACTCAAGCTGATGTGTGCTTAGAAGAGTTTTAGAGTTCTGATGTGCTTTTTATCATTGATAACATGGAGAAGGCAAAATAGTTTTCCCTTGAAAATTCAAAATCAGGTTATATTTGAGGTTGTCCAAATTGTACAAATCAGCTCAGATCCTGGAAGACTGAAGGTAGTGAACAAAATGGTGTGTTTTCAAAGAGTCTGTCAGAAGAAATCCAGGAAACCACACACTAGGAATCCTCTTTTGTCCTGGACAAAACAACTGAACTGCATAGCGAACCGCATGAATAAATATGATATAAGAGGATACTTAACATGAGGGTTTTTTGGGAGATATCATGCTTCTCTACAGACCATTTGAGTGAAACTAGAGTTAAAGGTGAGCTACCTAATATACTATACCTGGATTTTCAAAGAACTTTCAAAAAGGTCCTCTTCAAAGTTCTTAACCTAACAGGAAAGTTGCCCTCACAGATTAAGTGTCAATTAAAATCTGAGAAACAAATAATAAGACAAAATAATGTGAAAAGTTACTAGTGGTAACCCATGAAAATCTGCACTTCAATGCATGTGGCTAAACATAAATGGCCTGAGGTGAAGAGGAACACAAAAACCTGGTTGATATATATCTTTTCAAGCCAGTCATGCCAGAAACTGATGTTAGAGAGTTGAAGATATCATAGGATACTGGATGATTAAATATTAAAAGGTCAAATGAAAATTAAGAGTTGATAAATAGGAAATAGTTTAAAGTCTAGTTACTCATATGTCATGATGGACTTTAAATAAACTACTCTCAGTGAGGAAAGAGATCTTTGGATCATTGTTATTTCTCTAGAATCACCAGTTAAATTATCATCAGCAATCAGAGGAAAATAGGATGCCAGTAAAAACAGCTAAGAAACTATGTACCACTGTAGAAATCCGTGGCAAACACAGGTCTTCTACCCTATGCAAAGTACTCCTCACCCTCCCCCTCTCCAAATAAATACAGTAAAACTTGTAAAGGTATAGAGAGCTGTGACAAGGATGATGAGAGGTTAGAAATGTTTTCCATATGAGAAAATTTTAAATAGACTAGAACTCTTCTCAGAAAAAGAAGGAACTTAGAGTGACTTGATAGGTTGTAAAATCATTAATGGGCTGGAGAAGGTGACTAGGGAATAATCATTCAACGTATTTTATCACATGAGGATGAGAAAGTACCAAGTAGAATTATCAGGCAGTAGGTTTGAAGGAAGTAAAAGAAGTACTTTTTCATACAACACCTCATTATATTGTGGAACTCACTGCCACAGATTACTTCCATTGCCAGAAGTGCAAATGTGTTCAAAAACACATTAAACAAATTAAGGATTGGAAGATCTATCAAAAACTAATAGACCTGATGATGTGGTGCAATTTTCAGTTTGAGAAAGCCCCAACAAGAGATGACTGGAAGCTGCATGGCTGTGCACTTACCAAAGAATTTGCTGACCATTACTGACAATATGTTATTGGCACAGATGAGTTTTAGATCTGACTAAACCCAGATGGTTTTATATTCTTAACTATTGTCACAGTTTCCAGTGAGTTCCCTTTACCTTGGGCACAACTTCTGAGGTATAATACCTCTGTGTTCAATCTTTAGTGACTATCTTCATCTGACAATTTATTTGGACCTATGTGTTGCACGTAGACATCCTCTGTTGCCTTCAATCCTTGCATTATACCCATGAAGAGAAACCAACATGCATTTTAGGTCACATCAGTCCAACCAGAACCACATTTATCCCTCTGGATTACATGTCCATGTCACTTTCCCTTGACCATCTATTTTTAAATTAGGTATCTTAGTTCTGTGGTAATAGTTGGGTAGGACAGATCTGGATGGTAGAGTAGTTTTAGATTCCTTTGGCTTTATTAAAATTAAAAAGGAAAAAAAAAGAAAAAAGAAAAAATGGAACGGGTGAGAGGAAAAATGAGAAAATATCTAGAAACAGAGAGGGAAACTATGAACACTAAGTTACAAAAGAAGTAATTTCTGATGATTGTTAAAACTTGAACTGGCCAACAACATCAAGATGTAGTATTTTTTAAACATGTAACACGTTTCCACATGTCAAAATTTCAGGTTTTAATTTTATTTTTAACCCACCTTTTCCAGCCTCCTCTGTTTGAGTAATATGAATAAACCACTGAAAATTATTAATCTGTTAACCCCTTTCTTTGTCATTGGACTGCAGAGTAATGGTATTGAAGGGAAAATAGTTACAGTTTATAAGGAATTTAACTGAAAGTACAATGAATATTTTTTTCTAATTTTGTAGAAAAGACACAACAATCTAAGCAGAAAATGTAGTGGTCAACACTTTTTTCATCATATGCACTGTATTCTCTTCCAGAGATTATATAGTATCTGTATACAGATCGTTCCACAAAAAGGATTCATATGACCAGCTCGGAAATAGTAAACAGCAAACAGTGCTACTAAATACATAAGAACAGAAGGCATTAACCTGAAGATACTGTGTTTATTTAAAGAACAGGGGAGAAACGTACAATATCCTGACCAACAGTATTGCTTCAAATATGGAAAGTAAATGCATTCAAAGGATAACAAGCACACTTTACTTGACCATTCTGGAAAAAGAGACAAAATGCAATAATGTGGTCTAATTAAGCTACAATGTTACCAAGTAATATAAGATCATGGCCTTTCTAGAGAAGAGGTCACCATGTTTTGTCTGTTGGTTTCAATCTGTTAAGTATGCCATCAACCTTATCTTTTCCTGTCTGGTCCAGGTACATCACTGTCTTCCTCGTGTACAAGATATCCTCTGCATTATCTCTTCTAGCTCATTGGTAGCATTTTCAGAAGGACTCTTCTAATTCCAACTCCAATTCATCAGGGATCAGTGTTTTAGAAAATGTTAATTTTCTTCACTAACAGACCTATACTTATGTCATGGTATCGCTGTCAAAGAATGTACAGAGGCATCAGCTTTTGTAGAATGTGCGTGCATATTCACTTCAAAGGCATGTCTAGCCTCATCTGAAACAACTCACCAAGTCATTACGTCACTCTTACAGACTGAGTATTCACACCAATTGGGTGTTTTACATATGTCTAGGTTCCAGGGCCTACAAGAGTCTCTTTTAGGCCCTTGAATCCAATTCCCAAAATCTGTCACCCATAAGTCTGGTAATACTTTGAATTATTTTGTGTATGGCTATAATTTCAAACTTTAGTGAAATAAAAATTATTTACAGAAAAGCGTCCTGATTTTCATAGGTTCCATACAACAAGCCTTTACAGAGGTTTTCTAGATAAAAATTTAAGCCCAAAGTGGGCAAGATTCTTTAGGTGCTTCAAAAGAGATTAAAATTATCTGCTTTTGAAAATTTTGGCATAACTTTTTTTTTTTTTTTTTTTAAAAGATTTCACGTACAAATATCCATCCACTGATGTAAACACGGTAATGCACAAGGACCTACTCAGAACACAGCTTATTTAGATGGTTGCGGCAGGAAAGGTTTGCTTTGATAATACCCTGCCTCTCTTTTTGTTGAGATGCTTTACTTTGTGTTTCAAACAGATGGACATTGACAAAAGGTGTTCCCTTTCAGTACTCAAATTTCATGACACTCTGCTTGTTTTTTCCCATCACATGGGAAATCCCACACAAGGGAGACAATATATATGAGTACAACTTGCAGTTACTTTGAGATGACAAATACCATGGTGAAACAAAAGAAATTTCCCATTAAAATAAACCACATGTCAGATTTCAGCTCAGATTCAGCCAGCTCTCCACTAAGGAAACATGCTTTAGCTGTAGATCACGGAGTAAATACATATCTGCTTTACTCAAAGTGCCCCATAGAGAAACAAACAGAAATATGAGCTAGTGCTGACTATGAGAATAAACAGAAAAGCCTTCCAAGAGCAGCCCATCTCATGCTTTTACCAATGTACCCCTGAAAGAAAAAGATGCACACATCTCCTTGCCTTAAGCAATGCTTAATTACCTTATATCAAAATAAGCCATGGAATACAAACATACCCAGTGAATGCTGGACCTCATACCGCTTAGGGTATTCCCTGTCACTGGATATAAAAAAATAAGAGGAACTGAAGCTTGCCACAAGGTCCAGCATAATATAATTAATTTCCTTTGCAATAGCTAAAGAGATTTCTCAGAGACTTCTATTTATCCAATTAAAAATAATAAAAATAGGTTTGGAGAGTAAAGAAAATACTGGAAATAGGGAAGAAAAAATAACCGAAAGCTCCCTTGTTACAAGTGATTAGCTTTCTCCATTCTTTAATTAGGCGCACCAGGGAGGTATGCTACATGCTTCTCATTCAGTTTAGTCCCCTCAGACTGACTCCATCTCCACAAGCAATGTTGAAGTGCTTAGGAATTTTTTGATGGATTTTTTTTTCCTTAGTACTGCATTGTTTCAACAAAAGGAAAATATTTTTCAGAAGTGTATATATTAACAAATTTTCTTTGGGCAAAGTTTCATATGTTGCAAGAAATA
>NW_009260669.1:1190162-1198414 GCF_000687185.1 Egretta garzetta
CATACTCCTTTCTCAATTTCATAAAACCTACTTTTGTCTTGACTCACTCATTCAACAAAATCTACACAAAGATTGCTTTCAGGTCAGCCTGCTTTGGTGTAATTCCTTAGATGCACACTGGGGAATAAAGTATTCCAGAAAAAACAGGTGAACTAACTTTCCTGATGTGAGAAAAAGAAGTCTGAAATGGCTGACAGGGTTTCAGGCCTGATATTTGAAATGTCCTGCCTGTAAGGTACATCTTGTCCTTCTTGGATGAAAAGTCAAGATTAATATTTTTCTAAAATATTCATTTCATTCAGTCCAAGACCCAGTCATGAGTAAATTATATAGGCCTTAGTAGGTCATCAAAGGTTCTTTTCTCAGCTGAAGTAGCTAAACAGCTTTTAGGGAGTTCTTCTATGAATGGGTCAATCATTATCCACACACTTCATTGCAAAAAGTATAGGAATGGATTGTTGGAGGGATCCTAATCCATATGTAAATCTCCCACTCCAGTTAAAACAAGAACTATATAGTAGCAGAAATAACAGCAATTCTATTTGTGTTCTTCAGCAAAAAAAACAAAACAAAACAAAAATCTCATACATAGTTGAATTTAATTGTAAAACTGAATAACTAAAATAATTTCTGGTGAAAGTGAGTTTAGATAATAGTTAAACAAGGCAATATTACTTGTATATTTAATGGGTATACAGTGGTGCTTCAATACGCACTGTCCTAATTGCAAGGCTATACATGTGAATAGTTGGATGATAGTAAAAAAGTGTCCATTTCTATTACAATCTTGCTTTTACATTTCTTTAAAAGACCCATTTGGTAACAGTTTTGCTATTTTATATTTTTGCCACATACATTTACTGCTAGCCCTTCTATCTAGATATCTTGTTTTTAAACTTAAATGACAAATTATAAATATTTACTTAATTTTAAAAACATCATTTATTACATTTTAAAAGCATACACGTGCACTCACTGATCCTTTCTGGATCAAGATTTGATGAATATAAAATTTGACCCTTTAAGTAGAATCTGCACAAGCCACACGTAATTTGGGGATTCATTTGGTACCTTGATTTAGGGTGTTTTATGCAACCCATTTATGCAGCCATTCAGTACAAAGTAGGAGAATCAGCTATACGGTAAGGTAAGGTATAAAAGTCATGTAAGGTAGAAGTATTTGTAGAGCTAATGCTTTTAGGAATAGTCTGGATTTCCAAGTTTTCAGGTCAATTATTGATTCAAAATAGTTTCTTCTTGATTAGTCAAACTAAATTAACTACATTAGTTCTCATGGTCTTCAGTGTATATTCCAATATGGGATGCCTCAAATCTGTGGGGTGTTAACAGTCTCTCTGCCTCTTGCTAGGTAGGCACAGATTAGTTCCTTCAGAAGAAGTTTCACTCTGGATAACACATCTGATGTTATCAACCCTGGTTTCATCTTGCTGGGAAACTGCTAAATTTCTCACACTTGTTTGTCGTTGAAGGCAGTGGTATCCACAGCATTTTTACATAGATGTTTCACTTGTGAGGATGAAAAAAAGAAGATATTCAGCTGAATTCTCTTTAAGCATGAAACATAATTATAGAATTCCATCAAGGCAGAGGAGATTTATACATAAAAATGGAAATCAAGATCCTAAAGTTATAAGCAATAACAAAGCACAAATTAAGATGATATTTCATTTATTCCTATGTAGAGATCAGCTCCAAAATAAATTATAGATCTTGTTGAACCATGAGTAGGTAGATCATGTGATGGCTCCTCTGCTCAGAGTGACTTTCCCCTTGAACATTATCACTCCCTCAAAAAGCATTTAAGATGACTCCAAACCAGAAACTATATGATTTTATATTCTTATAATCTCTGATTCTAGATTATATTAAAAATATAAATTAAAAAATTGCTTGTAGTCTAAGGGCCATAATTCTCCAAAAGTCTTTGAATGATATGCTGACTAAGCCCTGCTGGAGATTGAAAATAAAGACATCTTTTCCTCCACATATGTCAGCTTTCATTGCATCCCATGATTACCCTTATTTACCACATTTTATCTTATGTTTAGTTTTACCTCTCATAAGTATTTGGAAAATTAATAATTCACATTAGTATCATGACACATAATATTTCTTTGTCTTCCATGTCCCACAGACAGTAAGTCACCTGCCTTTTTTTCTCTTCAATATCATATAGCTTGCTTAGTACTTCTCCATCAAATACCTCTTCCCTCATCTTTGTTTCACAGTTACTATCTTTTATCCCCAAAGATCTAATTGATAACATGTTTAGTAAACCTTGGAGTAATCTCTTTCTGAGAGAAACCATTTCAGACCTGAAGAAAGGGTCCTGTGATTAAAACCCTGTTTATGCAAAATACATCAGCTCCTCTAACAAAGGTGTTCCCTTACAGGAAGCTATCTGTCTTGGTGAGGACACCAATTCACTAGTAATAAAATCTGGTTTCTGGTATCCATCAGTCTATCTTTTCGTTTTAACTCAATAATAAAAAAGAGATTAAATGTGACTTGCAACTAATAGAGTGCTAATATAAATTTGATTAGCATAGTATGACTGGCAACTAATCACATACAACTAAGAATAAATAGTTGATGACTTTCTGAATAACCACTGAAAATGAATGTTTTCACAAATATGATGATCACTGATAATTACAAGTAAAAACAGAAGTATACAGAAGTTAGTATCAATGATTTAGAAGAGAAAAGACTAACTTCAATTAACAACCCAGCTGAGCTTAGGCTGTATCAAACACTTGGAGGCATCATCATTATAATTATAGATGGAGCTGTATGATTTCACCTTTTTTGGTATTATATTTCAAAAACTCTTTGTTGAAAGAAATGGCCTGATGGAGACAGAAGTGATGAATGCACTGAAAAATTGTTTCCTGTCATAAATGACTTTATAAACCTACTGGGAAATTTTTCATGTCTACATCTGGTAGATGGTGACTAATGCAGGATAATCAAATTAGAAATCATTCAGCCAGTAGGGACTAGTGACCACACGAAGGTCCAGTGACTAAAGCAAGATTAGAAGTCGATATGTGTAAATCACAACTGATTCTAATCAGAAGCAGATGCCTGATTTCAGACAGGTCTTCATGGAAAAGATGTCAAAAAAGATTAGAAATAATTGAGTAGATCGAGACAATGAAATGCAGACTACATTATAGTACAATTGACAGAATTCTATGCGAGTAGGTATGCATAGTTTAAATGCACGACATCCACAGGGAATATATATAACAAAAAATAACTGACTTTCTACCTGATGATTGTGTAATTCAAATTAATAATATTTAGTGTAAACATCATGTGTAAACATACTGTGAAAATGTGGAATAGCTGATTAAATTGGACATATGAGATAATATTCCCAGTCTCTGATTTTCTATGGGCTATACCATTAGAATCAAACATTTGTTATTAATTTATAGACTAAAAATATGCTTTTGAGGATTACAAGATTATATTTATGCTAAATTTATCCAATTCTAAACTGTAAATTTATATTTTTAAATGTTCCTACCAGTAAATATCAGTTAAAAATCATAGGCTAACTGCAAAATAAATTTACTGTGGTATTTGTATTCTCAATTTCTCTTTTTTCTTATGGAAGTTTTACTGTAACTCCATGAAACCTTTCTATAATTATTGATATATACATCCATTTTTATTTCACAGGTCCTATGTAGAATGTGTATCGATGCCTAAGAAAGAATATAGGAGCTAAATAAATGGACGGTATAATTTTTTCTATTCTAATAATTTGCATAATGCATTGTGATAGTTCAGGGGTACTGAATAAAGTTATGTGTCCCCATCAATATGTTGAAGAATAAATACTAAACATATAACACCTCCTTCACCTCCTACCTTATTCATATAGGCACAGAGAACTAAATATCATGAATCCTATGTTATATTACACAAGTTTGAATTTATGCAGTGTGTCTTACATAGATAATGTTCTAAACTGTATCTGGAAGGATATGTTCTGCCTTTGAAGGATTTCTAGTGCTAGTGGAAGACAATAATGCACACTCTATAAAGCTGTGAAAATATGTTACCAGTAATAAGCACAATAAAGCACTGAGAAAAGAAGTTTGACATTCAGATAACTGAGAGATTTTAGCAAAGTGCTTGGGAAAAGCCAAGGTATAGGTTAATTTTGCTAAATGAGATTTTTTATGATTCTTCAATTTTTAATTCTTTTCTACTTTTGATTAGGTGATTGCTTGCCAAATTCTCAGCCTGAATATTTGTGTGACTCATTACACATTACTCACAGTTTTTCATTGGCCAGCTAAGTCTCACATGGCTCCATCTCCTGTCTGGATGACTATTTAACATACAAATTATATTTGCTGATACTTAATCATAATTCTGTACAAAAACTCTCCTGTGAGTTGAGATTTAGAGGAACACATACACAAACACTGCAGTGACATAAATGTTATTCTAAGCCAAAGAACAATTTAAACAAAGTAAGATTTTGAGAATGTTAGTTAAAAAGGTGAATCAGAGGCTTTCCAGAAAAATGGGTGGGTGGGTAAGATTAAAGGAAAGGGGTGAGTTTACAATAAAGTTACACTTTTACTTTCATTGACTGAAAAGGGCCATAAAAAAAAAAAAATGTTTTTTCCCACTACTGTATTTTAGCTATATGTTCTTTATTGATTTTAGTGGTAGGATCTTCAATATAGGTTTGGAAATAATGCAAAAGTTTGTTTCCACTATCACATTTACAACATGCCTGGAGTCCTTGCAGGTAATTGTTATTGCATTTGAGTAACAATTCTGCACCACTAAAAACAATGTCCATAAGAGCAGTCTCAAGCTGTTGGCTGCTATTAGAGCACATATAAGTCATGTATACTAAACATAGCGTCACTAATACAGGGTTGAAATCACATTCCAACACAGAAAATAGGAACTTCAACTTACGCAGCCATATACAATAGCTTCCTAAAGATCAAGACAAATGTTTGTGTTTGTATTGTTTGTACAATGACTGATAGATTAAAGAAAAAAAAAAAAAAAGATTTTGTGTGAGTGTATATAAGATATATTTAGAAGGATAAATTAATGACTCAAAGCACATGTATAATTAACATCTAAGTCCTTTTCAGCTTCTGAATGCAAACACTTAGAAGCAGGAGAAATTAGCAAAAGCAGAAAGTGTATTACACACACTCAACAGACAGGATTTTTGAGCTTGAAAAACCTCACTCTTTTGTTAATTCTTTGAATCAACAACATATGTTGTTTACTTATTGTTGCATCTTGCAGAAAAAATAAAGTTGGCTTCAGCAAATAATGAGCAGATGAATTTTGAAGAAAGAGGACTGCGGCTAGAATTACGAATACCAGACAGTAATACCATTATACTGTGGGCTTAAGGTTTTTCCACAGCAAAATAATAGCCTGCCAGGCAGACAAACAAATTAGCTGATGATGGACCTCCCTTCCACAACTAACCTTTAATCCAAGACAGCCCATTTAACTAATGAGGAATCCTCCTCTTGTACTACTACTATGACAATATGAAAGTGGTGTGGAACTGATAAGCTGAAAAGAGTCAGTCAAGTTTTTGACCTTTCTCAGAAGTGCCTTTGACATAAGATAGATGAGAATGTGAGGACTCAGCCATTGGAGTAAGTCTCCAGTGATCTAGCCCCTAGAAAGTCTCAAATAACTTCTTTAGTCATAACAGGCACTTTAGTCTGACTCACCAAACAGACTAGCATGTAAGTTCAACTCCCACTTAAAACTGTTAGTGGTTTGTGTTCATCTCACTTAGCCTTAACCAGCTTGAATATAGAGGTCTAGTCCAAACTAGGCACTTTCCAAGATCCCCACATAAGCTTCTAAAAATTTTTCAGTTTCTGAGTTTTCCTTGTGAAGTACTTAGAATTCTGCTCTAAGGCATGTGCTCACTTTGAGTAAAATATTGTAAATTAGTTTAGTGACTATCTCATGCTTCACTCCTTTTGGACTCACAAAATAGGAGTTTCCCAACCTCTGATGTCTGTTGACCCGCAATTTCAGAGTATATGTAAATCCTTATGGAGGTAAAGGAGGATAAAGTGCTGCACTTCTGCACAAACTTTTTTCTGTTTGATCACTCAGATGATGGAGCATTCAGCCTTTTATTCCATTGTCACATGATATGGCTTGAACTCACTTCCTTCACTGTACTAGGACTAAGAAGTAGTGATGAGCTAAATAATGAGCTCTTTGGAAATAGGGGAAAGAGAAAGAGAAAGAACACAGATTTTCTCTCTTCCAATTTTTACTCTAGCTGGGCTAATTTTCACAAAATGAAGTAAGAATAATTCAAGAAGCAGGTGAGGATATTTTGCCCTGAGGGCTGTGGAAACAAGGGTGAAAATTTGTCTAAAATGTAATATAAGTCTAATCAGAATTTGCATGAAGAAAACCAAGTTACTGTAATGGAATTGATAATGTTACATTAGTACTTTTGGGAAAAAAAAATTAAAAAGGACAGATTTGTGGATAGAAAGTATGTTTTGAGGCAGATTTTCTCTTTACCTCAGTTGCCATTGAATGCAACGTTATCTCACTTTGTAGCAGCTCTGTGAGAAGACTTACAGTGTCAAAAAAAGAGAAGGCATGAAAATATACAAAGGTTTCTTTGCCCTTATTTTCTTTAAGTACACATTATAAAACATTTCATGAAAAAGAACGTGTTTAAAATAAAAACCTTGGAATCAGGATTTTTCTTCCATATCAGCCCTTGTGCCTTTATATCCAGAGCTAATGATAAGTGGCTCAGTGGGTCTTTACTGAATAAAGTTCATATCATGCTCTGATACTCAGGGAGGAACACTGGGACAAAACAGTAAGAATTTGTTTGTACAAGAGATAAACTGGTGTGATGACTTTACCAGTCCTGGTTTGCATGACTTTATTTCTAATGACTGAAGACATGTTTAGCCACCCAACCCAGTACAGCCATCTTTCTAATTAGACTTAGTCAAAGGCAAAGGGCTAGGCAAACATATAATGAAAAGCACAATGCTTCTGGCTTATTGTTTGATATAGTCAACAGGGCTGTAATCAAAGACTACTGCCATTACTGTTCTCAGGTTTTGTTATGGATTAAAAATATTATGAATTATCAGAATGAGATATTTGTTCATATGCTCCTCTCATTCCCACAGTACAATACAATTTGAAGTGGTGTATTCTCCCTTGAAAGTAGAGCTTCCACTTAGCCTGCTGCTCCACACTCCTGCAGACCTCATGCTTATGAAATTTGTGATTAATTTTGCCCTGTTCTTTTATTTTGTTACCTATTACATAAGATTCTCGTCTCTGCCTCTTGCTTTCTTTGAAAAGGTGTTCTTTGGTATCATAACCGTATAAATCTGGTCAGGTATTACTAACTTTATACTCGTTTCTTTTCTCTAATCCCTATATTTTCAAAAATCTTGTGTTCCTCCTGATCTGAAATGATTCTACAGTATTTTATGGATAATCTTGATATATTGATTATGTGAATATCAGCACGTCACTGAGGATCCTCTCCCCAAAAAGAATGATATGTATCAGCAAGACATATAGCATATTTATTGTACAGTTTTGGTACTAAAGGAAGTAAAAAGTAATAAATAGAACAGGGTCAAAGAAGAATATATGGTATGCTCTTATTATTAATTGAGAGGAGATGATTATGTATATCCCATTTTGTCATTTCCAGGAAAAATATATTCCCTTGCAGTAAGCCACAGAGGCATTACTGGCCCTTTACTACTCCATGGATTTCCAGGGAGCATAAAGTGGAGGCACTATGACAACAGAACAATAATCCAGGTGTGGCAATTTTTTTAAGAGAACGTGATTTCAAATGTCAGGACAACATGGGCTGTTGGAAAAAAAAATCCTTCAAGATATCTCATACAGCTGTCCCAGCTGCCCTTGCGTAACAGATATGTGACTCTGGAAGTTGAGGGCCAGACAACTGAGGATGGGGATGAAGGCCCACCCAGGAGGTTGGCTAGGGAGAGAAGGCCACCCCTAGCTATCAGGACTGACTGTACAAAGAAAAAAAGAAGGGTAATTGTTGTGGGTGATTCCCTTCTGAAGGGAACGGAGGGCCTGATATGCCGCCCAGACCCATCCCATAGGGAAGTCTGCTGCCTCCCTGGGGCCCGGATCAGGGACATTGCCAGGAGACTCCCTGGTCTGGTACGGCCCTC
>NW_009260669.1:1201553-1265162 GCF_000687185.1 Egretta garzetta
TGTAGGGAGGTGGGGGTTGGCCTCTTCTCCCTGGTAACAGATGATAGGACAAGGGGGAATGGTTTGAAGCTGCGCCAGGGCAGGTTTAGGCTAGATATTAGGAAAAACTTCTTCACCGAAAGGGTTGTCAGACTCTGGAATGGGCTGCCCAGGGAGGTGGTAGAGTCCTCCTCCCAGGAGGTATTTAAAAGAAGGATAGATGAGGTGCTTAGGGACATGGTTTAGTGGTGGGATGTCAGGGTTAGGTTAAAGGTTGGGCTCGATGATCTCAAAGGTCTTTTCCAACCAAAGCGATTCTAGGATTCTATGATTCTATGAAAGACAACAGGAAATATAACATCAGGTGAGCCCAAAATGTAAAAGGTTTCCCCCATAACTGCAGGGTTAAGCATTTTGAATGACTGAAGGAAAAAAGGGTCTTATGACACTTAGGAATAAATTGCCTTCAAGGTTGGTGCAGACAGACCACAACAGCCAAAACCTGGAAGGAAGTAGGTTTTGGTTTAGAATTCCCTGAAGAGAGCCAGATGAACAGCAAACACAAGAATTTGCAGTAGAAAGAAGCATAAATGAAAAATCAACATCTTCCTCAACATCTATGTCTTCCCTCAGCTTATCCGATTTTATTAGGAAAACAATATTTTTATTATTCTTTTTGATCCACTGGCCTCAGTGCTGATGCTGCTTGTAGATGCTGTACCCTGCTGTGTGTAACTTAATTAAATACACAAACTCAGTCAACTTAAACCTGTCAAAAATCCTTCTAGAAAAGAGACTGAATGCAAGGATGGCTGATAGAAAAAGCTTTCAAATTTAATGATACAGTTTATGCCCAAATCGTTCAGTCCAGTCAGTCAGTTCTGTGGAATCATTTCTATATGGACATATCTGAAAGACACTTCAAGATGGACTCAATTTACAAGGTAGTTTAGAAATTAATGAGTTATTGTTGTTTTGAATGACCCTTTAAAAAACACAGATTCTTCCTTTCTCGTGTACAGATGTCATCCACAAGCATTCTCTCTTCCGCTGAAATTCTGTCATCGTTTGAGGCATCAGGAGTTGGCTGTTATCAGAGGACATACAAATGTTGATTGTCCTCTAGATGGATAGGACATGACAAATTTTCTTTTGATCTGCCTTGGGGCATAGGAGATTTCAGTTCTTGTCTTAAAAGGATGCAATGCAAAAGTCTTGATGTGAAATAAATTGGAATAATTACAATAACTGTCTAATTATACATGGCATGAAATAAACCTCAATTTCCATACAGTTCAGGAAAATCTAATGAGGTCTGATGTTTACACCTATTTCCTGGCTCCAAACCAAGTTAATGTTCTCATCAAATCTGATTGGCTCTGGCAGGTTCAGAATGTCTGGCATTATAGTAATAAAAACATTCAAAATAAAGTCTTATAACGCAGTATTTTAATGAATATTTATGTTAAAAGTAACAAATTTGTCTGTCTTTTCTCTCTTTTTCTACCACTTACACTTTTTACCCATATTTTTAAAGTTAGGCTTCACTCTCTTGGCAATCTTGATACATGAGGATGTCTTTCTTAACTGGCAAATGGAGAACTGTGGCATAGAGTGGCATAAATAATTTGGTTGAGTTACGGAAAGTATAAAATATGGAAAGCTTGATTTTGCTCAACAGTATGTTTGATGCACCTGTACTCATCATTCGTACGTAACTAACAAGAATTGTTGTATCAAACAACAGCAAGTTTCTGATGAGGAAGGACAGAAGAAGCAATTCTGTCCCCTCTACCACATAAACACCATAATGCTATCTGGTGCTGAAAATACAGGACAACCAAAAGCAGATGAAATCTTAATGCCATAAATGCCATATCAGTTGGGACTTAAATCTCCAGAGCATACCACATCTGAAACAGCAGCTCTGTTTTCCAGGACAACCTAATTTGTTTGTGAACTGCCTCCTTTCACAGCCTTAAAGTTCACCTCTGGTTGATCACAAGTACTTCTGTTGAGATGGCAGCCTTATAAATAACAACTAAAGCTCTGCTGCAATCCAGTTTATGGGCAATCACACTAGAAATCTGCCTAAATGTTCTGGAGAAACCCTGAAAGTTTTATGTTGTCATAATTGCAGTCAACTTTGACAGTGGACAGGTACTTATGTGTAGATTAACTTTCATATGCTCATTGACTGGTCCAGGTCAGTGCCTGCATAGGGATTCAGGTCAACAGACCACGGCCGCAGGGGAAGAAACACTCTGTTGTGCTATTGGATTATATCCTGAGCAGAGCCTAGAGTCCTGCAGATATGAAGTCTTACTCATTTTGCAGATTTGGAGATTTCCACTTGTGCACAGAGAAAATCAGTAGGGTGCATCCCAAGTGAATGGAGGAGATGAACATTTGCTGTTATTTCACTGTATTCTCAATGGAAAGGGATAGACCTGTACCTTAGACTGAATTGTTCTCTGGTGTTACCTAGGTTGCATATACAGACATTTGATTTCAGTAGCCTAGAACTCCATCTGCAGATCTCAGAAGTGTTTATTTCTTTTCAAAACTGTTCAAGGGATGCAGGAAGCTACATTAGAGAAGGTCAAATATTCTTTCTTCCCCTTTCTGGGGCCAGGCACTTCAAACTGGAAATGAATCTGTGCCTAAACTGAATAGAATAGACCCCACCACATTATAGTATTAAATAGGAAATCCTGAGAGAAGGGAATCAAGTCTTTGGTTCACATGAGAGGCTCAAGATCCTTGTCTGGAAGGGAAGTTCACAACTGTGTATCAGCCTGCCAGGTCCCAGCACAAGCCATGGCAAGAATGATAAAATGCATATGAAAATAGGAAAATCTGTCTGGAAACCAACTAGGCAAGTCTGACTTTATGCTAAAATATGTGAAAAAGGGTAAATCTAAGTCTCAGCTTTCTATGGGCTGCAAATTCCTCTCTCACTGTTAGAAGAAATTATTTCTTTAGGATTCAATTTCAGAGTTTGATGCAGAGATTCAAACTTCATCTGGGCATCGATGCCTTCACAGAAATGAACCAGAAGGAAAATTGTGCTTCTTCACTACTGTGTATTTATGGTGACCCTTTGGCAGATGTGTGTGGATAAATCATGGGGAGATTACTTTAGAATAACCCAAACCTTCATAAAGCTCTGCTTTGCCAGCCTAATCTTTCCCACTAGATCCTCACCCCTGTCTTGCAGCCAATAGTGAACTAATACAGAAATCCCAGAAAAGAGTATTGACATCACCATGTCATTTCAAAGTCAAGTATCAGGGTAGGCTGTAGGAAGTACAGCCTGAACAGGGGCCGAGTTTTATGAGTGTCCAAACTGATTTTCAAGGGAAAATGTGCTGTAATCCAAGCGAAGTTGATTGACATTTGAGTACAGAACTTGGTTTTACACAGAAACCATGGGAAAATAAGCAGAACTGCCAGAGACTCTGGCAGTCAAAAAGGAGGATTTTAATGGGTGTAAATTTTTACCCCTCAGAAATCAGACGGACTGTTGCCACTGTTTGTCAGCTAAAGCTTTGGTCTTGTAGATTTGGTTATTCGTATTTCCAGGAGACTGGTTTGGGAAACTAGAGAGGCAGAGTGCATGATACAGACATTTTCAGAGACCTGAGGGAGACATTTCATAAATACAGGAGGCTTCATTCTTGACCAAACAGGTCCATGCAGAATTTTAAAACTGCTGAACAGTGTTTTATAAACAAAACGAGCACACTGAAGATATACAACAAATTGAATTAGTATCTTTCCCTGTTTGCCATATTAACTAAAACACAGGCTTAAATTTACACCAGAAAACTTTATAGAAACTTGGCAGAAACACAGTATAAAACCCAGAGGGAGTAAGAATCATTGTCTTATGTAATGCAATGAAATACATTGGTAATGATTCAGAAGACATGATAGAAGTCTGCACTGTCCACGTAATTTCAATATATTTAAGAACAAAAAAAGAAGCAGACAGAATAGTACTTCTTGGTGAGGATAATTTTACTGTTCCAGACATCGCATGGGAATAATAGATCTGTAGAGACAACAATAACGTTTTCATAACAATGAGTGTAATCTCACTGCTATATCGTTGGAACTAACCAAAAGTTTTCTGAACACTGAGATCTCCATGGATCATTTCTTCCGAATTACTACTGTGTGTTAGCCAAATAAGATTTCTTCAAACGCTACGTGTTTTATATCACTCTGTGTGTATATTTGTGCATGTGAGTGTCCATGTGTGCAACTTAGACTTTTTACAATAGTCTCATCTGAAGAAAAAACTCATTAAATAGTATCCCAGCCACTACAAAACATCTTACAAATGAGTGAGTGTTGGGATTTTTTTTACTAACAGCTGCTTTTAGTTTAAGTAGTTTACTGTAGCTAAAAGCTCTGACAATCCAGATACTTTTTGCTATCAAGGTTTATCTAAACCTGCTAAGGTCTAGATAAGGGATTGCCAGTTTTCCTGCTTCAAAGGAGACAAGAGTAATTGGAACTATAAACTCTCCCATTCATCATTAAAATGCACATTTTTATAGGACCACAGAAAGCATCTGTATCTTTACTAAGACAAGGCATGCATTAGACAGATTTAAACTGAGACTGCTCAATACAGCAGATCACTTGTCTGACATTTACAGATGTTAATGTGCACACACTCAGAAGAGGAGAAAAAACCACATGTTTAATGAGAAGATTACTTTACAGAGTGAGGTCCTCATCCTGCATAGTTCTTTGCTCTAGCTGAAGCCAAGGGGCCTTAGTCCCTTCACCAGAGGCATTCAGTACCTTCCATGATCAGGACCTATAACATTTTCAGTGCAGTTTCTCTCACTCCTGCCTTGGCATAAAGACAGTTTTGTACAGCTGGATCCAAGACCTAAGCAATCCAAAAGATGATTACAAACACTGTGCCTTGGCCAAGTCTGTCAATTATTTATTTCTACAGTCCATTAACAAAAAGTGGAAGCTGCCTAACAGCTAAATAGCTCTGTTTTGTCTAAGAAGTACATAAGATGCACATATTTCCTTATGGTCAATTTGATGGAATCTTCACTTCCTTTTTAATAGCTTGCAAATTTGTAAAAGATAGAAGCAGTTTCAAAGTGAGTGAAGTTTACTCCAACAGGCTGCCATTATCATCAAAATATATAAATTCCACAGTCTAAAGTAAGGTTTACCGGAGCATGAGTCAAAAAAAAAAAAAAAAAGTTCAGTTCTTTTCTCTTGTGCTCAGTAATCCTAAACTGAGTCCCTGCTTGTTTCCACTGGAACACTGTAAAGAAGGTTTCCTGATAAGATGCCCATTAGTTTCTCTAGTAAAAGGTATTTTAGTGTTATCGTAAAAGAGGATTTTAGTTAACAAATCACTGACAGATAAATGTACAGCACTTCTAACAAATCTAGAGGTTTCCGAAAAGTTTTTTCCATTCAAATGGAACTGTATATTCTATAAGTGGTGGGTTTTGCAGGATATGTGAGTAGCCTCCAGTAAGCAAAATTACTTGTTCTATGAGAATGAATGAACAAGAGCCAGCTGCATAGATATTTTGAAGATTTTTTATGTAAGTGTTTAGGTGGCTTCCTAAAGAAACAGGATCACAGAATCACAGAATGGTTGAGGCTGGAAGGCATCTTTGGAGGTCATCTTGTCCAGCTCCCTCTCTCAAAGCACAGTCATCTACAGCTGTTTTCCCAGGACCCTGTCCAGGTGACTTTTCAATATCTCCAAGGATGGAGACTCCACATATTTCAGTTTGTGCCTTTTGTTCTGTCACTGGATACCACTCAAAAGGGTCTGCTTCCATCTTCTTTACACTCTCCCATGAGGCAGTTATACTCACTGATAAGATGCCACCTGACCCCTTTCTTCCCCAGGCTGAACAGTCCCAGCTCCCTCAGCTTTTCCTCATGTCAGATGCTCCAAGACCTTCAACGTCTGTGGCCCTGTAGTGCAGAAGGCTGTTTGCCTGCTTGGCTGTGATGGTGCATTGCTGGCTTGTGGTCAAACCCCCACTGTTCAGGTATCCTCTGGTCCATCCCTCTCTAACAACTTTTTAATCCTTTGATCAAATTCTCTTTAAAGGAAGGGTAGGAGTCTATAAAATAAGTATGTTTCAGCACATGCAGAATCCTGGACCACTCACATCACTGCTCCCTGTTGTTCAGTGAGGCAGATTTGGTGTTACCAAATAGGAAGATATTTAAGGAACACACATCTGTAGGAAGCCAAACTTCCTTATTTCCTGTTAAGAGAACAACATCTTGTTTATTGCAATTGCAGGAGCTCTAGGCATACTACAGCCACACTTGACAAGTCGCTCAAGTCTGCAATCCAATCATATATGAAAATATAAGCTAACATCAGTAGACTCCTGGAGGATTTAAATAGGATAATAAGGAAACTACTCCTAAATTATTCTATAATAAATATTATTTCTTACACTAAGTAATCTTAATGAGCCCAAAACCCAAAGGAAAATTGTATTTTTATACTATAGAATTCTGACAACCTGTTATAAAACTTTCTGTGTACCTCTCTTTATTATATTCTTTAGAAGTCCTTCTAATAGCTATGTAATTACTCTGCTTAAAAATATGTTTTGCCATCCTCTTATCCTCTTTTATGACAAGAGTCTATTTTATTTGGTTTTCTTGCTTGTATCTTGTACACTATTTGTCTGTGTGAATGTGTTTGACTGGTTCCTTTTCTAAACGCCGAAATGTATTAGTTGCATACTCTGACAACAAACTTTATAACAGCCTCTGATGCTCTAACCTCAGCCTTAAAGAAAGTTTTATTTTTGAAAGAACATCCAGAAAGAGAGGCCCTTCCTTGTTCTGCAGTTACTTTCTCCATGCATGTGCCTGGCACTTCATACATGTAAGAGCTTGCAGAACAGAGTATGGTGTGGTTTGTTCAAGGATACTAAAACAAGTCAGTGCTGAATTTCCTCTCCTCAAAGAGCTGTTGCATGGTAAGACTGAATTAATTTTAAAACTCATTTTAAGATCTGGCAATATGAACAACATTGGCATATAATTTTTCAGCAAGATGAAATATGCATGTGGAAGAAAGAAAAAACAAGATACTTGCAGTCTAATTCATTTAGCAATCTGTCTCTAATTTTAATGATATATTTGTCATTTTATTACTCACAAAATGTCATTTATATGAAACTGTCACTATGATATTAGAGAGGAACAGCTTGTGTTAAACGGTGTAATGTCTTTGCCAGCTTTCAATGTTAGTTACATTCTACCTCTTCAGAATTTCCCTTACACTTCCAATTCAGCTTGGATATATTACTTCATGTACCAAACTTTTGTACATAGTTGCTATACAAAACATATGCATTTCATCTTGGGGTGGATACAGCAACAATTGCATTTAGTTAATTCAACAATATGGAAATTATTCTGAAAATCATTGTGTAAAAATAGCCTGAAGTGAAATTAATATCCTGCCAGATCCTGAAATACCTTACATATTTTTTAACATTAATACTGAATAGGCGGAGTTGTAGTCACAATAATAATAATTAAAAAAAAAGTAATGACAGCACATTTCCTTTTCTCTTAAAGATGTTTAAAATTATCTTCATGCCTGATAATCACTGAGCTGGAGGAAAGGTAAGTTTCTTTTTTTTCTTTTTTTCTTTTTTTTTTTAATATATTTGTATCAGTAACTGTGATATACAGTTCATTATATTTCAATGCAAAAATTTTATAACTAGTCAATAATTATCAAATTTGTAAAATTTTCTTCAGGAAATACAGGCAAACAAATACAAAGGCAAAGTTTATTGTGTTTTTACACATATAAGGGATTTAGGGGTCTTTAGGTTCTCATCTGCCTTCTTCAAAAATGGAACCACGTTTTTCATCTTCTATCCAAAATTGTTGCTGTAAGTAGCTAGAAATAACTAAAAAATTACGAATTTCAGGAGCACAGATTCACTTATGTCTGTTGTAAAATTAAGGCAATGTCTGTTAATTACTTTTCTATAGTCTTGTGAGGACTCAGGAGAAAGCAATAACATTTTGCACAGCATTTTGAAACATTAAACATAATAGAGAAACTCAACACTCAAACCCAAAAAAGGAAGTGCTTTTTATTAGAATTATATGAAATTATGGCTGAATTAAGATTAAAGATGTTTGTTAAAAGAGGATTATTTCTAAAATGAAACCTTCTACTTAGGAAGCTAGGAGCAATTCTTTTTCTACATCACTTCTTTTTTTCCAGTAAGCAGTCTTTGACTTCCATTTTGAAACAAAGCCTGTCTATTAGAAATTAATGATTTTTAGTAGGTAAAAAGGGTATTTGAAGAGTTAATTTACTGAACAGGGAAAGATGTGGGCAATATTTCATATCAAACAAAGTAATTCAGGCTGACACACCTTTTCACAGGCAAAAAACCTTGGCTACAGCAGGAAGGAGTATCAGAAGCTTTCTTTTTGATTTTGTTCTTCTTCCAGTAAGCTGAAAAAAAAGTATTATGATAATTTAAAAACAAAGAAACAATTTTATCATGGTGCTGGGAGGGCTGGTGGTTCTCCTGGGCCAGGGGCCAGGGGTGTCAGGGCCTGCCAAGGGCAGCAGGGTCGGGCAAACACAGCCCTGGGGCATCAGGTGCCTCCTTGGGCATGGGGATATGCTGATGCTAGGATGGCCCAGGGCAGATGGAGATGGTGTCCTGCAGGCTCAATGGGGCAGGGACCAATGGCCCTGCAGGCTGGAATGGGGTCCTAGGCTGTAGGTAGGGCAGGAGGAGCCCTGAGAGTGGGCAGGGACATTAGGGCCCCCGAGAGCGTTCAGGGTCTTGACAGACCGTCAAAGATAAAGTGACTTTTGACAAGCCAGAGGCAGAGACAAGGACTGAATACAACTCCAATAAAATTTAATTTCATGATCTGTATTGTCATAAAAAAAAAAGTTTAATATTAATAAAGAATTGATATACATGTCGATTGCAAAGGACTATTTAAGAACTTACTCTTCCTCTAGGGAGGAACATGTCCTCAGGTTCTTCCATGTGAATCCTCACTTGTCATCAACATTTGGTTTTAATCCACAAATCTGTAGAGCTGTGAAATCAAGCTTTGCTAAATTACTTAGCGTAATTTCTTGAATATAACTCAATTGACTTGTTCAAATAATTCATGTGACAGGTATTTGTAGTGCACTTTTCAAGTGTACTTTTCAAATATTTTTTAATCTTCAGAATCCCTTCTGAGGATCAACCAGAGTTTAACTTATAGAAAAAAGTTTGAAAAGCCAAGAGCTGGGACTTTTGCACATATACACATATACTTTTTTCCTATAATGTAATCATAAAGGGGTTTTGACCCTGCCACATGTGAATGTTTTGGGCTTCATTCTGATCTTAGATGAAGCACGTATCAGATACAGTTATCATCATGCTATAAATATTTCTCTATATTCTATAAAATAAATGTCAGGCTGGGTATACAATCTGTCATTTGTAATTTGGAATCCTAAGAGATGTGTCTAGACAAGTAATATAGATGCTGCAGAGATATACACTCTAAATTCAGCTCCAGAGCGCAGCCCAGTTATAGGTGCTCCCCATAGACTGAGAAGTAATTGGACTGAAAACCATTAAAATGCAACCATATTAAAATGTGCTCTGCATTACCTTTCGGCTACACAATGATGTATAATAAGACATCTAATAAGACTCTGAAGACTAAACGGTGACACCACATCTATTTTCACAGGAGTTATACAAGCTCTGGTTAAAGCAGAAGTAAATTTGAATGTGTCCTCTCCCGTATAGTTGCAGTTGTTGAGTCTTTGAATGTCACTTTAATCTCTTATTTTAAAAAAGAGAAGATAAATGAAAGGGAGCCATTAACATTTTTAATGTCAGTTTTGGAAGTCTTTTTTATGTTTAGAGTGTTCCTGGCTTAGGTACTGTGTAAGCAAGTCCCATCCCCAACTAGAATCCTTACTCATATCCAGTCAAAGTCTTTATAAATTCACTGGATTATTTGTGTCTTCAAAGGAAGGCACTTGCCAATGGGACTAAGTTTATTCTTGAAGTTAAACATATGTTGAATTATGGTCCCAAATGAGGACCTAAGTAGTTTGTTACAGCATAATCTATTCATGTTCATATTATGGTGCTAAATATGGCCAAAGTAACAGTCTACCTATTCTGGCTGAATTTCTATAGGCACATTCAGTATGTAGGAATAATGTCACAGAGTCTATGCATGAGATTCTTTCTCAGCACTTTGAACATTGTGACAGAATTCAAAAAGCATAAAAAAACACAGCTTGATGATAGCATGGACAGATTCGTCTCTTGCTACAAGTATGACAGTTCCTGCTGTGGAATTTTTAAATTGGACAAAACCTAATGCATTAGTTATCTGGTTCAGCTATCTTGCACGCTACAAACTGACTGCTTTCGCTCTTGCAACTTCCCTAAAAGCAGTTAAGGTTCACATCAAAGGTATCCTGTTAGGAAAAATATCCACTTCTGATTCTTGCCCTCTTCCAGCTACCAAAGCGTTAGCCAGCTAGCAGTCTTTGGGAATGACATGTTACTTTTTTTTTTTTTTATTTTCATGGTTTGACAGACTGTACTGCATCTGCCCAGACAGAAGAATTAATCAAATGAAGTATCTTTGACGAGATTTGCCAGCTGGTTTTGACTGCTACATGACAGTGCAAAACTGCTGTAAATACAGCAGTAGAAGAAATTTATGGCAGCTCTGTATCATCAGAACGACGCAGCAAAGACAAAATCCACTGCTGAGCCTGACCTTGGCATATTTCAGATTATTTTTATTTTTCATATCATCATGTAACTGTTTCTTACAGAGATCCTAACTGTAGCAATCACATTTAGTATCACATCGGTAGTAGCTTCCGTCCTATAAGATTCAACTGCTATTACAGTAAGTCTTAAGTAAGGTGACAGAATCTCCTGTAATCAGATCCATTCTAGCTCATGTTATTCATTTTAATGGAATAAAAATAAATTTTGGAGGGAAAACTAAGCCTAGCAAGTCATACCTTTAAACGGGCTGTCTATCTTTGCAGCTGAGGTTTTGTGCCAGATCACAGGTATGCAACCTCTGTTGTGCAAAAATCATCTATGAAAAGATAGTTCTCAATAATGTGAAGTACTGGACAATATCCTTAAGGCTGTAAAGGTGAAATATTAGGTACTTAAAGATCTCTTTAACTTCTATACTCTTTTCCTAAGAGCTGATATTTTATTTGTTTTGAATGTAAGACAAAACATTAGAAAAGGCCTGGAGGGAAGTTTAGCACACAAATGACTAGTAACTCCCTCTACTACTGGGGGAAAATATGTTTTGGTTTCTTCCTTCTTGGTCAAGTAAACAGATAAATATATTTCCCCTGGCTTCCATTACAGCAAGTTAGCAGTTACAGAAGAATCTTTTCAGTTTTGATTTCCTGTCAGCTTTATGAACAAATGACCACAGAGTACAGTATTCCCTTGGTGTGGTTTTTATAGATGCTGTGCCTTAAAAGCAATGTTTCTGAACGAAATCGCTATATGTTCTCACTGGGAGGGGTTGGTGTGTTTTCTGCATGCAGTATGTTTCCCCTTTAAATGAATGTGTGAAATTCGGAAAGTGATCGGAAGGATGTGGCCTGAAAGAGAACATTTTTTAAAAAAACTTCTCTTCCTTTGATCTTCATCTCTTAAGTTGGAGTCAAAGGCCTGACTAAGTTCAGATACAGACATAAACTGGTTCAGACCACTTTTTCAATCTGTCCATAGCAGGCAGAAAAACCAAACCAAACCAGCTCCATGTGCAAAGGGCTGATCTCAGGGAAGTCAGTGGCATGCTGCTGAGTGATTTCAGTAGAGCTTGCTGAAATTTCTCCCTCAAAGTTGAATTTCTTCTCATAGCTTCATCTTCCATAGAAAAAGACCTGACAATGACAGGGGTCATGAACTGTGGTCAAAAGCTGTATGGTTCCTAAGCTCCTCAGTGGCCACTCCTGTGGGCTGGGAGCGAAAATTACTGCCCTGTTTTCTCACACCTAAAATTGCCTGAGGGTAACCCCTGACCTTTTCATTTGTCTCTACAGAACTTCTCTATTTCAAGCCAGGCATCAATTCACTACTCATGTGCAGGCAGTACCCCATCTTGATGAGCAATCAAAAACCTGCTGTATAAGCACAATCTTTTCTAACCGCTTCTCTCTTTTCCACAGTGAGTTTTCTTTTTCTGCTCCGTCACACACCACAGACCTCTACCTTTACAGGCATGGTCTCTGGAGAGAGTAAGGCCAATGTTGTAGAAATGCCACTCCATTCATTGCAGTGGCTAGGTTTTGTTCTTCAACACATGTATGCCCAAATAGCCCTTTGCTCTGTATTTTGCAGAAGGAAAATGTACTGCAGCAAAGTGCTCAGTACAGTTGCTGAATCTGCGCTGAGGCACACAGACAGTAGTGTAGAGCGGAGGGGTGGGAGGGGTGGGGGGGAGCAAAGAGAGACAAAATTACTTCATCACTTCCACTCTTACAGAAAAGATAATAAGGAAAGCACTTTCCAAATAGAGAAAGTGAAGTGTCTTCAGACAGTTAAGGAGGCCAAGAAAATTGCCAAGAGAGGCCTGAGGAGAACATTCCAAAAAGCTGTCCTTAGCAGACCATAAATCTTACCCAGTGGACAGTTCAAACACATCACTTGCACCAGCCCTACTCTTCCCTGTTTATTTTCTTCCTGTCAGCATTAAAATAGAATAATAAAGTACCAAACAAACAAACAAGACCAACAAGGAAATAAGTAAGAAAACCCAGCAGAGAAGAAAAAGAATTTGAGTCCTTGTCTGTCAGCAGTGTTGAGGAGTCCCTTGGATCACACTGTGCTGAAGCCTGTGCGAAAGTCCTCGTCACGTCCGATCCAGAAAAGGAATTCACAAACTCTTCTTAAGTGTCTGAAATCACCAGTTAGACGAATATGGGGATGCCAAGACTATATTTAAATATTTAAAAGGGAAGCACATCCAAAAATTTTGGTTTATGCCCAAGTGAGATATCTTCCTGTAAGTTTTGGCTGCCCAAGCTCACATCAGCTTCAGATTCCTTCCTGCACTTAGAAACCGCTTTAAAGGCAAGGAGCATTTTATGCTCCTGAAGAATTTGTCAGGAAAATGGGAAGAAAAATCCATCCTTCCCAGTGTGGAGTGGGAAAGATAGAGGCTCTGCTGCCAATTTTGAAAGGGAAAGCACAGTCCAGACCCAAATAGGCAGGGAAATACCTCTTTGGAGGAAACCGCACAGATCAGGAGCCTGGGGAGGTAAGCAAGCACGCCAGAGGGAAAACAAATGGATTTCAGTTGGAAACCAGCCTGGTCTCTGTCAAACAAACCAGTAAACCTGACATGTTCCTGCAGACTGAGTTGGTATGATCTGCATGTCATGATGGGAATAAGTACTGGTAAGAAAATTTAGTAGCTTTAACACAAAGGCCAGCTAAAGAAAAATGAAAAGGTTTTTTTGCTTGTTTGTTTGTTTTCCCCCAAGCATGTATATGAATGAGGCAGGAAGGTAGGGCTAAATAAAAAACTTCAGTAGAAAGTTAAAATAATTAAAGCTCAGGGACTAGTGTTAGGGAGTTATATGAAATAAAAGTTCTTAACACTAAGTGGCATCAGAGGGGATTAAAGAACACTATGCTTACAAATACAGCCCATCTTCTCTGCTAAGCAAAAGTGAGAAGTCAGCCCGGAAAAACCCATCCAGAACTTTAGAAGAGACTCCTAACCAAAGTAACCAAAGAAACAGCTCAGAAACAGCTCTGGTAAGGAAGCAAGTTTCTACAGGAAAAAATATTTGGTTTTAAGACAGCTTTAATATTAAGGCCAGCCTCTGGTGATACCTAACAAAATTGAAGTGGAAAACAAGCATCCAGAAGGGTCTCCAAAGGCCCGTGCACCATTTTGATTAGAAGCATAGATACAAATGATTAGTATTGGCTCCCTAGAAAGTTTGAGCATCTTAAGAGCCAAGGCTGAGCTTTCTAATTCCTAATTTTGGGGGGCTTTCACATGCAAATTATAGTTATACTCGTGGGTCCAAACCAGTACACAGCTGGCTGAACGCTAATCAGGTCTACGTGTCCGCTTCCAGGACAATAAAGACCAATGCCAGAGCTTCTACATTGCTTCAGGCAGAACAGATACATCTGTATATGCACACGTGAACGCACACACACACAAAGACAGATGTAAACACACTGTCACTGCAGAACCGATTGGATTGGTTTGGATGCGGCAAGTCCAGAGCATGGGTGAAGGCACATAAGACTTCTTCTTGCAATTCAAGCTTATACTGCAGAATTTTTCCATCACAAATGTGCAAATTCAGGATGTGAAAGAAACATATTCCTGGCTGTCACCACTAAGGTTCCCCGTGTTATTCTTCACTATTAGGCAAAGTGAGGTAACTGCTTCTGGTAGGAAGATCTTTCTTCTCAGGTTGTCCTGTTCCTATACTAAGGGACTTCAGTTAGCACAGCTCTGGGGGACAGGGAAAATCCCAGTTTATAGCCCTTTTCCTGAAGTATCTGTGTAGACCAAGAAGTTCTGAATTAGTCAGCTGGGTACCACTGTGAAGGCACTATGTGCATTTGTGCGGGTGTGGTGTGCATTTGTTTGCGTGTCCACATGTAATTTCCGTGCTTTAGTACTGTCACATCAAGCCTCTTGCTGTGTATGGATGGTTTGGTATAGATGGTTGTGGAGCACCTCCCCAGGGACAGCCAAGCCTTGCTGATGTGGGGTGTGTAGAAGCCATCTAGCCTACTAGTATATTCCTTTCCCTGTGTTAATGTACTTGATGGCAAGCTAGGAACATCAGTTGAAGGCTGTTATCTGAGTATTTCAGGACTGCAATGAGTTTTCACCTCCTACAGGTGTTCTTAGAGACATATTCTGAATATGTTCAACAAGAAAAATTAAGGCTACGTGGGGACTTCTCCACAGCAACATAGACTTCAAAGAACTGTAGGATCAGGCAATAACTGGGACTCAGCTGCCTCATGAGGATGCACAACAATGAAAAACAGAGGCTTTCAAGTAAATGCTTAATGCAAAGCTTCCACAATTTACACCACTCTTAATAGCAAATTTTCTGAGCTTTCATTTAATTAAAAAAAAAAAAAAAGAGATGGAAGAAACTATGTGATGGATGGCAGTTTTGTAACTGCTATGTGAAGTTACAGTGCTGTTAAACACAAGGCTGAACAGCAGATGGCATATTTATGCCCAAGACATGAGACTATTGTTGACATGGTTTGCAATAGCACTGTTGATGTAAATGCATATTTGCTCAGTCTGTGCATTATGCTGACATTAATCCTCAGGGAAAGAAAACCATCTGGAAAAATTTAATTTAGTATAATCTGAACTGAATTAGATACTTTAAACTTGCATATTACTCAAGGTAAAGCTTCTCTCAAGCGGAGAGGACTATATCCTTGTTTATGCGTTAGACTAGCCTCATCTAATCCAATGTGTGCCTCTAATGCCGTATTTCCTGCCTTATTTTTAATAAATTGCTATGAATTGTACTCTCCTGTATATATTTTTTCTCCCAGTAGAATATATCAAATAACCCAATTGAGGACAACACTAGCTTAAATAGACACAACTTGAGATATCTCAAGCAAAGGCCAACATGTCTTAGGCTCTGAAGCGGTATAGTTTTTTGCTCTAGTGGACAGCTTTTCCCTAAGGAATATTACGTGTATAAAAACTATGTTAATAATAACTGCATCCATCATGCTTTATTATTATTATTATTATTATTATTATTATTATTAAAATATTTTAATAGTAAGAAAATAATCCAATCCTTATATTCAGTTAGACTCTGACTGAGCAAAGTTGACAGTCTGCAGTGGAACTTTGATGCTCAGGTTTGAAGTAAAACATATGTTTTTATCCTCTGCCACTCAGTACCAGTCTGGAACATGCCCTGAGTGGTTAACTAAGTCAGGATTTGAACCAGCCCCATGACAAAGTCCAGGAGGTTCAGAAGGATGACTTGGGACCTACCCATTAGCCCTAGATAGAATTCTGACAGCTATTTCAATGTAAGTAGGATCAGGCCCTCAGACACAGAAACACAACTTACACTACATCCTCTGTGACCATATGGAGAAGTCATTGCACCTTCCCCAGTGTTCCGCACCAAAGAGAAACAGCTTTAGGAAAGCTAAGGCTATTAAGCTGTTCTGTTGCAGCTTTTCACACCATATATCCTATGTTATAAAAGCTGAGACAACATGAAAAAAAATTATCTGTTCATTTTAGAGCTTACTTTGATATTAAATTTTTTATAGTTTGCCTTTTCCCTCCCAGCTGTTTTTTTTCCTATTTATTGCACGTGGTTTTTATTGGAACATAGCTGTCCAGAAATCGGTGCTTTTGAAGGCAGAGTAGATACACAACTGGACTCTACTAAATGGCCTGCTCTGTTTACACGAGGCTTGTTAAATAACAAAGAGCAGAAAGCAAGTACTGAACATCTATGTGGGTTTTCATCATTTATCATCTCCAGATTATAGAGTTTTTGCAACTACAAAAGATAAAACCATAACAGAATGTAACACGAAGGCAATATCCCTTTATAGATCCTTGTTGTGCAAATTGCTGTACAAGTAGTTAATTCTCATGGCTCCCAGGAGGCAGAGAGGTCGCCTGAACATCCTTAACACTTTGAATGTAAAACTATAACAAGATATGATTTGGACATATGGACTATTTCTAGATTTTTATAACTTTGGAAGGTTTCCTGAATGGTTGAAGTTATTGGCAAGTCTCCCATTGATTTCAGGACTTCCTGTCAAAGTCCACTGATTTTATGATTCAATTAGGAAATCTCTTTTTTGGACTACAAACAAAAAAAAAGTGATGTTTGCCATGGAAAAATCAGAATCAGACTTCAAACAGTCTGCACATGAGTTTATCTGAAGAATGATTCACTGTTGATATAGCTGCAGTTGTTGGCAAATATATGTTTAAATCATCAAAAAATTCAGTGAAACCAGAAATGCTTAGAACTTTGAAATTTTGTCTGGATAATGAAAAAGAAGAAATGAACTTACTGTCCCTTATTTGAACTTACCGAACCAGAATGCCATGATGCTATAGGAGCTTGATGGTACTTGACTCCTCTTTTGCTAGCTATTGCTGTTAGCTGGTTTCGATACTAAGTGCAGCAGCAGCACCTAGGTTTGTGTAAGTTATTGGTCTCCTTTGCATTTTGTTATGTACCACCAGTAGTACTAAGTGAAACAGCTAGGAGAGCCCTTTCCTGCAGTGTAAAGTATATTAAAAGAAACATTTAAAATTCCGAGCCTCTCATGCTGAAATTGTAAGGAACTATGAACCATTCAGTAAATATTCATGTTTAGGTTAAACACACCCTTTCCACCGCAAATATACTCTTTCCGTAATATGCTCAGGCCATTCTCAGTGCAGAATTTCATCAGGAGACTCTTGGGAAGACTCAGCAGGATCACAGCGTGGATTTGATTGTAGCTTTCATTTTATGTGCAATTCGGCTATTAGACACATTAAGATCCTTAAATGTCCTCCTTAATCTGCACACTAAAATCCGTCACTAAAATTAGGAGCCTAGCAATGGGGTTCCAAACATTCTTCTTTAAATAACAAATATAATGCTAATTAAGCTGTTGTTTTTTATAAAATACTTTATTAAGAATAATAAGAGTAAACAAGGTTACAAAAATACCAACTTTATTAACTAATGAAGATGCCGTTAATTACAGAAATTTGTAATACAAGTTATAACCACAGTGTTCCCTTTTCATTAGGCATTCAGCTACTTGTATTTAATGGGAGCATTATTTTTCCCACTTAAATATGAAAAAATACTCTTATCATACACTGAATTCCACAGACAGCTCCCTGAAGTTAGATCCCATGCAGGGAAACACCATACAGAAATGCCCAAGAGTATGTTTAAAAAGGAACACTGCAAAATTTTAGGGTGAAAAGTCATGTTAGTTCCTGCCAGCAGCCCCAACATTCATAAAACAATAATATACCAGTGCACATGAGGGAGGAAGAAAATAATTGATAAGGAAACAAGGCTAAACAACGAATCCAATAGGTTTCATACCGGTTCCATGGGGGTCTGCTAGTCTACAACCAGCCTTCTGGAAGGATGGCAATAAAGCCTCACCTCCTGTTGCAGTTGCCGTGGAGTTGAGAATCTGTGCTCTTCAGTGTACAAGGTTGCACGTAGTTCAGTGCACAGCCATAGGGAAAAGCACTGAGCAACTTTCAGCCCCTGCTCTTTTGACAATCACATTCACTGATTTCACGGGACATTTTGCCTGAGTAGACTTTGACCCTCAGAGATATATTTGGACCCTCTTCTGAAAAGCTCTAACTCAAGTGAGTAGCTCTGTCAAGTACATTGGCATTACCTGCAGCAAGGGTTTGCAGAATGCCTCGGAGAATTTTAATCTTAAACTAGAGAAGATTTCAGCAGTAGCAGCAAAAATCTAGAGCAGTACATTCCCAATGAGAGCTACAGTTTCTCTGAGGGTCATGAGGTTTATGAGAGACAAAGAGATAGGGAAAAAAGCTCTTTTAAGGGAAAAAGTATTTTCATTACTGAAATGAAGAAGCATCAGCCAGTTCCAATGCCCAAAGAAAATCAGTAATTAAGTAAAACTAACTTCAGTAGCACAAAATCAGCTCTTAGGTTTTAATTCCAAAACTTTATGTCCAGTTATTACACTTTTCAGAGACCAAGGATTAGTCACAGTGAGGACAATGAAGATGAAATTCAATGGAGTTTAAGAATATCCTTAGATAAGGATTTAAGTTCTGTACCCTTTAATTCTAATATGAATAAAATCACATCTACGAAGTAAAGTCCAGATCTCACTGAAGTTAGTAGGAGGCTTTCCAACAATTTAGATGGGCACTAGATCAGGTTCCTGTGTTATTCCACAGAGAAAAATATTAGAACAGTGAAAAAATATCTATAGAGTGTCCTTTCTTAAGAGAATCCTGTAGTTATAACAGTTGCCTGGTACGGTACCATTGGTACCAACAAGAAATATTCACAGGAATAAATGAAGTACAAATTCATTACCACATATCATTAATCTTCTCTTCCCTTGCTCTTCAGAATCTCATGTGCCCTCCCTACTGAGATAGGGAGAGCAAGAGCACCTGATAAGCAAGTGCATACAAACATGTTAAGTTCTGGAGCATCAACTCTGCACAATCTATTTTAGTGAGACGCTGCCCAGAACAAACAGGTAAAAATCCTTACACGTTGTCTAACAAAAAACAGTATTTTTATCATATATATATATATGTGTATATATATATATAAAAATCACAGTCCTCTGCACAGCAGAAGCTTGTAACTAAAATATTTTAGGATTCGATTTTTTAGATAGACATAACAAAATGCCTGCAAATATAATACAGTGAGCACATAACAATTCTTAGAATACAAAGAGTGAACATGGAATTATATATTTTATCCATGTTCTACTTGTGACTGAAAACAAAACTCACTCAGAGTTTTTTTAAACTGTCTCTTAAAAAGTTAATCCTTTCAATAAGATATGGTCAGTATATACTTAGTAAGAATACACTCTTCACATACATGGCAATAATTAACTGTAAATACAACAGGCTAAATCCTGCCCTCTTTAGGCCTGGTAAGTAAGAGAGCCCAAGAGGAGCATTAGCCTTCAGAGGCAGCCAGAACAGATTGAGACAGACTGTCTGCGTAGCATCCCCAACCTCAGGTCCGCTGTACAGAGAAATCGCATCTTGTCCAAAGAGATTATTTACACCAGGGGAATTTCAGAAGCTCTGCTTGCTGAAAGACTTCTTTCTATGTGCCAGTAGAATCAGCGGGATGCTTGACACAAATCTCAGCAAGCCAAGCCGCTTAAGCATGGGCTGAAACTCATCCCAGTTCACCAGGAGATGTAAGCATATTTGAGTTCCACTGAAGTCAAAGTGCACTGCTGAAGAAAATAATTTGGTGAGTCAACATGCGGGCTGCCTCCCAGGACAGCTCCCCTGAAGTGGTTACTTTCTGCCAGGGCAGAATTCAACCCTGCGTCTTCTGTATTAAATGTCCGTTTATATATCTACACCATGATGTCAGCTTAGCGGCTATGCAGTTAGATATGATACACATACCATAAAAATTGCTACTGAAACATATACAATTACACAGTCACAAGTGAAGTAACAGTGCAGTTACTTATGCAATTACAGGTACAGTAGTAAAACTAACAATTAGATATATGTTGCATCAATTTTCCGGAAATTACAGGGCAATTGGTGCCACCTATAACAACATATTTGTATAATACTTCCAGCCATATGCCATACAACTAAATGTCTAAAGAAGAACAAGCGCTTTGCATCGATGGCGAGTATCTGTTTCCTTTCCCCGTCAACAAAAAGGAAAATGATGGTTCTACATACAGGCAGGAAACAAGATACTAAACTGTTGGTGATGTTTTCTGTATTACATACAAGATCATACCAATCTCTGCAATAATTTTATTACCCTGAAAGGAATTATACAAAGGATATAGTTTTGTCCAAATCTAGGTAAGTTTTTATTAAAAAAGTTAAGTCTCTGAAAAGACTGTTAATGTATAACTTACTTTTCCCAGTATTAAGTCTCTCAGCCAGGTGCCAGATTCAACTGGTTTTTTTCCTGCTGTAAACACAGAGTTACTTTCATGAAATAACTAGAATCGACTGAATTTTTAACACTTGTCTGTTGAGAAAGAGTTGGTCATTTGTTCGAAATTTCTTTTAATGGCCAAAGTCTGCCAGTAGCTAATCAGGATTAATTTTTCAAACTATATGAAATACTCTCTTTAACATTGTAAATTCACAGTTATTTCTGGGACTAACTTCAAACAAACGAACAATAGTTTGCTAACCAGTCAACTTCTGTGTCTCTTCTCTCATTCAAAAGGGTTTTTTGAGATATCTGTTAGGGGACCACAAGCACACTGAAGGGACCAAGTGCAGAACTAGAGTCTATAAGCATTGTGTAAAAGGAAGTGATATTGACTTCTGTGAGAACTCCGCTTATGGCAGGCTTGCCAAAGTCCATCAATAATGAAAAGATTAATTTCTAAAGAGATTATTTTTAATGAAACATTTCAATCTTTGACCTCTTATAAGCAGGGAAGAGAAATATGATCATATATGCTGTCCTTAATATATGCATATATCTCTCAGTAGGTCTTTTGTCATATATGAAGAGAAATATATGGCTCATAGAAAGAATAAGTTGTGTTAAATAGAACTATAATTTGTTTCTCCTTCTAAGATAATCTGAAGAGCAGCATAACAGAGGTCATACAATCTATTTCTACAAAACCATTTATCATCCAGTAATGATATCTTTGCAAAATTGTTTACCCATTCAAGTATCTTCAGGAGATATGTCACCATACTTGCATATACTGTAAGTCACTCCAACATTTATAAAACAACACTGATAGACAAAAACACTAAAACCCACCCATAAATATTAAAAGAAGCTCAATAAACTTGACTATCAAGTACTTAAAAATTGTTGATCTTTACATTACACGTTAATTCCATGTTGTCCAAAATTTTTCTTTGAATGGAAGTTGTTGAGTTTTTCAGGGTTTTCTGTAGGTCATCATAATCTTGTGTATCCACCGGGAGTAATATGAGACCCGAACAAAAATCCCAGGACGATTTCTAATGGCACATCCGCGGCCAGGAACAATGACACCAACTACTATCTTCAGCCTGTTTTGTTCACAAACCAAGGGACCACCATAATCTCGCTAGGAAAAAATAAACAAAAAGAATGTCACTTGTCAAAATGCTTCAAGACAATTCCCACCTGTCTGCTACTCACTTGTTTCTTTTGGGGCTGACCTAGCTCAATGAACAGGCAATAGAGTTATTCTTGCCATAGGGCAAAAATCAGCTTCCAATACGTTTTTTACCACCAGAACTTATGCGAACCAATGTCAAGGTTAGCCTCTGACCTTTGGTTCCTTCTTGTGCAAATTAAACCCTATGATCCATCTTTACATGTGATTCTAGTGACTTCAGACTACCAGATCTTACTCTCCTGTAAGTATAGTATTTGTTTATGTGCATACAACCCAGATGAGCAGAAAATGAGTTGAGTGATAAACAACCTCGTTGTGATAACAGGACTTATGTCAAAGACTACTGACAGAGCCAGGTCAATATCCATCTGTCAGTCAATCGTGTAGCAAGGCTCCAGGATGACAATCTGTGTGTACTGATAGGCAGAGGACGGGGTGGGGCATGGAGGGGGAAAACCCAAACCTAATAAAGGTAATATTTTGCGGACATAATTTTCAGACATAACCTGTTAAAATATTCTTTTTCATTATTCTGAGTGAATGAGACATCTATGCACCAGTACATGCATTCAGTGAAAATCTGGAGTATGATCAACTCAGATTGGGGTCTTATTTAGTGCTAAGATATATCCAGTTTACATTAGATTGAAACAGTAATTTAGATAGATACATTCACTTAGATCTGGGACTTGAACATAGATAACTGCAGTTTTTACTCAGGCAAAATGCATACTGAACCTAGCAAATGAGCTTCAAAACCAGACAGTAAATGTTTGTATCGGATAGTGAGACATTATCCCAAAAACTAAAAGCTTACAACTAGCATTGTGTTCTCTCCGGATCACCAGAGAAACAATGTTTGACCTTTATTTGGTTTGGGTTTTTTTTTCTGACTGACGCCAGATTAGTTCCCACATGAACAATGAACTATGTCAGTACCATCAGAGCGGCTCATCAAACACTTTCAGGAGTGGAGTTTCACCTGCCAATCTGATTTTGTTTCTCTGCCTGTTCTCTGCTGAATAAAGTGGCTTCAAAGGGAAACTCGGGGGCAGGAAACCATGCAGTGATTAAGACTGATTGCTAATATTAATTCAGTCCATTTCTTCTTGCAGGGGAAAACAAAGCGCAGGATCCCCAGAAGACTTCCATGCAGCTGTTTCATTTATAAGCCTCGACGTGTCTAAGAGCTCATTTATGATTAAATATTTGATTTTGAAGAAAATACTTTGCAATAACAAAATGATCTTTTGGAATATTAATAAATAGAAGAGGCCTCAGCCTGATGAAGACCATGTTTCCCCATGGTTTGGTAGTACCCCTGGGCAGGGAAAATTTCACTGCTTAGTTAATATCAGTATTAGGAGATCATCTATTCTACTGCAGATGATAAATGCATAATAATATTAATATCTGCCCTCCTTCTAGGTATCATCTCAACAGGTAGATTTTCCACACAAGAAATTATATGTTCCTGTAATAAATGATTTAGAGCAGTTCTTTTTAGATGTCTTTTCTCCGTCATCAAAACTAGTCCCAAGCAAAACAACTGTCTCAAACTATACTTTCACTGAAGTACTTGACCTGTCTTCATTGATACTTTGCTCAGGCTTGATTAGGGAGATCAAATGCTCCAGCCTTCTGACTAATACCGAACCTCAGTACATTTTTTAATCTTTCCCCTTCTTTCATAACTTTGTCAACTCTGTCGAGCAGTGACTTTGTATTTGGCATGCAAGTCATCATTTAAGTAAGAAGTAGAATTTGCTCCACCCTTTGCTCTCTACTCAATCAGAATATATCGCTGGTTTTAGCACACGGCCCACTTTAGCCCTTATTACACAGAACACAAATTTATCTCAGTCTAGAAAAGTGTTTAGTCACATGAGTGTTTTTAACATTTGGTGAAACTGAGGCAAAGGAACATCTTCCTGTATTCTGGCAGAAAATAGATCACTAGAAATACAAATTGTTTTCCAACACAAAAGAGTAAAATATTTTTGTGCATAGAAGTTTAATGCAGAGAGAATAATTACAGAAGAACTCTACTAAATATTTGTGGGAAATAAAAAAACAGGTTGATGGCTCCTAAGAGTGTATTAGGAAATGCAGTACTTACCTCACAAGGCCCAGCACCGATGGTTTCAGCCACAGCACAGATTTCTGACTCATTCACAGTGATCTTCCCTTTGAGATATTGATTGCATTTCTCATTTCCCAAAATAAACAGGTTTGCTACTCGGAGAAGGCCATCATAGTTAATTACTAGGATTGAAAAGAGAATGAGAATTTTATTCTATTTTAGGGGGAAAAAGAATTGAAGATGCGGTCTGGATAAACATACTCGTGTAACCTCAGTTGTTGTACACCCATTTTTGTCCAGCCTCACTTTTATCATGCATTTCTCTCTTGGATTTCTTATGTTTGCTACAAATGAGATTTGCAATAGATGTGTTTGGTGCATATGTCTGTTCAGTTCTCTGAGAATATACAGAGAAGTTTTTTGTATTAGAAGAAAGTGCTAGGTAACTGGGTTTGCTCTACAGTCCACCACCAGCTTGCCCTGTGTCACATCACAGGAATCAGAAAAAGTGAGCCTCAGAATGCTGTCGCTCCCACCAGTGGAGCGAGGATTTTGCTCCCTGCCTTAAAACACAAGTTAATGTGTAACAGTGCCTGCCATGGCCTAGGGAAGGACGCGTGACTTGAAAAATACTGTAGCAGAGCAGAGTTATTCTCCCTCTGTGCTGTCTCAGCTACGCTGAATGACTTTGCCTGCAAGGCCAGAGCCGCAGCTTTGTGCAATCTCCATTCATCAGTGTGAAGGTCAGGAAGCAGGAGCCCTGTGGAGCTTGCTCTTGTTCTACATGTCAAAAGACAAGTCTGTACAAGCTGCAAAGATAAATAAAGGGTCTGGACCTGCCTGTTCCCTGCACAGCCATGAAAAGAAAATGCCAGGCTTGCCCCTCACTGAATTGTTATCCTGCTTTCTAAATACAAAAACATGGATGCAACGCTCCTTCCTTCCCTGACTAGGATGCTGTGAGGATTATGTTAAGTAGTGTGTAAATATAGCACAAAGTCGTTGGATGTTATGTATGTATTACATAACTCCACAACATGGCAAATTCCTTATCAGTTCTCTTAAACTAAGCTTTCCAGTGATGTTGCACTGTGCTCCAGCCCGACTTCCCTGTCCCCCAGACAGCCATTCCCCCTGGAGGATGGCTAATATGGCCATGCTGGGAACATCAAAGGCAGTCATCTGGGAAAGGGCTGGTACAGATTACTTGCCACCCACAAAGAAATGCAGAGTAATGGTTATAAGGGAGAGAGCCTCAGAATTACAGTCTAGTTTCTGCTCTGCTTCCAGGACAGTGTGAGTATGGTGCTGCTGCTTACTCAGGGTCTGTGGCAAAATGACATTCGAGCACAGTAATTATTGGAGTAATTATTGTCAACTGGCAGCTATTAACTTTATCATCAACACATAATTAATCAGATATAGTATTTACCAGACTAAATAAATGTCTGTTCTCCCACATACTTCACACAAAAACTGTGTTTAATAAACTTTAGTAAGGTTGCAAAGCCAAGTACTCAAAAGTTAAGAAATACCAGGCTGCCTGTGCAACCTTAGTTCACTGTCTTTGTGTGTGTTAATTATGTCTTCGATTACATGATTCTGTATTAGTTTTTCAACAGGGCAGCCTGCTTTGGGATACAGAAAGAGACTGCTCAAGTAGATGAATTGGAATTTTTCAAAAAAGAGGTAGAGCTCTGCAAAACAATTCTGCCAGATTTTTTAAACATGAAGAACGATATTTTTCTCTAGTTCGTTCTTTGAGATGTTTAAATCCTTTTGCCTGTCACTGTAACAAGAAAAAAAAAAAAGATGGACTAGTAGAAGATATTTCATATTAAATGACCTTAGGTAAAATGCTCAAATTTTTACATAATTAGTAAATAATTGGAACTGCATATTATAATAAAAAAATGTTGGACAACTGTGGCATCAGGTAATACCAGCAGCCTCACCTATAATGACAAGAGGAAGTAAGCTGTCAACGTATTCATTTAGTTTTTAAAAATAGTTTCTTACATCCAGTGTATCCCCATCCATAAACACTGCAACTGGTCTTCTCTGGTATGGTACATCCAGAAATGGGCAATCGGATTATTTCTACAAAATTTGTCAATATGGCAGGTCTGAAAAGAGAAAACAAATAACAGATATAATGGATTTTACTTAACCTTCTAAAATCTATCTTAAAAATGACATTAAATCTATCATAGAGCACAGCAATTAAAAACTGTGCCAATTCTCTTCCTTTCTTTTTCATCTTTGAAGAATATGATGGATTCTTCTACCTATTTTTCATGTTACAGCTGTTAACTGTCAAAAGATTTCTTGAAATGCTGTCACCATTTTATGCTATTTAACTTGGGTTTTCATCTTAAAAGTAAGTAATGATGGCATTTCATTTGAATATATAGTTTTGTTAATATGGAGAAAGTTTGAAAGCTCATACATATATATATACAAGGATCTCAGTTACAATCTGGTGCTTATTCTATAAATTAAAAGCATATACTAGTCAAGGTGGACTATTTTTTTTAAAGAAAAACAAACCCAACAAAAAAATAAACTTCCAACAGGCCTAAACTTGGTTATCAGGAAAAAGAAGGTAGGCATGATTTTTCACAAGTAACATCTGTTTTCTGAATAAGGTAGATGAACCTGCATTTCTGCATATGCCAAATAAAATTTCTTACAGCTAGAAGTTTACCCCATGGAGACATCATCTGCAGTATCGGAGATAGCAGAGAACTGAATTTGCAAATCTTATTTAGGAAGAATCTCATTCATTATTTGAAAATCCTGGAACTGGCAATAACAGCTACTAACCTGCTAAGTTTCAGTAAGACCAAATCTGACCCTGCGGGGCCATATACCAACTGGGAGATATTCAGAACTTGTCTATGCTTCTCCTCTCCCTTTCCTTTGATATTATGGACTCCAAGCCAGGCTTTGTAGTCTTTCAAATCTTTGTACCTAAATGAGGCAAAGTTGGTTAGGATTTTGCTGGGTGTATAATAAAATAACTGAAAAAACTCTGCTTCATATGGTTATGCTAGAAGATCTTAACTAATGCTCTTCACCAGAAATAGGCTTATGCTGCCAACTGCTATTCCAAAATCAACATGTTCGGATGTAAGTTTTTGGTCTGAAGCCACTACATAATTTTTTATTTAGCAGTTACTAAAATCTATTTTTTTTTCCTAATAGTACCCAAACACTCAGATCCTTGGACAGTGTGAACCTTTGAACTTTTTGAGAGTTACTGAAGTTTTCTATTTTGTTCTGTCCAGTTAAGCAGAAGCATGAGATTATTTTCATAAAGAGGCAATTGTATAACCATTACACTTGGAAAACATGTTTATGCTTCTATGTAAAATAGCCAGAGCTCTTTTAGATTAACAACAATAATAACAGAAAATATCAAGGTCCCACAGGACTTTTACATCAGAAAAGTAGTGCTAAAGCCAAATAGGAAGGAAAAATGCTGCATTACAGTTGAAGAAATGTTGTGCTGATAAGTTCCTGAAAATGTATTTCAATATTGTAAAGCTACAGACTACCGTACCGAGAAGGGAAACACTGCCTTGCCGTTAGAACCCACTCTTCCTTTATCAAAGTACCTCCACAGATATGCTTATTCCTGGGAAAAAAAAAAAAAAAAAAAAAAAAAAGAAGAAAAATAAGGAAAAAATTAAATTAAAAAAGTAATAGTGTTGGTTTTTACATAGTCAAAAGCTTTAAATAGTACTTTTGCTCCCCATGTATGTTTGCTGGTGAAAGGTGGCTGGTGACAGCCTGCAAAACCACATCTCTGTCCCTTTACTCTGCAGTTTCAACACTTATAGTAGCATCACTTTGCAGAGATTTACACCAATGTGTGTAAATCAGGAAGAAAGAGGAATTCAGTTACTCTGTTCCTTTAGCGGTTTCAAAGTTGAATTTATAATAAGAGACCTAATTTAAAAAAAAAAGAAAAGGCAAGCTACTTCTTTGTAATAGGAACTGGACTGAAACATTCAAGCAAGTCCTCAAACTGCCACCAGATGTAAACAACATTTAGTGGTTATTCATGTAGGTATTATTCAAAGCATTGACCTCAAGGTGGAGAGTTCCTATTTAATTACCAGCCCTATGAGATTTCTGTCCCCACATACTTCAGTTGGAAACAATCTGCAATGTATGACATCCTACATGTGATTATAGAAAACCTGCAGCATAATATATCAAGTAAAATTAAAGCAATTAAGCATGACATTTCTTTCAAAAATAAAGACAACTTTGGTATGCAGATTAATTAGTTTCCTTCTTTGTGCCTCTAAAATCACATTTATTTTCTGTAGCTCTTTGGAAAGTGAATCAGAATTGTCAGCAATTTGGGAAAAGCTTAAAATCTCACAATTTATGAATTCAAATCGCACAAATGTTCAAAGCTTTGCGAAGAACTGCTGGAAGGAGCCCAGACTCTATATGGAGTTCAAAGACAGCAGAAAACACAGATGCGTCCTCTTTTTTTTTTTTTTTTTTTTTTTTTTGATTGTATTTTGGTTGAGGAACAAAGTATCTGGTCCAAAAGGCTGGATTATTCTGAAAATATAGATTCCGCCCAGTTCTATTATAAAAATGTCACAATCAGGACTATGAATGTGTTCTTGCATATTATATATGCATCACTAATTATCAAAAGGAATTTACAAGATTGCATCATCTGCTTTAGAAGTGCACATAGGGTGGTTAAACTTATTATCTGAACGTAGCACAAATGCAGAGCTGATTCAATGAAATAGATGAAATTCATCAAAACATACTTAAACATACCTGATTACAGAATTTGGATCAGATATATAAGGAAATAAGTAATTGATTAATTTAACATTCAGACGTGGGCCTTGTTTGCCAAATATGAACACAAGTTCTAAGTATCACTAAGCCTTTACCATTCAGGCATGGCAATGCCATTTTGAGGTATACACTTAATTTTTTACAGAAAATCCTGACGTCATTAAGATTTTGTTTCAGACAACATTCTATTTGCTTTCTTGGTAACTATACAAAACAAAACTACATTTTTATGTCCACATGTAATACTTAAAAATATATTTTGCTGCTGGAGTATTACAGGAATCCCTTTTTCATAAAAAAATCTGCAAGCATTTAAGCACTCATCTGCTTAATGGAATTTTATTGCATAGGACAAAGTCAAGGTTCAACTACATTAACATTAGATATTTAAATTTTAGGCACCCCAGATGTAATTCACCTTACCTGTCTAAAGGTTCCTTAGACATCCAGACTGTTTTAAAAATAGTGGAAAAATAAACTTTTCCAGAGGGTGATTCAGCCCACCTGTCTGGTTATTTAGTCTAGGAATAGAGTCACGTTCCTCTAGAAATGTCTTTCTGGACCATCTGTTAAAGTTCCAGAAAGGTTTAGTTCTGACTGGAGCTCATAAAATGTAAAGATTACCAAGGGTGGGAAGGACCACCAGAATTTCTCTAGCAATGAAGCAATGTAGAAAATGGGCTTTTTATCTTTTCCTTTAGTCCAATTTTTCATTTAAGACCTACTTTACAACATGGTTTTAAAAGAGATGATGAATCGATCTAACAGAAATGAGCTGTACTTTGGTCTGTGCCAGCAGACAAAAAGACTTTTTTTTTAACTTTTATTTTTCATGATAGAAGATAAAGGGCTGATGCATGAGATATATCTCCTGCTATACATTAATGATTCACACTTACAGCTGATGAGTTATGAACCAGAGTAATGAACGTAGGAAAAAGTAATTCTGTGTTCTGGCTTTTACACAGTAGCAAAGCAAGATCTGCCATAATGTGATACACATTTCCAGCTGCACATGTTAGGCTCTTGTTTTACAGAATGGAAAGGATTCCCCTGTCACTCCTACTTATTTTTTTTAATACAGAACATTTCAATCGAATGCAACAATATGAGCAGAAAGCTAAATATGACATGGGTATAAACCCAAAATTTCATAACTAAATGCACTGCTGTTAAAATGAAAATATTGATATGAAACATTTTTTTTTTTGTTAAAATAAACAGTTTAATGCTAGATGCTAAGCCAATGTTATGAAAAGGTCTGCAGTAGCTAATTGAAAGAGCAGAACACTATGAATGCTTTACGAGCTCATGTGTGTAAATTAGTGATAATGAAAATATTTATATTTCAATGATGGAGTGAATACTGTGGAATAACCTGATGTTCCAGGAATGCTGATTTTCTGCTTTTAAAAAATTCAACCACAACCTGGAAATATTCTTATTATGGTCAACATTTTCTACAGTTCCAAAGCAAATATCCTAGTAGACATACTGTTTTTCTCATCAAAGTGATAGTTACCTGTATGTCAAACTAACCACCCATCCTTCGTTAGTTTGTGTTGGGATTCCATTTACAACTCTCAAATGTTTTGTTGAGGCACAAGGAATGACAGTATCTGAAAGCAGGTCCAGAGATCACATTTTACTAAAAACAGCGGTAGGAAACCTGTACAGTTACACATAAGGACCACAAGAAGGTCAATAAATTTATTAAGGATTAACTTTCCTGTGTTAATGAAATATATTTCTAGAGCATCAAAGCTACTTCAGTGAAGCTGGGCCCATCTATATAAACATTCACAGGGAATATAAAAGACATGTTTTTTAATAGTTTTTTTTGAAATTTACATAGTTATAATGGAAACACTGAAAATCATTACCGTATCTCACCACTGGCAAGACAGGACAGTGAGAATAGATAAAGAAGTATAATGAAGCTATTCTACCTTTTCCTCTTGTAAAAGCAATTTTTTTCACAGCCTGTATGGTTTTTCGTATCTTTAACTGATCTTCCTCTTGTTTCCCAATCAGAAAGAAATGGTTAGTCTTAGAGGATACGATACATGCACTGCACAGAACACCAGCAAACTTACTTACCATCCAAGTTGGTTGTAGTAGGAGTTGTATCACCTTCACCTAGACAGACACATAAGATAGCCATAAAACCAGAATTAAAACACATCTAAAAATTGAAGAGAGTAGAAATAAACATCAAATGGCATATTGTGAATTTTAATAGTTCACAAAGTTTTAAACTTCAGTGATTTCTTTAATACTCTGCAAAAGCACACTTTGGTAAGGATTAACAAGAAAGCAGAATTTCATTCAGATAAAATGAAATAGGAATTAAATATTTTGCACCAGATTTCAAGAAATTTTCTTCTTGAAGAAGTCATGTGGTTAAATCCAAATCATATTTAATGAAAATCTTCTAATTTCCTTAAAAACCTTTGAAACTACAGAAGTCCTTTTATGTTGCTATTGGCAAAAACTTATCCTTATCAAAATGTGTTCCCTGAAATCTGCTTTGGTTCTTCCATTTAGTGCAAGTCAAAATCAGTTACAACAATGTTGCTTAAACTTGGTTCAAAATTTTTGCCTTCAGTGAAGTCTGCAGAGTAACCCAGCATGGTGAGCTCGGGGTACACCTGTAGCTACTGGAAATTTGCACAGGCAAAATTTAAAGTGTCTCATCCAACTAGATTTCCATCATTAAACAAATGTGTGTGTGTGTGTATAAAGGTATAGTTATACACATAGTTAAATTTCCATATGTATACATATATGTGTATACACATAAATATACATACAGTGCAGTTTGAAGAGACCAGTTAAAGGCACCAAGGAAGTACACTTGGGAACTGCCCATATTTTACCTGTACTGGTTAAGCTGGTTAACAGTACCTGAGTGAGCTACTAGTGGTTTAATACTGGTCCATATGAGTTACATTTGTAAAACAGATATTCCAGCCCTGGAGTTTGATTCCAGAAATCATAATACTCACCATTGCTGTATGCCCTACAAATGTTTGCTGTGAATATTTCCTTAGGAATTCATAGATCCAGACAATGAACTCAGAGTGAGTGAATAAAATTTATATTTTTTCAGCACTTGTTCTTTATCTACATTGACACAAGCAAACTTCTGCACAGTTTGTTTACTCTTCACATAGATGGCAAAATATCACCTGAGACTTCAAATATCACCTCTTAGGGATGCTGCAGTTCAGACTGCGAGGAAATGTAGCAGACTGCTGCTAGGAATGAGTGTAACATTATCCTTAACCTCTAGAGATCACAGACACAAATTCAGAAGCCTGATTTACCATTTAAATGTTCTCTCAGGATAGACAGCATAGTGATTTAGAAATAAGAATTGAAGGGAAAAATTTTGAACATAAATGTGAATTGCACATTTTTCTGCATAAATCTATCTTTTTCCACTTAACATCAATTTATTACTGAATTCCCTAGGATTTTTAATTCTGTTTATTTAAGCTATTTAGATTTTAACATGCAGCTTTGGAGGAGTGATGTTCCTAATTATTGCCAGGAGTTAAATCATTCCATAAACATCTGAAAGCAGAATCTAATCTATATAGCACATATACATAGTGAGTTATCTTTATAAACAGACACAGATTGCATAAAGAGACTATGAAACTTGTAGCACAGAAGATAACTGTCCCTGGGTTTCTTGAGGCCACAGCCAGCATTCTGACCACTAGACAATTCTTTGTCTCCATCCAGCCCTCATTCAATAGCTAGATCTGTTGGAAAATGTTTGACCGTCTGTAACAGCCCTTTTGTGCTCCTGCTGCATAAATAAGCCTTGAAATCTCCAAGCTGGTCAAGGAAAAGGACCCCTTGTTCATATATTGCACAAGCAACTCCTGTCCGTTCCTTCTCAGTCATGCACACTCAATTCTTGATAGAATTGCACATTTTCTGCTGCCACAAGTGACAACAGAAAGGTATGTATATGCATGTGACACCATGGCTTCACTGGGACTGCACAGTTGACAACGCCTGAGGCATACCAAGTACTCACATCGAGAAATAGGGCAGTAATCCCAGGGAACAAGAGGATCATCTGTGTAACACCAGGGACCATGAAAATCATCATCTGGATTGCGGCAATAGTTTTTCTTCAGCTTACTAACATCTGGTTCTCTGAATATTTGTATATGCCTACAGGGAAAAAAAAATTCAAAGTGCTGAAAAGCTTTATACTATAGCCCAAATTTTCAAAGGTTAAGTGTTGCTTTGCTCCACATTGTAATATTAGCTGATTGAGAAGCCTACAGGTCAGGGTTTAGGGCTGGTTAAAATCAAAGGGAAGATGAGACCCAAATATTTGCTGGATCTGGGTCCAAGTTTCCTCTGGTTGGTATTTTAAGCACTGTGTCCAGTGGATAGCTGGGAGGTTTCTAGATCTCCCACTTGAGCTAAAATCCCTGGACACCCTAAGGAGGGAACTTTACACTAATTAGAAGAGTGTCTGTGTTCCCCTCAGCAAATCTGCAGGCTTCTCTGGGAGCACAGGTACCTTCTCCCTGCAGATTAACAATTAGCACAAGGGAGCACACAATCTGAGAAGAAAGCTGAATCTCGCGCAAAGGAAAGACAGATGCAAGAAAGTTAGCAAGACTGAGCAGTGGGATGAATGGCTCAGACAAACTGCAGTAATGGGTCACCTAAGTTGCAAACGTACATGAGGCACTTTAAAGGTGAATGTTTGGGGCAACAATCTGAAGCTGTTTATTTCTGGCCTGTCAGACAGAGGCATACAGGCTTCCTAAGTTACAGCTGCACTGCCCTTTTAGTCCGTAACCAACCATGCATGCTGTTTCTAGCATAACCATAACCAGAGTAACTGCTGAAGGGAGACAGACAGCTCCCCAAAGAAGTTCCCAGATGGAAAATTTGTTGGCGTAAGAGAAGAAAGGCTGATCTGTGCTCAAGATTATATGAATGCAATTGCATCAAGCATCCAGTTGGTTCAAGCTGTCTCAGTCACAGCTAATTGAAGACTTATCAGAGCTCTCAGAAGTCATGAACTTAAACCTCTGCCTCCCTTACATGGATAGGACACTGGAATATGTATGCTGTCTCTGACCCTGTCTAGGGAAAACCACCAGTTGGTGATTCCAGAGAGCGCCACTGAAGCCTGCCTTTTGCAATACAGCTTCCCCAAAGGCTGACTTACTGACTCACATGCCTTCACCTGCCTGACCATCAAGTCAGCTGCAGGAATCAGGGACAGCCAAATTCCAGAGGGCAACGGCTGATACGTTGGGCACAATGACTGTGGTGGTCATGAGCACTAACTCAAGAACAAATGCCGAAAGTAATACAGACATAATCACATTGACTTCAGAAACTAAAGGAAAGCTGTGTCCACCTGCGCCACTAGTGTGTGTAATATCTAATACACAGCAAATTTTTTTATGAGTCTCTGTCTTTGTGCAGAAGACCTGGAAGTCATTGTTCTTGACACTCCTGAGATTTATTAATCTACTGTTCTGAACCAGAAGAGACAACACTAAGGATCCTGGCATGATTGAATAAGTCTTGGAAACTCACAACTTCTTTTGTATTTAATTCTGATTCATTTTTACTCTAAAAAATTCTCTTGGTTTCAGCTGGGATAGAGTTAATTTTCTTTCTAGTAGCTGGCATAGTGCTGTTTTGGATTTAGCATGAGAATAATGTTGATAACTCATTGATGTTTTAGTTGTTGCTAAGCAGTGTTTACACTAATTCAAGGACTTTTCAGCTTCCCATACTCTGCCAGTAAAGAGGTGCACAAGAAGTTGGGAGGGAGCACAGCCAGGACAGCTGACCCAAACTGCCCAAAGGGCTATTCTAGACCATAGGACATCATGCTAAGTATATAAGCTGGAGGAAGTTGGTGGGTGGGCAGTGATTACTGCTCAAAGACTGGCTGGGTACCGATGGGCGGGTGGCGAGTGGTTGCATAACTTGCTTTTCCTGAGTTTTGTTCCTTGGTCTCTCTTTCATTGTTTTCCTTTTCATTATAATGTATTATTATTATTACCACTACTATTATTTTATTTTATTTTGGGTTGGTTTATTTTATTTTATTTCAATTATTAAACTGTTCTTATCTCAAGCCATAAGTTTTCTCACTTTTACCCTTCTGATTCTCTCTCCCCTTCCACCGCGGGGGAAGTGAGCAAATGGCTGTGTGGTGCTTAGTTGCCAGCTAGGGTTAAACCATGACACAAATAAATTAAAGCAATTACTTGAATATGAAGCCAGAGTAATGATAAAAACCAGAAACTGCAAGTTCCTTTAGTGGCATTTGTTGTCAGTGTCATTAGATCGTAGACTTAAGATTCATTTCAGGCTGCAAAGGACCTTAGGTGGCTTCAAGCCCAACCTCCTGCTTGCAGTATCATGAGCCATGAGATCAGATCAATGAGATAACTATTTCCTGCTTTATTCCTGCTATCCTCTCGTAGAACAACCCATAGGACAAAACAGAACAAAACATAGGACAAAGATGGGGTAAACCAGGACAGTAAACTAAACACTAAGAAACATCCCAAAGCCTGCAATTAGTGGTTAGCCTGAACAAAGACATGTTGCATAATATATTTAAACACCGAGAGAAAAAAAAAAAGAAAGAAAAAGATACTAAAGCTCCGGGGCATGAGGGGCTATTTTAGAATCACTGCAGAAGAAAAGGAGATGCCATCTGGAGGCAGTATTTATTCAGGACTCACTGAACCATGTCTTTCTGTTTCATATGTACACACCTACGTAAGTCTTCAATATTCTTGTCCCATGCGGAGCAAGTTAGCCCAAATCTTGTCTTGGATAGATTCCCCATGTAACTCTTGCCATTTCCACGATAACAATCTGAATAAGAATGTTGAGACAAAAAGAAGTGGAGGGTGATTGTGCAACACTGAAAAGGAAACTCTTCCTTTCCATCAGTAATCCAAGTAATTAAAGACAAGTGTTATATTTAGCAAACACTATAAGTTATAAATCAAACAACTGTATAAATCAAATCAGAAAGAAAATGTGAGAAATTTTCCAAATTTAGATAATCTCCTGCTTGAGGCCTTCATTCTCAACACAGTAGCATTTTAAATTTTGTCTTAGATAAACTGGGAAAATTTCTTTCATAAATAGTTAGTTTATTGTTAATTTAGAAGGGTCACACAGAATATTCAAAAAGTTGTCAGGAGCTGTTTTATACAAAGCAATGCAAAATGCCCCTTAATCCTCCATCCTCAAAAAAACTAACACTCTTAGCCTGTTTGAAACAACTTACCTTTTTGTAGATTCTGGATATTGGCAACAGTATATAATTTTAGACTTTGGCAAAATCAAAAAACCAACATCACTTAATTTTAATGTAATTCAAACACTTCCCTGTTCACTCCAGCAGAAGTCATGTTTAATTCATAAGCTTTTATCACGAGCCTTTTTGAGACTTTTTAAGAGGATTGTTTAAAATTATCACTACTATAAAGACTTATTGTATAAAGCATTTCATTTTATATTCATCATTATTTTTACTTTTTGATAATTGATACATTATAAAAAACACAGAATAAAAGCCAAAGTTTAATCCTTTCCCTATCAGAACTCTTGCAACTGCAACTCTTTCAAATTTTACAAGAAAAAATGGCTAATATTTAAAAATGAAGATCTTAATGCAGGCTGATGTAGGGTTGTAGGTCTGAGGTCTTAGCTTCAGTTTATGCTATGATTGACATCAGTTCTCAGGATGCAATAATACTCCTTAGAGTAAAACCAAGACCTTATGGGAAAAACATTTGCCTGAAGACAGCGTAGACTTTACAGGCAGAGGTAACATCCTGAAGTTAAGAGGCTAGTTGGGAAATCCCATGTGGTTTTTTTCAGCTCAATTCCTTTTAGACAAAGGGGTATGAAAAAAAAAATAAAAAAATTGCTTTTGGTCTCCTTATGTGCAATTATATAAAGGCTGTGAACCAAGGAAATCATCTTAGGTTTAAAAACAGGCCTTTCAAACTAAGAAAGGTAAGACAGTGGAGCAGATCTCCAACTAATATAGAACAGCACGCAGATTCACCTTATCTGAAACTCAGATCCAATAGCAAATCTTTGCTGCAGCTTTCCCTGTTGGAATTGAAACATGAACTGAGAAATGAATCTCATTTACAGCATGATGAATCCCAAGTATGCAAATAAAGCCAAAGTGGAACTATGCAGGTGTAATACAGATGTACTGAGACCAACTCCTCCAGTTTTCAAGCCTGCCTATCTGCTGTTTGGAACAGTACAGCATTCACTTAAAATCAAGTTATCGCCCTTCCCTCTGTTACCTTTTTCATTTGATACATCGCACTTAGGAATCTGGGAGCAATAACCAACACGGATGTTTGGGTCAGTGGTAAAACACCAGGGTGATTCAGATCCATCTGGATTTCGGCAGTAGTTCTCCCTCAAATCCCTATAAAAATAAATATGTTAGTTCACAGCAGGGATAAACTAAAAACACTGATGCATTCTATTGCTTTTTATTATGAATTAGCAATAATATAGGCTCCTTGAGTTCTGTATGTTACTGATCAGTGTCAAGTGCAAGGAGGTGAGAAGCCAATAGGAACACAATGTCTAGAAAAAATATAGTAATTGTAATAAGAATGTGGTTATGGGAATTCATTTTCAGTGGATCTATGTTTTGACTGGATATAAGATTTCATTTGAAGATTAACAATATTTTCAGTATAGCTTATTTTTCTTCAGGATTCTCCATCAAAATTTGCATGCAAGCTGACATTGGATACACCTGCAATCCATTACAAGTGCTTTTAAATACAAACATTACCAAAGTGCTTAAAATTCCCTGTACTTTGAATGGTTCTGCTGAGTTTAGAGAAAGAGTCCTGTAGACTGTCAGTGACTCATTTAAGAAATTCTATCTTGGAATATAAAAAAATGTATGTGGAAATTGTATACAGCTGTTACCTTAAAGTAAAAGTTAGTCACAAGGGAACATCTTTAAATGTCTCTCACAGCTTGCATGAAATAGTCAAACTTCTTAAATGTAAGTTTTATTTTCCCATCTCCTGGCAGTTGTCGCGATGTTCTGTGCATCTCCATATTTCATTGTATTTTTCCATCTGCAGCACTTACTGATAACAGACTATGGAAAGAATGGGCTTAATACTGTAATTCTTTGGAAACATTCAAGGCCAGGTTGGATGGGGCTCTGAGCAACCTGATCTAGTTGGCGGTGTCCCTGCTGACTGCAGGGGGGTTGGACTCGGTGACCTCTAGTGGTCCCCTCCAACCCAAAACATTCTATGATTCTATGATTCTATGATTCTATGGAAAGAATGGGCTTAATACTGTAATTCTTAGTCATGTGGGTTTTGAACAGTCATACCAGTTCAGGTTCTGTTGATTTTACTCAAGCTATTGGCCTGAATCGCCACTATGCTCCCAAGCATCAGCTGAATAAGCAGTCCCAATATTGTTAGCCCCTCTACACTGCTAGGAACATTGTTAAAACTGCATGAAGGCCTAATCCTGTAGCAGCATTACATAGGTACAGTAAAAATTAGTTTAAGTGGTGGTTTGTCTGAGAAAAACATGTGGGATGAGCCTTAAACACTAACTTCCAGGTAAATTCAAGATTGACAGAGGCGGCTCAGGCTCAGTCCCATTTTCCATTACTGTGATGGCTGTTACATTCTCGGTAGATGTGTTACAACTCACAGTCTTTGATCAATAAACTGAACAATAGTAGTGAAGGGATTAAGACAACAAACCTAACTGTTTTGCTCAAGAGAGCAAAGAGAGATTATTCCAAACTCAGACTGAAATTTTTCTTCACCTTGAAAGATCCATACTATTGAATTCCAGCACAAGCTCAGACTGATATTTAGCCATCAATACAGACATTTAGTACAAACCAGGCTTTCGGTCCATGCTGGTCAGCTAGGTTTCCTCTATGCTCAGTGAAAAAAAGGACTGAAAGAACATGATTAAGGCCAACTGCCTAAAATACTCACATCCTGGGAGCTTATAAACTGTATAGAAAGGTTAGATGACCAGTGGTCCTTCAGGTAAAAGCAGTCCTATTCATGCAAGTACATTTAGTAATGAGACAGAAAAAGGATTAAAAAGATGGAAAGTAAAAGAAGTGTTGTCAAATATTATAAATGTGTAGTATTGTCAAGGAGATTACGCTTCTGTAACATTTAGGACTTATTAAGTTAAAGTCAGTAACCAAACTGCAAACTAGTACTTACCTCCATGAAAGAAAAACAATAGTAATGTACCAGCACTATTGGGATTCAGGTCCCAGTCTGGAAAACATCCATACACTTCACAATCAATTAACTTGGTGAATACATACTTGAAGAAAAAGTTCATAAAACACCCTACAGTTTCACACAAGTTTATCTAGAACTAATATTTTGAGATCTGAAGAACTGATTTTCCCAAGTTCAAATGCTTTTCAGCATCAGTAAGTATAGTGAGTGCATCAGGTCACAAAGCAGGGACAGCGACCCTAGGGTCTGCTTTGGTGGCATAAATTTCTCAACATTTGAAAACTAAGCTCATTTCCCACTGCAGTAATACCCACATGCCTCTACTCACTTGCACTTGAAGTTCTCAGGAGTGATGTTGTGCTGATGAGGAAACTGGGAGTCCCACCGCTGACACTGGATTCCACTCCATATGGTGTTGACTGTGCCACGGTAACCCTCACCCTGTCCCTGAATGCATGTTGATGTCTCAGCTGCTGCCTCCGTGCTGTTCATGATGCTTTCATCTGCAGACCCAGAGAAGAAGTGCTGTTTCATTTTCTTAAGATGCAGCCTGGCTCAGGTTTGAACTCTGCATCGCTGTTCAAATTGTGGTAATTGGAGTTCTTCGGTGAATTTGCAAATCTGGTGTCTTTTACAGAATAATTTTCTCCTCTTCACATTCACAAATCCATGAAATCAAATAGACCTCATGCTAGTTTACTGACTTGCAGGCAAAGAACCTTCAACATTTAAGGGCTTTTGTTTAGTGAGGTACCTGGTCTATGCTATATCATTGAAGGTCAGGAGATATTCTTGGTTACTCTTTCTAGTTCAGCAAATATTTTCTCTTTTACTTAGCTTTACAAAACTGAGTGACCACCCATGTGCACACTGTTAAACATGTTAATTCATCTTTGCAGGATTAAAAACCAATTGGTTTTCTCCAAAGAATTCCCAGAGTATTAAGTCACGGGAGAAAAGATGCTGATTAAAAAAAAAAAGATAAATCCTATTATAAAGTAATGTTCTAAATCCTCCTTGAAGTTTCTCTTTTTATGCCTCATATAGTTAGAAGGAAAAAAAAAAAAGCTTTTGGAAATCAAAGATCAGTATTCTCTACAGAGAGACAAATGTTTTAAAGACTAACAAATTCATCAGACGCAAGATCTTTTACAGATGTTGATATACTCTGCATTCACCCTGGTGTGGGCTGTCTTGAACCAAATTCAGAAAAACAGTGGTTTTTTAAATGACTCATCCACATAACTTGAAAGTCTCTTTTTATTTCTTATGCAATTTTCATAATTGCAAATTAATGGCACAGATATTGCATCAGATATATACAAAGTAGCACAAAACTGAATACACTACAGTAAAAGCCACACTTCTGCAATGTCCTAAGAAGCTCCCAACATAACATTTTTATAAGTAACTGCCCATTTTTTGGTAATTGCTATTGTTCACAACACTGATTTTATTAATTACCTTAAAAGTATTAGTTTCCAGCAATAAGTATGTTAATAAAATTTTAAAATTAGTTTTCTTCAAAAGGTCCATTCATTAGAACAATATCTGTGTGTTATTCATAATACAGTTCATTCCCGGTAACTTGAGCCAGTTCTATGAACTTGAAGAGAATATGGATCTTAAGGAAACCAAATGTCATAACAGATGGGTTTGGCTGATTTGCTGTCTAATCTTCTACGTTAAAGATCACTTTCCTGTCAGATGATAACATCAAGTTGTGCAGTTGAGTTATACATTTCTCCATGCTAGAGAAAATTTCCCTTTTCTCTTCATCTGGTTGATGTTTTTACATCAGTGTTTCATGGTCAAATTAATTTCCTGTCCTTCCTTTCCAAGGCATTTTGCCTGCAAAGGTTGTCCTGTTTCAATGGGATTGTGCGTTCCAAGCTTGTTCCAAAGTCAAAAGGACATGGCACTGCAAGTATCACAAGTAGGCTTCTGCAGGCTGACAAATGCACCCTTTCTAGTGGATTCATCAAACAGGCTTGCAGCTAGTAATTATATTTTTAATCATTATTACTTACTTTTAAAATAGTTGAACTACAAAAAAGAGAAATTCATACATCTAATAGAAATACATAGCTGTGTATTTCAGTTTTCCATCATAACTAATATATGAAAACAAATTGGAATTATATTATAAAATAGCTCCTAAACTGGTTAGACTGAACATTGCTGTGACACATTCAAATATGTATTAGTATTTTCAAAAAATATCTGTGATGCTTTTATCAGAAATGAAAGAGATGTAGTGTATAATTTGGAAAAAAAATAAAGTTACCTACCATGATAAATTTCAGCATACATCTGGCATCCTGGCTGCATAATATTTCTCAAGTAAATTAATAAAGTACAACTATATAATTCTAGCAAACTGTCCTCTTAAATAATACTAATAATGCATAAAAATTCAGGCTAATACAGCTATTACAAAGACCTTATTTACAAACAAGAAGTTACTATTTCAGCTGTGATGGACTGTATAGTACATCTACTCTGTACTCAGTCATACTACAGAAAAAGTAATTAGGCTGGCATTTTTTTGCCATTGTGTGAGTGAGTTTTTTTTAAAATCACATGGCTGAAATGTAATAACTAATGCATCAATTGATTTAAGCAAGGCCATAAAGTCATTTTGTAGAGCAATCCCTCTTAAACATCTACAGATACACAGCTCTACACTAAACCTTACACTACGTGTCTGGACAGTGACCTCTATCTGTAGATCAGATTTTACAACAATTTGTCCGTGTCAAAATATCTTATTTGAAAGAACCAGACAAGCTTAACTTTCACATTGTCATGTATATTTGCACAGCCAAGCCACTACTGGAAAGACTTACATTATAAAGGTTAAGAGAGAAATTATTTCTAAATCTGAAATGTGTGATGGATTATTGGCTACTACTACTTTGTGACAGCTCTCAGTAAGAATTCTAGTGATGAAGAGGATCACTAAAATATTTTTAATTGAATCCATAAAGCAATTTTATCATTCCAAAAGGTCCACAGAACCCTCCCCAAACTCTTCGTGCTATACCACCTGCATTTCCTACAAATGTCTAATTTTCAAACATGAAAAATGAGACGCCAAAATATTTCTGAAACTTGATTCTGAAATTCTGAGGGCTTGTGCCCTCAGAAACAACTTTCCCATTCTGGCTATTGAGTCTCACAGAAAGCTCAAAAAATATCAAAAAAGGCTCAAAATCCTTCATCCAGCCAGTGACTTCCACAAATAGGCATGTTGGGAATGGTCTCCCTGTTCATGTTAACAAAAGGTGGACTGGATGCACACAGCGACATGCAAAAGCTTGAGGAGTAGTGCCTGCCTCCCCAGGCTTTACAGAGATGCTCTGCAGACTGTAAGGCAGTTGCCAAACTTTAAGGATTGCCCAGTTTGTCGAGCCTACAACTTAAATAATATTCTCCATTCAGTACTGGTCTTGAGGCTAATTACTCTTGTCACCCGCATAGCCAATTATCTGAAGTTTAATAACTCCGAGCACAAACACCATATGTGCAGAGCACTGGTGAAAGAGTCCTGAGACCATGCTCACCAATTCTCTTACAAGGTAGAAACAAGATCAAGCTAAATATCAATAAGGCTGAATTCCCATCCTTATCTTAGCAATTCCTCCACAATATAAATTAAGACCTTCAACTCCAAGGGCTTGTTTTAATGAGAGAGACATTATGAATTAAGTTAGAAGATGCATTTAAATTCAATAAGCAATCTTTCACTATGCAGGCAGGTACTTTAATTTTGTATTAGAAGTAGCCTTTTTTTTTGTTCCAGTTCAGCTTTTACAGTTCTGAATGGACATAAAAAGTACTATTAAAGGAATATCACACAAAATATCATCTTCTAAAAGACTACTATTCTGATGATTTATTAATTATATGTCACTTCCTATTCCTGTATGAAACTTTGTTATGAACAGAAGAATTTGGCAACTGTCTAGCAGCATTTTGCTACTTTTGAACTTTTTTATAATTTTTTTGGTATTCTGGACAACTCACATGAACCATGTCATTCAGGCAGCTACTTGAGGATTTCCTGTTAGTAGTATTTCCACCTTCACTTGTTCACTCTGAAGTCCCGAACCAAAGTGCAATAATGCAAGGGTTTCTTTTTTTTTTCCCATAAAACCCTCCCTATTTTGATAATTCAAAATACAAAACTTTATTAATAAGGGCCAGCTCATACATTCATAGATGCTTAAGAGATGAAACATCATCCAGAGCTTCATGGGTAAAGCCACAGATAGTATTCTCCATTCTGGTTCTCACAGTAATGCCAGCATGAGGGAATCAGCAGGGGCCTTGAGTCATTCTACAGCTGAAGTAGCCATTTAGAGCTCTATTTCTGTCTTTAATCTCAATGACCCAGAAGAAAATCCTTCACAAATTTTAGGTCAGCGGTGAAACTCCTACTGATTTAAAAGAAGGTAGGGATTTTGCTGCAGTATTCATGTTCTTTCATGGTAACACTGGCTATGTATTTTTGAAAGAAGACATATTTAGGAAAGAAGCAGAATCCTAAATTACTTCATCAGGAAAATTCCTACTTTTGCTTATATTGTTGCAATGTCTTTCCTAGTGTGTCAGTCAACAAAAGGAAAATGTGCCCTGATTTGTAACTAAAGTTTTTTAAAAGTAGATTTTAAAAGATAAGACATGCCTAACCCAGTAAAAAAAGTTTTCTAAATACATCAGAGTCTGCATTAAACATGATCCATGCAATCTGCAGATGTCAGTAAGAAACCTGACTGACGTTATAGGAAGAAGCTGCTCATGCTCAGTTATACTGCCTCCAGGCATCCCTACCTCAAGCAATACGATCTGCGGTTCTAGGCAGTATGATAGTGGCAGTTCTTTTCTTTCCACCGTCTTACAGTATATGAAACAAGGAAAAAAAAAAAACCACCCACTGATTTCTAGTGTTTGGAGGTTTTTTTAAGTAAAACCGTATGAGAAAGAAATAAATTACACCCAAGTTCAAGAATCACAGTACTGAAGAACTCAATGTCACCTAAAACCTGCACCCCTACAGTTCATTTGTCCTTGAACACAGAGAGATCTTTCCGGGTTGTTCCAGTATCTACAACTAGGCATTAAATCCAAACAATTTTTAGTTTAAATCCATTTTAAAAAACCCCTGGAACTCTGCAGGTTCCAAGCTCTTGAACTGCACTTTCAAAACTATTGCAGAAATGATGAAAAGGATCTGAGAAGGATGCTTTTTGGGGAAATGTAGACTAAGCCATTGCATACACAGTGAATGCTGGACCTCGCCTATGCCTCGCTGTGAAGCGAGGTGGAAGGTATCGCTCTATCAGCTACTAAACATCAGTCTCTTTTCACTGCATCCTTTCTATAAACATCTTTACCTTGCATAAATATTAAGTTTAAATGGAGTGTCACCTTTATTTGTTTACATACTATCATTCAACAAATAATTCTTTAATCGGAACTTCACATTCAAATGGGCAGTTGAAATTTCTGCTTCTAAAGAATGAGTAACCTAATATTGGTGATTCTTTGCCTTCCCAAAAGCTGTTGGCACACTCCAACTGGTCATTTTATACCTAGATTTTCAATTTTGCTGTCTCATTACTTGCACTTTCCCATCAAACCCAGACCCTTATTGAATTCTCTCAGGGCTTTTCGGGCTTCAGTCACCGCTGTCTATTGCCTATGAGTATGGACAGTGAAGGCTAAATCCATGGTAAAATCAGCTGGGTTGGTTGGAAATCAGGTAGACAGCAATCAAACACTGTCCTTACCATAATAATTCCATATGGCTCTGCAGCTCTACAGTGACTGGCAGGTGTAGCTTAATTTCTGTGCCTCAGTACCTCTCATAGCCCTATAGCTCATTCACAGAAGTGCAGCTATTCTTTTTTCTTTTTCTAAAAAGAAGTATTAGCTTCCCACTCCTGTCTTCCCTGTAGTCCATGTCCTCATTCATGCCAAAGTAACTGTAATTTTCTTTTTTCATATCTGCTGTCACTGCTTCCATTTCTTCATTTCATCCTACACTTCTTTATTGCTGTTATAGTTGTCCTTTTATCCTCTCTTCTAACTAAAAATTGTCTCGAGCCAAAACCACAGACACATATGTGAGCAACTTCAAACCAATCCTGGGGTCCCTGAAGTCTTAATCCAGATCCAATTTTTGCAGCTTGAGCCATCTCTAATCCCTAATTGCTCCTGTCATCTCTTTCTCACAGCCTTGGCTGTAAGCCACAATGCTTTATGCTGCCTTCTGTGCTTGGAAATAAAGTTACAATGCCCTCCTGTCTCTTCAGTCTTAAAAACATATTTATTTTCTGAATGCTTCCTTCCACTGACTTTTTCGCTGAAAATTTTGTATATGAGCTGTTGTCAGCATTTTGGCTATAGAGCATACTAGTACTCATGACATGTAGCAAAAGCCACAAGCAGCATGCTGCCTTGTGGTCACTCCCCCAAAGACAGGACACCTACGTTTTTGTATATGGTCCAAGGACTTTGCAAAGCATTTTCTCTAATTAGTATTTCTTGTAAAATATATAAACAGTCCTCAGCATAGGAATTAAAAACCTGTGTGAGAATCCAAACCACAAAGCTATAAAGACTCGTGATGTTCTCTTTTTAGTGTACCGAGATTGCATACAGCCACAGCTTCAGAAAACAGAGCAGCCACTGAAACCCAGAATGGCTCCCTGCTAGGAGGTGGGAAATCAGTTTTTCTATGTGCCTCAAGAAAGACAGAGAACTGCAAACAGGCCTTTGGTATTTTGTGTTGGTATTCTGGTCACTGAGATGGTGATACAACAGTAATATCAGCAGTAAATTCCCTCTCTGGGTTATAAAGGAAAGCACTGAGAGCAGCATCACACATCTTGTAGAGGGCAATGCCATCTGCCTGTGTGACACATCCTTTGAAAATACCTGCTGGATTAAGCACTTTCAAGATCACTGCTTTTGAATTCTTCTGCATATAGATTGCTTCGGTAATTTCCAAAGATCTACAGTTTTCTGTGGTGAAAATACAGTTTCATATGTGAAATTTCCACTGATTTTAATATACTTTCTAACTGAAAATGAAAGAATTTCTAGTTAATTAAGGAGTCTAATTACGATTTGGGTAGACAAAGGTGACATTGCAGTAGTTTGCAGGAGATCTCCCACCCAACTATTTTATAAAGCTTAGGACAGACTGTAGATACTGAAAATTGCATGGATTGTAAGCCTACGTGACCAAGAAAGCCAGATGTGAATCCTCAGAACACTGACACATTAGCTCAGGAAATGCCAAAGGATAAAGGTTTATAAAAGTTGCATTTGTGAAACAGTCAGCTGTAACTTACGAATATTCCTTTTTTTGTAATAAAAACACTTCTATCAAGGGAATAGAACAGATCTAGTATGCTACGTATGCTACATATGAGTCATGTCTTATCTAACAAGTAGAGAAATGTAGGAAGCACAGTTTAGTTTTTTTAAAAAAAAAACAAACAAAAACCCGAAAACCCCCTAACCACAAACCAAAAATCCAAAACAACACCCCCCTAACTTAATGAGTTAACTAAAAAATTGGAAAGATGATTCAGTTATAGAGCTAAGTAAAACTGTGTTCCCAATGGGGAAAGACTGAACTTTCTCCATTATCAAAGATTATCAATAGCTGAAGATACAATTACATGAAATAGCACTGTAGTTCAACTGGCAAGACATTCAACATGGGTGTGACTTAATGAGTGCCAGACACAAAACAATCAGTAGTCCTGTTAAGCTGCTTCTGTCTCTGGAGAACCTGATTACAGACAGTGCCCAAAGTACCAAATTAACCTCACTTTTTTACAGTGGAATAATTTTGCTAATTTTGACTACCTTATACTGGATTTACAGTGACATATGGTAGTGCAGAATAAGTTCAATTACTCAGCATCAGGAAGTATGTTTAGAGTATTCTTACTCAACCTTTGGATTTCAAACAATTGACTAATTGATAGGAAGTGACTGACACTCCAAGACATTACACTGGCCTACGCCAAGAACAGGCGAGGAGAGAAAATTCTGAACTGTTGGTGGAAGAAGCAGAAAACATGATATAATTTGGTTTGGTAAGACTTCCAAGTAAAGATGGAGAATCCCATGCTTCCCCATTTAGGTAGCAACTGCTCATACATAAAGGTTCATGCCAGAGCCATTTGCTCTTTTCTCCCACCCCCCAATATTTATATATATGCTAACATTATAGGAAAAATACAGGTCTATGTTAAGAAAACAGACTTTTTGTAAGATCCACTACTGTCTCTATTTTATCTGGATTTTAGATACCCCAGTAATTGTTTATATTGGTTTATATAACAATAATAACAACAAAACACAGAGAACCTTGAAAATTAAACAGTAATTAAAAATCACTCCTTTTATGTTTATCATTATTTTTCTTTTTTTTTTTTTTCCCCTTTTTTGGATTCTCATGTAAATCCAGTTCCAGGTGAGTTTTATTGTTCTTTTTACTATAAATTATTCTCTTCTTCTATCCTCCTCCTGAGAGAGCCAAATGAATTTTACAATGCCATAAGCCTCTCAGTGACACTTTAGAGCCACATGAAGAGCAGAGTGTCTGGTTTCGAGGAATTCTCTTTTTTTACACTTAATTTTGGTCAAAATTGAAGCAGGACAACAAAGGAAATTGTAGTTTCCAAAACTGCAGATCTAAGAGGAACCAACTTTCTCATGAGCTAACATGGCACTGAGTTTCACTGAGCAGTTTTAGAAGCTTCCATTTGCCTCTACTTCATGGAAAATCCAAAAATGCTATTTTCCCTTTTCTGCCTGTATTCCTAGGGGCTCTGCCACAGGGCTGGGGTGCATGAAGCTGACAGGCTTCTACAGTATGTATTCAGTCAAAGGCATGCCTTCTTTTCAGGAACTGCTTTTATTCCCAAGAAGTTATAAACAAAGTATTTTGAATAAAGACGATAAAGAAAAACTTCCTAGGTATTACATGACCGCCTTTAATAATCATGCTTATATATCAATTACTTCACATGTTGCCAGTTCACTAAGGGCAAAAAATTGGACCCCAAATCTGGCAATGAGAAGTATGGGAGATAAGAAAGAAGACTATCAACTGTAGATCCAACAAACTGTGAATGAGGCAAGGAATTTCAGGGATGTAAAACTTGGTTTCCTGATTAAAGTATGTCCCAGCAAAACTCAATTCTGCCATCTGCCTTAGCCCCAGCATTACCATGAAAGTCTAGAAAAATTACTTTACCCAAGATTTCAAGGGAGGTCCAATAGTTTTACCTTCCTCATTGTCCCTGTACTACTCATTTAAGACATTATCAATAGAACAGAGCTGTCAGAGCTACCACCAAAGTTAGGAAGATCTGGGCTTTGAAGATAGAACATGCCACAGAATGCTCTAAACATTCTGAACTAAAGCATCGCAAAGTGGGCATCCAATATTGATGTGCCCTAATGTCACTTTGATTCAATTCCCTATCCGTAAAGTGAGGATAACAAAAGCCACCATCTTGTAATTGACAGATGAAAAGAAATTAATTGCCTGTGGAGTACTTTGATACTGGAGTGCTGAATATCACAGAGAAACTCATGAGGAAAATAATAATTCTGTCTTCAGCACAAGGCTGAATAGTGTGCAGGAATGGAGGCCTAGAACTGCACAAGGTGCAAGAGGAAAGCAAAGCAATGAACAGTTGTTGAGAGTGAGAGCACTGAGCAGGGAAGATTACACGTGCCTATTCCCAAACTGTAATGCAGATGCCCAGCATGGCCAAACTAATACTGTCTATAAGATCTTCATGTTGATGTTGGGTCACTTTTCTAGTTCTTGATTTTCCTACATTTTAATGCAATTTCCTGTACATAAGTTATATACATATTCCAACGCTAAGTAACACAGAACTCTTTTATTTCCTGTCTAGATTAAATATAATGTCTTTATAGGAGATCCTCTTTGAAAGTTATGTTTTAAAAGTCATTGAAGTGCAATGAATGAACTAGCTCTGGTCCTATATTGCTTGAACTATCTGTGTCCAGATTTTGGAAAGGAAAAGGAAGTAATAAATTTTTCTTAAACTCACCACACGTTTTAATTGCACAGAACTCCCAGGGGGTGTTAGGGTCAAGAGTGTAGCACCATGGTCTCAGCTTGCCATCAGGATTGCGGCAGTAATTATCATCAAAGCCCTTGTCAGGATATCTGCAAACCACAACGAGAAACGTGTCAGGGAAGTCTTCCTGGCAACACTGCACAGGCTTGTACAAGGTACTTACAAGACAATCTTCAGCAGAGGCAAACAAGAACCGGTTACCATTAACCTTGGATCTGATCCTGAGAGATGAATGCAGATGCTCTTTTAACACTATTAGAAAGTTAGTAACATAAAATCTCTTTCCAAATACGCAGCAGAATCAGACCTCCACTGAGGGGATTCCCTGCTGTGCTAATGCACAGGAATCCGGATGGGATAACTGCTAATTGCTAAACTCTTGCTCTTCTGTCTGTCAACTGATGACCAGACTCTAAAGCCACTCAGTTTTTTAAAACAGCCCAATTAAGTGTGGATTATATAAACACTGCCTGACATGCCGGACTCATTAAGAAAACAGGTTCTTCAGTGCAACAGCCCTGGGTTCAAATTGGAAACTATTTTCAAAAGCTGTGTTACTAATGATAGCTCCACTTTTGTAATAGAGCTCGTTCTAGGTCATGCCCTCATTTCAAACATTGGGGTAAAATGAAAAATAAGGAATTAACTTCCGTCTTGCTTTATCTCATTAAGATTTTAAACCATTGTGCCATTTAATTGTTTCCACGTTCCTACTGCCATCATTGAACTATCAGGCAGATATTCAAGATAAGGAGGTTGGTTTTTTTTTTTTTATAAATGTGCTGTATTAACACCTATAAACTTAAAGAGAAGGAGATAAATGCGTAGGGTTTTTTCTCTGGTAAATACAAATTGCCTTGGTTTTCCAGTTTTATTGAAACATGTTTGTAAAAGAAACAAAAACTAGATTTTCCCCTGAGGGAAACATGAAAAGTATGTAAGAGAACAATAAAGTTAACTACCTGGGAACCTGAACCCATTTACAACTGCAAGCAGATGTGTTTCGCACAATCAGAGGAAAATAAGATTTACAAGACTGCATTTTTGCTAGGTTCCTTTTCTGTCAAAAAATTATCCTAATATTGACTCATGTATTTGTAACTTGATCTCCCATTCCTTGATTCCTTCATCATCATACAAGGGGCAGGGACGGGATTTAAGTAGAATTTAAAAAAAAAAAAAAAACAAACCCAAAACCACAAATTAAAAAAAACCCACCAAAACCATCAAGGAGAAACCTCACAAAAATGAGAATTCAAGGAGAGTCAAGAATGTGGTAGCTTCAGATCTAGCAGCAATACCCTGTTTTCTGCTAGGTAGGAGACAAACTGTAAAGGAACAAACTGTGTCCAAGGATTTCACAAGAAAAAGGTTAATGGGCTAATAATATGGCAGAAATGAAATTACTTTGGCCACCCAGTAGGTGCAGTGATGAGCTCTGATGTTGGCAGCAAATGCACCATGTCATGTAGCAATGGAGAGTCCATGGCACTACCTAGGAACAAAGGTGAGTTCAGGAATGGCAAGGTATCTGCAGTCATAGCTCTCCAAAAACATTCAAAACAACGGGGGATGTAAAGAATCCACTCTCTAGAAGGAAAATGTCTTTCATAGCAATGGATGCTCTGTCCTTCCTAATATTATATGATATGCTCCCACAGTATGTCAAAAATATGTTATTCACTAACTAGAACTTAAGTAGAGATGTAACAGTTCTTCCAGGATCAAGGTTTGAGTGCCTTTCTGGGATGGAATAGTGTCCACAAACTGTTTCTTTCCACCTACTATATATATGTGCCCTTTTCTAGAACAACAACAGCCTTCCCAGACACTGGTTCTTCAGGCATGCTTCTGCTTTCCTTCATATCCAGCAAGCAACAGTTCCTCAGTTCCTATGGAAAAGGCCAACTAACCTTTAAGACACAAGTATTAGGGATAAGTTAAACAACAGGGCTCCAAACTGCTCCACACAATTCAACAGTGAAACTGTGGAGGATTCACTGAGAGCTCATGCCCTTGCTCTGCACACTCCTTCTTCCCAAGTGCACTTGGGCACAGACCTCTTGCTTAGACCCAGTGAAGAGCCCGAGGCTTCCAAGAGCTTTCAGAAGCCTACATCTTTCCTTTTTTTCCCCTTGAAACTGCAGTAGCTGTACTTCACTGCTGAAACGGAAATGAAGCATTAAGATACACATCTGGTGTCAAAATCAAGAATTTTTCTCAGTTTCTAGGTGGGAAAAAAGAGTGTTAGACAAAGAGATAACATTTATTCTCTTTAAAGAGACAGATGCTGATCTCTAGCTCTGCTGGAACTAAACTGAAACTTAGTGTCTAAAACGTCACCAATATTTCTTTTCCCCTTCTTTCTTTTAAAAGACATGCAGGACTGTAAACTTGATTTTGTATACATTTTTCATACAAGGGTTATAAACCAGAGTATTTTAATAACAGAATACCTGCAGTTATTCAGCTCAGACTACACTTCATCCCTACTTTTCTCTATGCAATAAATACCTAGTTTTGCAGCATATTTGATTTTGAGCAGCAAATATGAGCAGAATTGGAGAAAACTGCTGCTTCTCTGTGCTGCTCTATACCTATCTGTCATTATCCTCAATGGTCTTTCTTCCATACTGAGGCATAATCCTGCCCATGAGGAGTACACAAGAGAACTGGAGCTTCAGAATACAATTTTGCATCTGCTAATAGCCAAAAATGGGTCATGCAGGAGCTGTTTGGGGGGATTCCTACTGCTAGCCTCAATCACATCTAAGTAAACAGGTATTACAAATTCTCTTCAATAACAGACATCTGCATGTAAGAAATTCATTGAGGTGACAAAAAGGAGACATGAGATGTATCTACCCTGAGCTGAAAGCATTGTCCAACGGCAGGTAGACTGAAGTGTTTGAAAAGATCAGTAGTTTCACCTCTCTTTCTTCATCATTGCAGCTGATGAATCCATAAATGAAAATAAGTTTAAATCTGTCCAGCTAGTCCTTCCTGGTTTCCAGGTTATTCACATTACTCCTGGGTGATACAGTATAAGCCTCTCTAGAGATTGCTATATTTTAATGGATGATTTGTTCCAGACCTCCTCTCTTATTTTCAACTTAAATAAACAACAACAGCAAAAAACCAAACCAAAGACCACAACATATTTAAAAGCTAGTATAATCGACGTATAATTGGCACTAGCTTTAGTGACTATTCCATGAAGGTAGTTAACATCAGTGTATTAGAAATGTACTGGACCTCAGTTACTCTTCTGAAAGAACGTACAGATCAGTTCAATCTGGATGGGTCGCTTTTTGGTAAAAAAGCATTTTTATTACTGTCTGAAAACTCTCAAGAGGACATTATCTGAAGAAAATCTTTCAAGGAGGAAGGTGATCACTTGTGAGATTGCAGTTAGTCTGAAAAGTCATTTTGCAAACAATCCAGAATTAACGGAAAAAAGAAATTTCCTCATGACAGTAAAATTATTATTGTTTGTACCCAGAAGTTCTATAAAAGTTTCACTGCCGAGGAAGAAAATACTTTCTGTGACTTATTCTAGAATGCACAGCAAGTGCATGGCAAAACTCAGAAACAGATTATCTTCAGTCCCAGTCTGCTAATACAAAATCTTTATTGTAGCAGAACTGTGGGAGAGCCTGCTATTATTCATGAAGCAGATCATCTGAGCCAAGAGGAAAAAGAGGTTATATCACATTAACTCCAAAACTGCAAATCCTTAATGTTTTGCTGAATAATCATGCTTTCTAAAATCTATCAGCACCCATATTTCTGAGTATAAAAATGATGCTTTATTTAGTGGAACACTTCAGCATATATAAAGATACTTTCAGTGGAAGGCCTCAATCATTCTCAGTTTGTTGATTCTTGCAGCCTTCCTCTGGCAGTTTAAGTTTATTCAGTCCACTTTATAAATGGAGTTAATCCAAAATCCAGAGTAAAACTAAAATGAAACTTTAGTCTGGTTTAAGAGAAACACAAAGACCCTCCTGTGTGGCCTAAACCCCCACACAAAATCCTTCCAAAAGGGTGTATTATAGATGACCCCTTGCAGTCAAATTAATTTTATCCTCTAGGACAAACCCTAATGGGGATGCAATTTGTTTTGCTGTTTCTGACTCATCTTTTGGCATTATGTATCTATGCCTACATTAAAAGAAAAAAGAAAAAAGTCTAAAATGTAAATTCATGTGCATGACGTGCTAAACAGAATGGTGAACTCCTTTCCCAGGCTGGAGTGGGCAAACATTTTGGTAAAAAAAAATTAGATACATATACCTGATTACAACAGACCATCTACAGCTTTAAAGCTGTTCAGTATTTCAAAAAAGGAGAACATTCTGACTTGATAATGTTGCAAGTTGATATCCACTAATTGTGTTAAGAACTCTAACAAAAATCTATGACTTTTAATCATTATTTACTTTGTGATTAAGGTATATTAAGCTGACTGAAGCTGCATAACAACATATGCAGAAACATTCAGAGTTTACTTTTTTACTTTCAATTAAACTATGAAGGAAATTTTAATCAATTAATGCAGCACATGTACATCACTGCACTACACAGCCATGGGATGTAGCCACAACTTCACAAAACAGCCTCTAGTCCCCATCCTGCATCTCCATCATAACAGTAGCCAGCCTGCACACACCATGGGCCAGAAACCCAAGCAACTAAAACTGGTAAACTCCATAAATTTCAGTTCAGCTAATGCTGCTTTTGCCCATCTCCTTGCAGAACATGTAATTTTCAAGTTATAGCCACATGGTTTTGCCTGGAGGGGAGGAGAGGTTACCTCTCTGGACGAAATTTGTGCTTGTGTGGTCTCTGAAGATCCCAGCGCTGACACTCTTTGCCTGACTCAGTGTGATCCATTGGCCCTCTGTAACTCTCTCCATTACAGGTCATGCATTCAACTAGGAAAAAAAAAAAAAAAAAAGGTACTGGTCATTTATTATGTCAATGACTTATAGCACAAAAAAAAATTAAAATAATTAAATCATCTGTCTGCTTTTATAAATTGAAACCAACCTAAAGAGGTATCAGAGAGTGATATATTTTAGTTAGGTTAGTATGGGAAATGTCTTTTGGAACAGAATTGCATCAGATGCTTACATTTGGTATCACTTCATAGGACACTTACGGTTTCAGAGGCAGGTAGGCGTAAGCTGCTAGAGACATTCATGTTTCTGGCAGATTTTTAACTTTACTTATGGTTAGTGACAGAGAGAGACACATATCTAAGGAAGGAGCATTTTTTAGAGGTGAATTTTCTAATTAAGTAGCATTCATTATTCTAAATCACTCTAAGTCATAGTATAATTACAGCACAAGTTTAAGTACAGAATAATGGCTGAATCACAATTTCAATGCAGTACAGTCTGTCTCTTTAAATTCCCAGCACTTTCTGTTACATATGAGGCTGTTTCTTTTCGATACTGATTCTTTTTGGCAGCTTAAACTATGATACTGCCCTGGTTTGGGAAAGTAGGGGGTGGAGGGAGAGTGGGCAAAAGCTACCAAAGGGATTTGAAATCACTGTTAAACAAAATATGCTTCATAATTTAGAACGAGAAGTCTTAAAATAAAAAATAAATTCACCGTAATTAACTATAGACACATTTGTCAAGTGCCCCCTAATTAGAGTAATTGTAAGGAAGGATCACTTAGTAAATACTAATTTATGCAATTACAGACCTCACTCTTCAGTCAAAACATCCACTACTAAAGTCTTCACCCTGCAGTGAGCTCTAGGTCTTATCCCATTTGAAGCTCACTTAAACTGATCTTTAAATGTTAGCTTTTAATAGATTTTCAAGCTCCTCGTAAATCATTCTCTTCCTCCCTCTCTTCCTCCTTCCTTCTCTCCCTTTTCTTCCCCCACCACTGCATAGCTATTGTAGATGACACATTAGCAGAAAAATTAAAGGCATCCTATCTTGAGAATTTAAATGAGTTGATTGACTGGAACTGAATTGGCTGATTAGCCAGATATAAAAGCTTAGTTTGGAGGTTAACAGAACTTACAAGTCAAGAAATGTAATGGTACACATGAAGTGTCTTTCAAATTCTGTGACTTGAAAGTTGAATGGGACTGGATTTATAAAAAGTTTTGTGTATTTACGGTATTTATTTGAAAAACAAAATGCATGCTTATACTGTTCTTTCATCCTGTAATTCAATATCTATATTTTCATCAAAAAGAAGAAGAAAAGTTGATTTTACCATGGAATGGCACTAGATTTTTTTATCACATACTAATACTGAAATTGTTAATGGATTCACTGTGGACTAAACAAGTAAAAAGGGTCACATTTGTGCAGAACTTCATTGTTCCGGCTCCTCCATGACCTGAAAAAAAGCTGCTGAGCCTGAAAGCTTGTTCAAGTTTTCCAAAGTACTGGATCATAACAAGATCTCCTCTTTCTCTAACAACTGCTTTTCTTGCTACATGAGTTATTCTTGCTGAGAAATCACCTATTCTTTCTCCAAAGTCCATGACCAAATGTCACTGAAACTATGGTTTCATTGTACCTGTTCTATGTACCTGCTGCCAGCAGAGAAAAGGCAACGCTCTGCGTGAGCCGTGCTGGGTTACCTTGTGAACAGAGTGGGATGTCGCAGACTTCATGGCGCATCTCCGGGCTGGTGGTGAAACACCATGGCCCTCCTTCTTCCCCTCGGGGGTTTCGACAGTAGTTTTCCCGCAGGTCCTTACCCCGATAGCTCGAAGGCAAAAAGCTAGTTTTAAAATGACAATCATTACAGTATAAGAGCATGCAAACTTTGGTGTTAATCATACTATTTTTTACAAACAGTTAGAAACAATCACATTTCTGCTTCCTTCGCCCTCCACCCTGCCTACACAAATGCACACACCCAAATATCTATCCATACACAAATTCACATCTTCAGTCAGGATTACTCAACCAATGGCCTAAATCTGGGACAATTTGTCTAGCCCATAGCTTGCTCTAGCGAGTTTTACTCCCATCCCTTGGGCATCTGGAGCCAACTATCTGCTGCAGAGCCAGAGGCAGCAGCACACTCCCTGCCAGCCCTCGCTGAGCTCTACTTCACAAGCTCATAACTTGTGGAAGACCCTTGGACAAAGGTGAAAAATGTATTAGGTGCACAGGCGAAAAATTTGTTAGGTCCATAGCCATGTCAGACCTGCCTTTCTTATGCATGTTATGCACATATAGCAGGCCCAGCTGGGCTTAGTGTTCACCTACTACATAAAGTCCACAAGAAGAGAAACCTCTTCCCATCCCCAGTCAGACAGCAGCTAGAACTGAGCGTCAGGACCGTGTGAGCGTGACCGAACGCTGTGACACACCATGCTGAGAGGTTTTCACTGCCCAAAACCACAGGCTGCTTTGCATTTCATCTCCAGAAATTTCCCCAGATGCCACTTTAGCTGTCTTGCTTCATGTTCTGCCACAAGCCCCACTGTTGTCACCTTAGGGTCTGCTACTTATAGGCCCACTCATCATTGCTATTGTACAAATTAGGTCATTTAACAGTGACCTAGCTGACTTAAACTATGCTCTCCCTTTCATTATATTTTCTGCTTTTGCTGTAAGGGGCTATTAAATAACAATACCCCTTAAGATTTTTCCCTTAGATTAGGGGTTCTCAGGCCAATGCTAAGCACTTTGTTTTTCTTTAGTGATTTAATAAAAATGTGAGCCAATACTATATTTTTTGCTTAACACACATTTTCAGTATAAGATTTTGCTGCTTATGCTTAGTCCATCAAATATAAACTCTCCAGGGTCAAGGTTTTGTGTTCTTAGCTGTCTGTAAAATTATGTGCTTACCTCTAGAGAAACCCCCACATACACACTGACATACAGAGATATATGTAGGTATATATATATATTTATACATTAAAGTAATACTGGTTATTTTTCCACACACAATCAGTAACCCCATAGTAAGGAGCCCAGCACCAGAGCTGGCTCTGTTCAATGCCACTGCAAGAGCTCATGACCACACTCAGGCTGCCCGTTGCAGACAAACCCAGTTGCACTTCACTACCAGTTTCATTGTGATGGTGCTTAAACAGCAGCTAAATTTCTGTAGTTTAAAAACACATTACGTTTAGAGTTATGCTCAGTTCCATGAAGATTGTTTTTTATTTTTTGTTAATTGAAAAGTTGGGCAGAACACATAGGGGATCCCACAAAACTTGTAATCCAACTTAATAAATTGTTTTAGTTTTTGAGCTCTCTAAGATTTTTTCCAGTTTTTTTTTCTTCAGTATATTTAAATTTTACTAGAATATCACAAGTAAAGTGCCCCTTCATTCTGAAAATGCCCAATCTTTATTTTGGGTGTTTGTTTGTTTGTGGTTTTTTGGTTGGGTTTTTGTTTTGGTTTGCTTTGTTGTGGGGTTTTTTAATCACCAAATGTTATCTATATTCTAGAGTGGAAAAAAAAGTAATAAAATTTAATCTAACTTATTTTAGAAGACTGGAGACACTTGCAGCTTAGGAAACTAAACTAAGCACTTGGGACAGTCTTTATACACCGACACTGATTTAATTTATATATAAAAGCAGAAGAGAAATGTATGATTCTTGCTGTCCTTGTTAAATTCTATGTTACAAATGAATAAATTAAACATTTAAAAGAGAGAGAGAGAGAGAAACAAAAAGAAAATTATGACATGTGACATTTTAATCATGTTTATTCCCATTAATGCAATCTTTGAACCTACTGAAGTGGAAAATACCTCTGTTAATTATATTGTGGTTCTAGTCAAGGCAATGTGGAAGCATTATCTAAAAGTGCTTTGCTTATTTTTGGTGCTTGAAGAGAATAATTTTGATGTTATTACTGCCACCTATAAAATTGTTGGTTTTGTTTTTCCTCTGTTGTCTTGTAATATAAATCTCTCAAATTTTTTTAGCTAAAGACAGACCTGGGCAAACTTTTCTGATGGGACATTACAACCTATGTATGCGTTAATGCAGTATGTCAGTGCATATTAGAAAATTTTATTTAATTTTCCTGCTGGAAAATCTTTCTGCTCAGAAATTATGGACATTAGAAAATATAGGGAAAAGGCATTTCAAATTACATCAGACACTGTCAGAAAAAAAAAAAATCTAAACAAATAGCATTAGAGACTCACAATGGGTCAGATATACAAATGGCTTCAACAGGTACTGAAGCAGGACTCTTGAGGGAGGAAAAGATGAGATGCAGTAAAGACCCACCCAGAAGTGGAAGGCAGGCCACTCCTAAAACTGTGTGCTGATTTAGTTCAGCTATATTAGGTAAGGAAAAAAAGAAGAAAGCCAAAAACTGAAGCCAGTAAGAGTAATGGTAAAAACAGATTCAACCCCAGCAAAAGTCACGGAAACTAGCAAAAAACTTGTGAAGTACTTGTCTAGTCTTTGACCATTTATCTTTGAACCCTTTTTGCATTGGCTTTATCCATTTAGATAAAAACCTCTTAAGAGCAAAAATAAAAAAGATTGTCTTGTAGTCTGTGCTAGAATGGAGACAAAAATAATGGAACCCTGATTTCAGCTGGGAGTCTCCAGGTTCTACTGGAATACAAATAAATAAAAATGTAATTTGTTAAATCCAAGCACAAGTTTAAAGTCTGAAGTATTTCAATTCCTTCTAGAAAGATAATGAAAAATCACTAAAGTACATTTCTGCCTTGAATATGAAAAAGGGATTTATTTTCCAATGGCACTTAGTGATAATCAGATGTTGAGAAAACTGACCTAAAAATCTAAGCTTTTCATACTAATAAGTTCCAAACACGCCACTACTGTCCACTTCTTCCCATTTCCCTCATGTCTCTGATGATGAAATCATATTTTCTGATGTTGAAAAACAAAATTAGCATGCAGCCACCTCATTTATCCAGTGACCTTTTAAAAATTAAACTTATTGCACAAGGCAGGAGAAAAGTCATTCTCATAAAATACATCATAGAAGAGTGGCTGTCCAAATGTATTAGATAAAGCTGTGTATGCTGTATATTGAAATGAAATTTAGTGATGATATATACTGTCCAGACACTTTTATTTCTTTAATTATCTAAAGTCATATGTATATTATATGGAATAAATGCTCATTCTTGCTTAGGCTGCAATTATTGAGAATTCTTTCATTTCTAAAAGAAGATAAAGATTGTATATTTCAAGGTGTTTAGTCTCAAGAGGTCATTGCTGTGGGAGCTGATGGTATTTATCATATGTTCACTATTAAAAGCAGGTCTGGTTCCACACTGAAAATCAGACATGTTACCATCTATATTATAAGCAGCCAAATCCAGTCAAGTCCAAGCCTGAGGCTCAGCTTTGTAACACATCATAAGAGGAGTGAACCCAAGTATCCTTTGCTTTTTAATGTTGTTCCAAGATATCATCTTGCACACTGGATAGATTTGGTCAGGACAGGACTGACACAGCCCAGTTCCTTACTAGCAATCTCCAGACTGGCTCCTCCTAAACAAAGTGCTGATGCTGGGAGTCCAGAGCAAAAGGCAGCAATGTGGATAGGAAGCTGTATGGGTGAGAGGACATTTTGGCTTTGGCTCTTAAGGGTTTATTATCTAAATGGCTAAAGCCAATAGAAAAAGGTTAAAAGAGTCAAAGAGTGGACCGGTACTTCATAGTCCTTTTGCTGGTTTCCAGAAATGCTTGTTGTGGTTGAATCTGTTTTTACCATGACTCTTACTGGCTTCAGTTTTTGGCTTTCTTCTTTTTTTCCTTAGTCAATATAGTCGAAATAAGTCTATTCTCAAAGTGTAGATATTCCTCAGTTCCTCAATATATCAGGTCTTAAACTCAAAAGTTGTCCTATACCTGCTGCATCAGTCTTTAGTTATTGCTTGTATGATCTGAAGGAAAGGATTTCAATAATCTGTTCAGTCCTTTCCCTGCATTTGTTGCCTGGTCTAAGTGCTTTATAGAGTTCAACATATTCTACACATAATAGAGAATTAGTAGGCACTAACAGAGAATTAGTACAGTAACAATAATTATATACTGATCAAATTGGGGGGCTAATATCTGTAATATCCTTCACTTCTTAACAATGGGGTTTTTTTAATTACCCATTTCCTGGGAGTCCATAAGAAAACAGTGAAAAACTTCCAGACCCCAGGCTGAAGTCACACAGATGTTTTGTTTCTGCCAGTAGCTAAGAGATCAAAAGGATATAAACAGCTAGAAAAAACTGACAGAGGAAAGGAAGGGATCCAGACACACAGGCTGGCATTAGGAGAGACCTCTTTGGAGAATACTCAAGAAGGTAAGGATTTTCTGGGAGCTGGAGAATGGCATCTCCTGGGGAAAGGCAAGAATACACCTAAGAGATTTTGTTGCCTAAAGTCAGTTTTCTCATAAATTCTTTGTCTGCTAATAAGTCAAGTTGTGCTTTATGGAAGCTGTCTGAGCACTACTGCCATTGTCTCTGCTCCTGAACTCTTACCTGTGCTCATGGGGGATCATTGAATTCCAGGCTTGACACTGGATACCACTTTTGGTAACAGATATCGTTCCTTTGTAGTCTGCTCCTTTTCCGATGATACAATTCCTGACATAGTCTATTGAAAAAAAAAAAGAGAAGAAAATTAGGGGTTCAGTTAATGTATTTAAAATTAGAGCTCATCATCAGTTTTCACATAAAAATAATATATTTTTGATAGCCTTTAAATACTTAATTATTCAAAATACTGTTTAATTGTCCACATACATTCTTGTTGCTTTTTTTTTTTTTTTCAAAATACTGATCACTGACTTCCCAAAGAAAGCTACTGAAAATGTTTATGAAGTGTCTGATTGACCAAAAGTCCATGTCTGAGGACCTAAGTCCCCTACTCATTAATGAGGTAAATAAAAGTAGTATTAAGTCAATAACAGTAACTCATGCAACTGAGCTTTTAAGTAGTAAACTGAAGGAGCAATTCAGACTAGTATATAGGATGGTAAGAAAACATGTAGGTCGGAAAATTGAGCAAAAGCAAGTATGTAGACACCTTGCATGATAGCAAAACCAGGATATTTGTAAATAAAACTGTAGGACACAGCTTTCAGAATACATAAAACCATCCCATGCCCAGAATGCTCCTATAGCCAAAAAGTCACTGACTGACCTCAGCTTTTTTCACCCTCCATAGCTGGAAAAACAAAATCAGTAAATAAATCAGTTACCCTTCTTTTCATACAGATCAAACGCATGGTCTTGCTTCTTTCTCACACCATTTGTCAAGCTGTTGAAGGATAACCAATGGCATCGTTTTGTAACTCTGTCATAAGCAAAGGCCCTGCAAAGAAAATCTGGATGAGAAAAAAATCTCTGTGTGGTTTATAATGACACATGGCCTGCCAAGGAGCATGCAATGACATCAGATTTATTTTTACTGGGAAAGTCAGAGAAACAGCCCAAATTACTATTTAAACCCACAACTGTGCTGACAAGAACAAAGAAACAAAGAAAATAAATTGATGTGGCCATTACATTAAATACCAGCTTGGTTGTTCACACTAATCTAAGAGTTCCCTTGTCATTTAAGATCTTTATTTTAGAAGTGAGATAAATGTGACTGAGACAGCATTTGTGTCTCCAGTTGTGCTGCTTTCTGATGAATAAAAAGGAAGACTCTAAAACATCTTCTTTTCTCTGCTTACAATATGCCCCTGAAATAGTTAAGTATCTCACACTGATGGTTTGAGGAAAATTCAAGCACAAGGAGTCTGCTTCTTGCCTAGAACAACAGAGCTGTTTAAAAGCAAGATTATTTTTGTTTTTATGAATAATCTAAACTGTGATAGTGTACCTACAGCTTGCCCTTGCTTTGCTTTTGTTTTCTTTTTTTCTCTTATTTTTAACTGCTTTCAAGGATAGAGTACAATGTGTACTGAACTCAGTGGATTTTTGGGGGCAATACAGACAAACACAAATCAGAAAAGAAAAAGTACCTTCTTTCAATATTTTAAATGAAATGTGCAGACCTTTTTCTCCTAAAATCATTTTGAAAGGAAATCCCTTAAGTGTAGGTAAAAGATTTTAAAGGATTTTAAAAACATAGTTGACTGCCTGGGTGGGGGTAACCGTTGTTCCAATAAGAGGAAAAAAAAAAAAAAAGAAACCAAAAAAACCTGAACCAACAAAAAACCCACTGAAATTTCTTTTTTCCCTTAATTTCTCATTAGAACCGAATAACAAATTGCTGACATGATACTATTGTCTCTAGCCCACCACAAAGTCTACATTTCTCTCAGTTATCGCAGACCTTCTGGGATATTTTATTCTGACCTGAGAAGGCATTTTAACACTGCTAGATAATATCCAAAAGACACACAGATTTCCTACACTTCATCCATACTTTGGCTGTTCAATATTCCTACATCCCCCAACTCAAAGCTCTTTGATCTTCATTTAATTCCCCTCTCACCATACAAGTTTTTATGTGTGAGATCTTGTTGGCTTCAGTTAAAAATATTACAAGATCCTATCCAACCTCCCCACTCTTCTTTTTTTCAAACATCCTCTTCATTATCATTTCCATCACCAAACAGATTTCTCATCCAACTGCTCTCTCTAGTCTGTTGACTCCAAATGTTTCCAACCTGCTAACCTTCATCCTTCTGCCCTTGTTCAGCCTTCTGTTCTCTCCTGGCTAGTTCTCAAATACAAGCATATCCAAGTGACTCTAACTTCATCTTCACAAAAATATCCTTGACCTTTCCTGCCTTTCCAATTACATTTGCCTTTCCCCTCCTCCCTCCTAAAGTGGGAATGCAGAATGCACTGTTTACAAACATTTCTTTCAGTTTTTGCCTTTCAGTTGCCTTTTGGTTTCTTTCCAGTTTGGCTTCAGTCACTTCTGCACATAAAAGTTTCTAACAATCTTTTCTTGGACCCAAATCTGGAGAGGTCTTACTCTTCCAAAGTCAACATATTTAAGCAAATTCTTGGACTTTCTTCTACTGATACTGCCGATCACAACATTTTTTTTATTGTTGCTATTTGTACTGAGATAGTGGGTAGTTTTTCTGATCAGATACTGGAATCTTGTCCTCCATAGTGGAATCTCTTTTTATGTAAATACAAAGACACTCTAGAAATTAAGCTATAACAAAGGATAAGACAGACATGGCTTTGTAGGTAAGGAAGTGATATGTCTGCAAAAGTCATCTGCATAGCCAATAAAATAGTAACTGCATTATATTTTTGTCATCCATAAGAAATGTAGTGCAAAAAGCTGCAAGGATAACTTCAGAAAAACAGCA
>NW_009260669.1:1265208-1272366 GCF_000687185.1 Egretta garzetta
TACCAGCAGGTTAATAAAGCTGATAAGGAAGGCGGAAAATGATGCACAGAGAGTTATGAAGTCAAGAAGACAAGGTAAGTGAATATAAGGGGTACTTTGATGGGGGATTTTAGGAATATTGTTATGAAGAAGAAACAAGTTTAAATAAGGATCTTGCAGCTCAGTTGGAAATGATCAAGATATGTGCAAACATGATAGCAAGGGAAAAGAGGAAAGGTCCATTCTGAGATGTGACATATATTAGCTCCAACAAAAAGGTGTCAGAGTTAAAACCAGCCTGGATTAAGGATTATCAAATACAATTTACTTGCAAGTGATACAGAAACTTGTCAGAAAAAAATTTGGGGGGATTTTTTTTTTTTTTTGGGGGGGGGGGGGGGTCACCCAGAAAATAAGGAATGGCTGATCCTTTGTAAGTCCATAGTGCCTGGAATCTGCTCCTTTATCACTTTCTTGCAGAAAAAAAACCCCATCCCTCTTTCTGATTGTGTACCGGACAGGGCACAGACCCAGGGGTTGCTGCTCCCAGTGCTATTGTCGCAATTATGTTACAAAGTATTCCTATTTTATTTGCTCTTAGTACTTAAACAGAATTTGCATCCAGAAAATGAAACATCGGTGCTGTGAAAGAAGTGATGAAGAACTACTGCATGGATATGGAGCATCAGAATCAAGCCATGAAGCTGTCAATAAACAAAGGAAAATCCAAGTCTCATATTTCAAGTATTTAAAATGACATTTTGTGTTCCTTCTCTTCTTATTTTAGAATGCTCCCACAGCAACCAGTAAACTAATTGGTTTTAATTTAAGTTGGCAACAAATTTCACATTGTAGTAACATACATATGCTGGGGATCTTAGGAATAAAAGGGAAACATTAGTAATCATTGATTCCTTTAAAATGGAACACATGTCAAATACATGTTTACAGTAGCATCAAAGAACTATGCACACTACAACAGGACTCATCTGGGGCCAGATGGGAAACCACAAGAACGTTCCCAGATACAGAAAATCCCTCTTGCTCTGCTGCATAGTGGTAGCACAGGCAAGACCTAACCACCTACACCTCTGCTGCTAGCTGTCCTTGCTGAAGAAATGTCAGGGAAAATTGCAAATTCAGAACACAATTAGTCAGATTTGCAATTCTTTTTCATCTGCAGTGAAAAATAGTTACATGACTAATTGCAATTCTGCTATCTATGAATAGGATTCTTCCAAGATGTGTTCTCGAAGTCCCTCATGGCTCCTTTATGTTGCTTTATGACTGACTACTGCAGAGAGAATTTGCCCCTTGATGAATCCATCAGACACTGTCCCAATAGAAAAAATTCTTCACAAATGAGGAAGTAATAAAAATTCAGAGAGATTCTAGGTTATTATTCAAGTAAAATAGAATCAACAAATATATTAACCTACTTTTTATTTTCAGAACATAAAACATACCAGCCAGAGCAGCTACAACTAGCTTGAGACAATTTTCCTAAGCAGATGTTGGAATACAGAATTGCTGTTTGCTTGGCGTCATTCTGATTTTTTTTATGCTTTAAACCTAATTTTATAATAATCCTCACTGCTGACCATCAGAACGCAGGGATCTCTTGTTGTATTGAATACAACCTGATCTGCTTGGCAATGATATCAGTGGAAGTTCTGCCAATGGGAAAAGGAGTGGCGTGTACCATGTGAAAAATATTAGTGCCTGGAAAAATTTTCTAACAGAAAGAAGTAAACTCTGTTCATTGTTTACATATATAAATAGTCAAAGTACGAAACAATACAAACTAGATCTTGCAACACTGGAATTAAAGGCTTAAAGAAAGATTAAATTACAGTCAAGGATCTTTTCTGTCAAGGAAGAGCTTTTGTTATCACATTTGGTCTAGCTTCCTTTTGCAGTGATTGTCAAAGCTTTTTTATGTTTCAAGAACAAGCTCACATATAGCCCAGTACTCACCAGTACAGAAGTCATCCATTCTCCTCAAGATTCTCCTGCATTCATATTCTGTCATTTATTGCTAATGGTCTAGACTAAGAGAGGCCAGGGGTATAATTTAGGTCTAAGACATGGGAAAAATAATAGTGATTTGTTCCAAAAAATAGAGAATGTACAAGGCAGACAAGCAATCAACTGCACGATGTGTTTCAAAGAGGCAGCAGATGCTGAAGAATAGCTATCGTATACTTGTGGTGATTGTGCAGCCCAGAAGGTTTGATTCCATTGTATCAGATTTGTAGTACTTGCCAGTGAACTTCAGCAGTGTGTGTATCTGTGTTCCATGTGTAAGGTTCCCATTGATTTCAGTGGGAATAATGTGCAAAGAATGAAGACAGAATATGGTCTGAAGTGGTGCTGAAATACTGCAGCTGTGATGTGTGACAACAACCATTTTATAAGAGACATAAAAATCTCAGAAATGCTCACCGAACACTACAGTCATCCACATCGTAACACGAGTACATTTTTTCACCTATGTTATGGAAAAAGATTACATATTGGACAAGCTAAGAAGACGGAACAATTCAGATAAAGCTTCAGAAAAGACTGACACTCTGGACAGGTAGAACAAGATCATGGAAAACAAAAAAGCACAACCTTTAGGATGTCTTCAGTACAAGCTACCACTGATGACAATTACAGACGGACCTTTGGCCAAAGGGTATTATATACATACTGTTAGGGGGGAAAAAAAGAAAAAAAAGATACATAACTTACTTGCAAGTGAATGAGAGGCCTTTGTTCCTGCTGCATCTCTTGGCACATTGCTCAGTGGTATTTAACAGCTTGGTTTTTACTTCCAGTGTTTTGTTTACTTTAATGAGCATCAACTCTCCTGTTTTTTTGAAGTCATGAAGAGGATTTCTCCTTTTTCCTTTACCCTCTAAGAAAGAAGAAAAAAAAAAAATCCGAAACACCACACTGTAAAGAAGAGTGCTGATATTAAAGATGGCTTTAGATATGAATAAAACTTATTAGGAATTATAGGAACACTGATACTGAAAGCATAGAGAAATTCACAACAACAAGGTTCAAGCAGATACCTGAGAAGAATTTATTATTCTAGATGGTGATCTCCATTCTTAAAACCAGGAATAATAGGAATTGTAGCAAAATTAATTTCAAATAAAGACTTGCATGATGCTAGAAAAGGGCAAGAGGAAAGTTTTTCACCCTTTGTAAAATTTGTTCAGAAACCCCAAAATATGCATGATAATAATAATCTGAGATTTTATAGATATTTCCATGAAAGACTCAAGTGTATAAGATGAACAAAGGTCATTTTGGATGGACAGAGTGTAGTTAATCAGAAGGAAAAGCATATAAATATTACAGAGAATCACTATCTGAATGCGATAAACTGTTCTTAGAACAGCAAACTTTTTATCACAAACTGTGAAAAGAAGTGGAGCCTGGAAGTGACACAAAATAATCACTTGTCCTCCCTCTGCTCCAGTGAAAACTCAGTGTGAGTGTTGCGTCCAGTTTAGGTGTGACTGAATTAGAGTTGTTAGCCTACAGAAAAGAAGACGGGGGAGGCAGAGGCCATAGCATGGAAATAGTCTGTACTGCTGCAAAGATTTCTGCAAAAAGGAACACAGTGATCTGGTTTCCATGTCTCTGTTGAAAGGCCCAGAGGAAAGAGCATAAAACGTAGCAGGGAAGATTGGCTAGAGATGTTTGGCTGAAGCGCAACAGGAAAAGTTTTTGATTGCAAGAAAAACCCACAATTTTCTCAATATGTATGTTGGGTTTTTTTCCATAGAAACCAGTCTGCCAGTGTAGGCTGCCCCATCGTCAGTAGAAGGCAGATGAGTACCTCTGGAGAGTGATTCTCCCTATTCTGACAGATGAGTAACACAGGGAGGACAAATTGCCCTTTGGATCTATTTCTCCTATTTGACTCAGTGATCCCAGATGAACTTTTTGGATTAGATGGCTAATCCAGGTAAGGTTAGGTGAATGAATCCCTCCTTAATTTACAAAGTAGGTAATAGTATTTGTCATAACTTCTTTCCGTATAACTGTTTTCACAGCTATCCTTTTGTTTTTCTCTACAGAATCTGCAACAATGATAGAACACGAATGCTCAGGATCCATTTATTAAATTTTGTCAGAGCCTTTCAAGTGCATAGTGCACTTAGGTCAGTAAATTTTTTGCTTGGTACACTCTGTGCAGAAACTCAGAATAACTCTGTAATTGCAATAGCTGAGGCTCTGAAGGAGTTACTGACAGCTCCACACATTGTAAAGCCAAATAGGGCTGAAGGGTGTTCCCTTTGCAGAACTTCCATCCTGATCATTAAGTGAGCTCACATTTTCACTGGATTCAGCTAAATCACACCTCTCAGTGGTGAGTTATCCCTAAGACACCTAAAAACACTCCCAAGACATTTAAATTAGCTTTCATCAAGCTTCAACCTTTTAAAAAAAGAAAATCAAAGGAGTCGAATATCTCTGCTGCAATGTCCCTATAAAATAATCTTCACCCCATCCTACTCTCCTCCTTTTTGAACTGCTGAAGGTGAACTGTGCTATTCCCCTGCACCTAATAGCTCACAGTTTTAACTCCAACTACAAACATGTTCAGAAAAAATAATTTAGTTACCTCCAAATCCATGTTATTATTATATGAAGAAGCTTTTGATGAAAAGATAAATGTTAATAGTTTTGGTGCTGTGGTAGTGTCCTGGTTTCGGCTGGGATAGAGCTAATTTTCTTCATAGTAGCTAGCATAGTGCTGTGTTTTGGATTTAGTACCAGAAGAATGTTGATAACACACTGATGTTTTCAGCTGTTGCCAAGTAGTGCTCAGACTACTCAAGGACTTTTTAAGCTTCTCCTGCTTGCCCAGGTGCATAACAAGCTGGGAGTACAGCACAGCTAGCACAGCTAACCCAGACTGACCAAAGAGCTATTCCATACCATATAACGTCATGCTTGGGGGGGGGTTAGTTCGGTCGGTCGGTCGTGGGGAGACTGCTCGCGGCTCGGGGACTGCTCGCGGCTCGGGGACTGCTTGCGGCTCGGGACGGGCTGGGCATCGGTCGGTGGGTGGTGAGCAATTGCATTGTGCCTCATTCGTTTTGTATATTCTGTATATTCTGTTATCATTCTCATTATTACTATTATTATTATTTTCTCTTATTAAATTGTCTTTATCTCAGCCCTCGGCTCTAACCTTTTATTTTCTTTCCGATTCTCTCCCCCATCCCACTGAGGGAGGGGGGGGAGTGAGCGAGCGGCTGCGTGGTGCTGAGTTGCCAGCCGGGTTAAACCACGACAGGTAGGGACTCATATCTGCTCTCTTAAGCATTTTCAGCTTTGTTCATTTTGGGTGCATGTGTACTGCACAAATACATTTAGGGAAATGCTGTGAGGACACTCTTGCCTTAAGTATCAGCACCCTGTTACTGGAAGCTGCTCTATTTTTTGCTGTACCTGTGATAGACCCAAGGTGCTGGAAAAAATGATTGAATCTGCTCTTTAAGACAACCCCAGAAAAACAAGTCTTCTATCAAGCTTTTGTGGTAAATTTCTCAATCTATTATCTCACAAGACGTATTTGTTAGTTCTGTGTTGTCTCAGCCAAGACTTTTATCTCAAATGGAGGTAAGAATCTGTACAGAAACATCAAAGTGTATTCTTTCAGTTCCTGATGCTAACATTACCTACTTACTGGTAATTGTCATTATCTTAATTCCTGATGATAAGAGCTTCTTAAACTCAGCAGCTAGCATGCAAGAATATGATTTTAAAAAATCAAGTAATTCTCTTCCGCCTGAAAAACATGGTTCACAGTTGTGCTGTTTTTTCTTCTTCTTTTCCTAGCAGTTGTCCAAAGAGGATTATGGGTTTGATCTTGCATTTAGCAATTCTTAACAGCCTGATTTACTTTAGCTTTCAAACAACAACATTCTATGACTTGCCTATAATCCAAAAGGCAAAGGGCCAAATGCATCTGTGGTGTGACTGTTAGAACCATCAGAATAACACAAAGCATTACTTTTACAACTCGAACAACAAAATAAATAAAAATAATTGGGTTTTTTTACTTCAAATTAGGCGCATTTATTACTAAAATCTTAAATAAAGTAGTGCCTTAGAAATCTTCCAAATTAAACATTATCATGCTATACATCAATATGTTGTAACTAATGTTCCTAATTTGTGATTGCCATTCATTTTGGTTTCCTAAACCTTAATTAATCAGTACTTTTGGTTATTTTGTGTATTTACATTTGTAGTTGAATATCATATTCTAAGAAAGTCTGACATTCCATTAATTTGAAGATAATAGCAGCTGATTCAAGCACAAAAGAATCTAGTCAAATATGAATCATCATTTTTTTCTTCAACAGACACAACCACTAACTAAAAATATTTCTTCGGCTGCCTTAAAAAAATCCTCAAAAAGGTGAGGGTGGTTCTTCTTTCTGTTTCTTAACATGACAGGAACCTTTATTGAACAGAAAAAAGAAGATCTAGGCCAGTGCCCAAGGAAATGGGAAAAAACACATTTGCTCTAGTAGGATGCAGCATTGGACAAGTACTCCATAATCTCATTTGGGATTTCCACAGTGTCCCTGCTCTTCCATTTTCATAAAATGCTTTAAATATTTACTGAAGAAAAAAGGTTCCTCTCAGTAAAAGACATTTACCTGGGCGCTACAACAATTCAAATTTGGGTTCCCTTACTACATTTTTCATTAGTTTTCTGTATAATATTCTCAGATATGAAGCATTAACTGAGACTGTTCAAACTATAGAGCATCTGGGGGAAAAGATTTCCAACAATATCTGTTCTTGGAGTAGTTCCAGTCCACGCCAAATCAATAATCAGAGATAAGGAAAATTATCATTCTGCATCGTTTTAGTGGGAAAACTCACTAGAAGGTTGCAGAGTATCTGTATTCTAGAACCTACTTAACTGCAATTTTAGTTATATTTATACAAAGTAGAACCAGTAAAACAGCAAGTACTGAAATTAATAGACATCATAATAGTCAATATCATCAAAATTAGACACTTTCATAGAATGTTTTGGGTTGGAAGGGATCCCTAGAGGTCATCTAGTCCAACCCCCCTGCAGTGAGCAGAGACATCTTTAACCAGATCAGGTTGCTCAGAGCCCCATCCAACCTGGTCTTGAATGTTCCC
>NW_009260669.1:1272674-1280086 GCF_000687185.1 Egretta garzetta
TGCCCAGCTTTCCACCCCCCAGCCCCCCAAAGTCCCTCTCGGCAGGGCTGCTCTCAATCTTTTCTTCCCCCAGCCTGTACTGATGCCGGGGGTTACCCCGACCCAGGTGCAGGACCTTGCACTTGGCCTTGTTGAACCTCATGAGGTTCACACAGGCCCACCTCTCCAGCCTGTCCAGGTTCTTTTGATTAACAAGAGAAATAGGTTTGAATCAGCCAAGGTGTTTGTATTTTGATCTTTTCTACGCTACAGATATTTCCTAATTATTGAGCTAATGGGAAAATGGCGGCAAAGTAATTTCCTTTTTCTCTTTTCTCCCACACCAAAAAGGGCTTTGAGCTCCCACACCATCACACCATTCAGGTCTGAGATTACCTGATGATGTTCTATATTTCAATTAAAAATCTACACCTTGCAGAAAACAGTAGGTCTGATACTGAGCTATATGAGAGTCAAGAAATTCAGTGTAAGTCTAGTTTCAGGCCATTTAGAGTTCAGAGTACAGTTTCAGACTCTCAGGTCTTAGTCTGACCACAAAAAAGATTTGGTTTTGAATTATCTGTTTAGTAGTAAAAAACTAATATAGCCAATGTTACACCATTGTTGTGATAACCAAAATAGCATACAGGACATCAACAGACCTAAAGATCACCTTTGTCCACTATAATGAGATCAAAACTCTACTTGTATTGTCTACAGAAAAATTTTACAATGAAATTATCTGACCTTATCTACCTCACTGGTAAACCCTTTCTCCTTCTTCCTCCAGTCCAGCTTTTTCTAATATAGATGTATATTTAAGCTTCAGAGTTACAGTCTTACAGAGTACAACTGAAGCATACTGGCTGTCTCCCCTAGAAAAATCTCTGCTTTTATGGACTTGTCATAGACTCTACAAAGCTTTTATTAAAAAGGCGTTATGATGCATTTGGCATGTCAGCTTCCAGGGTTTCCAAGTTTCACTTTAGTCTATGCAATAGTTCTTGTTCTCTTGAAGAAAACCACTGTGAAGTCCTGTGATAATGTGAGAAGCCTCTTTGCTTTTGTTTCTTTCTAATTTTACAGAACAAACACATCAAAACTCCACACTAAATTTTCCAAATGAGAAGAGAAATACATTTAAATTAAAGGTTTATATTTAAATCAAGATTCTTAATGAAATATTGATGGTTTGGTATGGAGTTTTATTTCTTCATTCTGTTTGTTTACACTTGCAGAACTTCAGCGTTTTACTAGGTAATTATTTGCTTTGTTGTGCTAAACTTTCAACTGTCTGGAGTAATGATTTTTTTTTTTTTTCTATTATCATAATTACTGATGTGTGTAGGTTGGATACAGGTCTTCATACCATAGATGGAATGTTATAATTTTCAGTTTGAAAAAAATATGGACAGTCACATAGCAGCACCACTGTTCATTTTGTTTGTTAGATGTCAGAGATAGATAAACTAAATCTTTGGGGGGAAAAGAAAAATCAAAAAAATTAAGATACCCAAGTTCCTTAGGTTGGAAGATAGTGTCAGAGAACTGCAGGAATCAACTGCAGTCTTTCCAAATAGTGCAATGAAATGAAAAATATAATGGCGCTAGGGAGAAAAATTGAAAGAGGGAAATTGTCCACACACTGTGTTGGAAGCTCAGAGAAGCTGAAAATTCAAAACATATTCCAGAAAAGAAAAATGGTCATGTAAAGTGATGCATTTATTTCAGGAATATAGAAGAGACATAGCCCCTTTCTTTAGCATCAACTGGCATTTTAGACCTCTGCTTAATATTTTGCATCATGTTTTTAATGAAATGAAGTCACTTGACCTTGAGCAGTTAACAGATGGACTAATTAGAGATTGAATTATTTGTGTTATAACTGATAATCAGGTCAGAATGTCAAAATGAGATTAGCTATTAACTTAATTTTGCAAACAATCATCACAGCAAGCCAAAGTTAACTGGATTTCCCCAATGAGCTAGAAAAAAAAATCCTATGAAAGCTGAATTTCATGTGACTTAAAACTTTGGGGGGGGGAAGAAAAATCTCCTAAACACATCTGGAATAAATGCAGGAAGCACAGTTCAACACAATAAATGCAGCAAATATTTTATCACAGAATACCATACTCAACAAAAATTGCATGGTATCACCCAAGCAAAGATATTCATAAGCATGCATCTGAATGGACAAAAAAAAAAAAAAAAAAAAAAAGAAACAAGCAAACCTTAGATCTAAATAAAATGTACAAAGCAAAAATCTGCAAATCCATGGATTATCACAGTGTCAGAAAACATTTTTCTTAAGAGATATCAAAGCTGAATGTTTTTTCTCAGTATAAACAATGACAATTTAATATGAAAATACAAAACCAAAGTATGCTTAAATATATGTGTAAAATTGCATTTTTCAAAGCTTCTGTAAAAAGAAGAATCAATTAATAGGGTTTCAAATAAAGTAACAGTTCTCCACATACTTGGGTTGAAGAGCAGTATGTAAATGCAATGAGGTATTTAACTTGTCTATAAAACATGGTTCAAGGGATACTTTTAATTAAATTCAGTGATGTATTTCCAAGACAATGATTTTCAAAGGGTATAAAACATCAAGCGTAAATTGCATATTGGTGCAGGCCCTAGTATGTCAGCGTAAATATACTGGCTTCATTAAGAAAAAAAAAAAAAAAAAAAAAAAAAAAAAAAACCAAAACTTGACCAGATGGTGAAAGTAGATGTTACTAAATGGCTTCAGACACCACATGCTTAAGTTAACAGTGTGGTCACAGTAATAAAAGAAAATATGTTAAGGGTGTATGTTGATACTAAAATCATTAATAGATGCATCAAAGTATTGTTATCTCTGAGAATAGTTAAAAAGCACTTTTTAAACAAACACATTCAAGGCAGTTTTCTCTCTTAAAGCAAGTCCTAACAGAGTAATTTTGATAAAAAGAATTAATGCTCAGCACTTTTAACTTACTTTTAACTTACTTTCATTTACTCTGACTTCTCCTTATGCCTGTTTCAGTATCAGAAATGTCCAAATTCCTGGCTAGAATGCAAAAAAGTGAACACCTTTTCCAAATGACTTCTCATTTGGAAAAAAAAAAAAAAGAAAAGAAGAAAGAAAGACCAACATAATGAGAAACTGAAACAATTCTGAAATGTGCCCAAGAAAAGAACTTTGTAGATTGACTGTAGACTTAGATGCCAGATTAAGTTTAATGCGGTTATTTATGTAAGACAATAATTTGGCATGAAAGAAGTTTACCAACCATAAAAACTGCAGTCAGCTGTATAGCTGGAAAGTCACCAAAATAAAACCAGCTGTCCAAGGAGGCATCTCTAGCTTGTCACAATTAAACAGTTTCTCAGAAAGGTATCTGGAGGCTGATGTGATTATTTTAACTTCTGAAATTTATTTTCTTGGTAACAGAGCCATCATGGGAAAAAAATCTACAATTTTTAGAAAGTAGTTTGAAATATAGATATATAATATAGAGATAATTTTTTCCTCATTTTTACATTGGCTTTCATTCTCATTGTTGAGCAGATTCAGGAAATGCAAAAAGATAATTCTTTTTGGCTTTACATTGCACATTCCCACTCACACACACACACCCATGCACACATCCCCTTTATTAGCAGATGCAAAGATTGCCATGTAACTTGGAAGCCAACTTTGTTTTTTTGCTAAGTCCTGCCTTTGTCGCCACCTCCTATAGTCTAGCATGAAAGCTCAAGGAGCTAAGGATAATGCTAACAACAGATAGCATATTCTAAAATTGGATGGTATATGCAAAAGGACAGCTTTCTTTCTTCCAAGAAAAGGTTATCTGCTCAGCAGGATGCTGGGACCCATTGGCAGAAACAAATGGTCTGCAGTTTGTACTCTGACTTGCTCTATCTAACCCCTGGCTAAATTACTGAGAGGATTTTTCCTTGTAACATTTGTTGTCTTATGCATTTTGCACAAAAATTAAATCCCCACCATTTTGCATTGCATTCCACAATCTTTACAAGTATTTGGTGTCTCCTCCAAGGCACCCAGCATGCTGTGTGCTTCTTTTGTGGCAGGGTCTCAACCACTGCTGAGGACGTCCAGGCATGGAGTGGGGGCTAAAGAGAAAAGCACAAGCAGGCAGGGCAGGGGTTTGGGCAAAACAGAGAGTGACAGACTGCTGAGGGCAGCAAAACAGCCCCTGTGAGGAGTGATGAGAGCTTTGCTGCATGTTGTATACATGAAAACAGTGTTGCTGGCCAAGGCTGGGAGTCGTAGGAAGAGCTGGAGCTGAGGGGAGATGGCGGGAGCAGCCAGTCCCCAGCTGGGCCAGCAGCACTGAGGACTGCCAGGCATGGCCAAGCCTCATCAGACAGCACAAGGGTGGAGGCCCATAAGCCATTGAAAACTTCTGCAGCTAGATTTTGCCAACATATCTGACTAATCTGGAGCATGTTCCCAGCTCTGCTTTGCCGCAGCACTGCTTTGCGTGTAGGTACTAACCATGTTCAGGAACAGCTCTACAATCCTCTACAGTCACTGCCAAAAACAACTACAGAATAAAGATGGGGTAACGGAGAGGATGTCCTCACCCCTTCTCAGTTCTTCGTAGCTGCCATACTTCCCCAATGCAAGGTACAAACATCACTCACATCATGCCAGTTGTCCTGCTGTTCATGCTTCCCACGCAAGTGTGGAGATCAGTCCTTTCTCACCTCCATGCTGCCTTCTAGCCTCTGCCCTTCAATCCCACCTCAGCACCGATGGGGAGAAAGTGAAATTCCAACACTCATCCAGTACAAGTAGTGGCAAAATGTTCAGGGCAACCCTCTCTACATCAGGCTTTTACCTATCAAGAGGCTCAGTTCCAAATCTCCTTGGAAAAGTTCAAAATGCTTAAGTGGCAAACTAATGTTCAGTGTAAAGATCCAAAGGAGAGATATTAGGCTCTCCAAGGGAGACTGCACATTTCCCTTCCAACCCTGGCCTCAGCTGAAGTATTACAATAATTACAGATGAGCTCCTCCAATAAGAGGCTTTCCTTTCCTTGACTTCACTGCACAATTTTCCAGAGTTTTATGCAACATTTTAATCTCGTGTCTTTCAACTCTATATTCTGCGCTATGTTGCTTATGAAAATGGCATTAATAGAAACAGAAAATCTGTTAAGCAGGGTAAGTGCTGTATTACATGTGAGAGCAAAACAAGCAGCCCCTGGCACTGAACACCAAAAGGATTCCATTAAACAGAAGGAATACAGTCTTCCAACTGGCAGAGTATCATTTCACTTTGTTGACAGTATATAGCATAATGATTATCTACAGCTGGGATGGGGAAGTATAAATCACGTTAAATTTTTAAAATATACTTAGCTATGCAGACCACAGGAATATACAGTGTTCATACATCGATTATGGCTATGGGATTTTTTTTTTTTTAATAATAGTTATTTATAGGAACTAAGTGCAACCCCCACATCTTCATTAGCAAATGCTTCAGATCATCCAAACTAAAGAAAGTGCTGAGAAATCTGAATAAACACGCTTGGCTGACAGTCTTTCCCCAGAAAAATATATCTTTAATTTAAATAAATCTTTAACATTCACTCTTTTGCTTTAATTAAAAAGTAATGTTTAGTTTCACTAGATTAACATTATTAAAGAGATACTGTCTAAGAACACTGAGTAATAAGAACATCTGAACAAGTAAAAATCTCCCTGATAAAGTTATCAGCTAGAGATTAATTTCTTTGTGCAAGTAGCAGAGACTTATAGGATATTGATAATGACTAGGAAAGTAGTCTACAGGAACCTTGCACATTTATCTTTCACCAATCACTGTCTTATCTTTTATATATTAAAAAGAAACTCAGAAACTGATAGTGTAGACAGCTTGCTGACATGAAAATTTCTCAGTGTTTTCTTCACCCTTCTTTTTCTTTATCCATTAATATAACCCAAATGTATTAGCCAGCAACTTTGGTAACACAGGACACTGTCTTTGCACAGAACTTAGGGCATGGGATTCCAAACATAAAAGATCCATTCACAGAAGAAATAACACTCATCATAAGGTACATTTAAAATCAGCTTTGACAGAACAGTAGTAGAAAAAGTATTGATGCGCATTAGTGAAAGACTTGGGTTTTTTTCTATTTTTAAATTGTTTTCATCACTTAGCTTGTTTTTCTTATATAAAAATAATAAACATGTAGGTAAATGTTAAACTTTCTTAAAAACATCCAAGTAAAAAGGATTCAACGTCCTTTACAAAGAAACCTTGTATGTTTAGAAAGCAACCAATATATTTTCAGAAAGGAATGGCACAACTTCCCCTTGCCTACATTGTAAAAACCCAGACACTTTTGTTGAAGATCATATATTTTTAAAAAGCAAGGTAAGCACAAATGGTGGTGTGTGGTAAGAGTCCTCCTTCTTTCCCATAAGCCAAGCAATAGGATTGATTAATATTAAGATGGGTGGGGGAGGAAAGTTAAGAAAGGAAGGGTTGTCAAGAAAATGTCACTATGAAAGTTGGCCAGAAAACAAGTTCTACTGTGTGAAAAATTCTGAAGTTTTGGAAAATTAATTTTTCTCCATATCAAGATGAACCATCCACTCCTAAACTGGAGAGCCCATTGATGAGGGCACCACCCTATTCATCAACCTATTCACAGTGGCAGTACTGAGGCTGTCTCTCAATCTTTCCTGTTGGAATATGAGATAGATTAAATATTCATTGAGCTTGGTGAGCTACAGACCAGCACTAAGAGCCTACAGCCAGGGAGAACAAGGGCTTTCTCTCATTCAAGAAAAGTGTCCTGGCTATCAAGAGAGCAAGCATGACCTACCTTCTTATGAACTTGGCTATAGACCAGTTTCTGTATCTTTGGCCCATGCAATAACATTGGGGGAGGGGGGAGAGGTGCTTATTCTGCTTTTTTTTTTCAAACTAGCCCACCAGTTGCTAAGTTTCTGTCACAGGTGAGGGTTTCTCAGCAGCAGGTACCACAAGCTATTGTGAATGTCTCCTGAAGCAAACTTCTGTTTCACTTATTTGGGGGAACCAAGCCAAAGAAAGTTTCTGTTTAAAAGGTATTATTTCAGTGAAAAGATTTGATGGGTCAGCATTTTCCAGAAAAAAAAAACCCAAACAAACAAAAAAAAACAAAAAACCAAACCCAACATTTCCTCAGAAAATTTTTAACCAGCTCTAGTCATCACTTTTCAGAGAGGTCACATGTCCATAGAATGGAAAATGCAATGTACGTGGAAAAGGAGTTCAGGAAAGCATAGCAGCATAGTCCTTGTATCTCTGTGTCACCTGTTAAGAATGCCCACAAAAACAAAATCATCACTGAGCAGACTGAGCACAGAAGCTCTGGTGAGATGTTCAGCATCCTACAGCTCCACACTCTTACTGTAGG
>NW_009260669.1:1280106-1280961 GCF_000687185.1 Egretta garzetta
GGCAGGTTTCCCTGCACATGATGCTGCCAGTCTTTTTTGACTTGCCCACTCAGATAATAAAATATTCCATTTTAAAATCCTATTTCAAAATATTTTATTTTTTAACTAGAAAATGCACTTACGTCTTGGAAATCATCAACATCGCTTGCTGTGCACATCGCCTGATGCCCTCAGACCTTGCCCCAGGACCCAGACACTGCGTGTGCCTGCCCTCGCCCTGCCCGCTCCTGGCAGATCCTTTCCCTGGATTGTGGCTGTCTTTTGTTTCTGTCTGTGCAAAGGTCTGACCCTAACAATGTTGGCGGAAGGAAGGAAGGAAAGGTTTGTAGAAACCTTTGCAAACTTTTTTTTTTTTTTTTTTCCTTAAATGTCTCCCTGGAGGGCCAATAGAAACACAGAGTTAGCTCTTCAGATATCCAGTCCAAGGGGGACACTTCAGGAAAGAAATTCAGCTAAAGAGCTTCCAGCACTTGATTACTTATTGTTTGTGCCTTCCCCCCCTCCGCCTCCCGGATTTCATCGGGGACATCTAATGAAATTACAAGTATTCCAGTCTGGAAATAGCACGTTCGTGCTGCTGAACTTCAGCAAGGACATTCCCTTTCATCAGCGTACCATCCCGTGTTTTGGGTACTCCTTGTCAACTTCTGTCATTTAGCATTTGTTCTACCACTTGGAAATTAAGGACAGACGTTTCCTCATGTCCTGGTAACGGCCGGGAGCACCTATGGGCATGGATGAGAGCTCCTTCTCCCGCTCTCCGTGTCCCCGGGTCTCCCCGTCCTGAGCGAGCCCCTTCCCCCCGGGAGGAGGTGGCGGGAAGCAGCCACCTCTCCCCAAACCACCAAAAGGTGC
>NW_009260669.1:1281273-1308504 GCF_000687185.1 Egretta garzetta
TGCACAGCCGGTCACTAGAGGAGGCAGAGTGAGCCGAGCTGCTTTTTATTGCGATGATCTAAGTTTGTTGTGTGATTAACTGGAAAGATCTGGGTCCCAACTCCCTCTTACGGTAAGAAACTGTTTAACAACATCCCCTCTCTGCCTCCTCTCCTCCTCCCCTCCCCAGGAGCTGCCTCCCCTCCCGCCCAGCAGCCAGCCCAGGGAGAGGTCTCCTCCCTCCTCATCCCTCCCTCCATCCTTCCCTCCCTCCTTCCCCGCTGCCTCCCTCCCTCCCTTAGGGGCTCAGGAGCAGCAGCCAGGCCGGGCATGACCTCCCCCTTTCTCCACCTTGCCCCCATCCCCAGGTAGCATCCTCGTCCACAGCCATTTCAGTAGGACTCCCCCACCCCATGGCCAGGGACAAAGCAAGGCCAATTTCCCAATAAGGAAACACCTTTCCTCCGACCTGCCCATGGCTGCCCCTGGCCACCAGCCTGTCCTTTCCATCACCCCCTTTGGCCATCTGACAAATGCCACTTCCCCAAAATTGTGGCAACTCTGGGGAATCTAAAGGTCAAGTATCAGCTGGCTGGCTTCGCTCCATGGAGACAAACCTCAGTCCAAAGTGAGGCCTGACCTTCCTTCTGTCGCAGGCAAAGTGGTTGTAATTCTTCTGTTGCACTTCATTTTAACCTCATGGAAGCAATGGCATTGGTTTTTGTTTAAAGTCATGAGAGCGGCCTTCGTGACATGTGAGTGTTCAAAAATAAACACTTCAGGAAGTTTTGCCTTAATTTAAACTGTTTCTTTCTCCCATGCACCCACCTACCATCGACAGCACAAGTGTGTGACAACACAGGAAACCATTTCCCTCCATTTTCCACAAATAAACCAGAGACCTGCGTGTGGCCCCATGCCATGTGAGTCAGAAAACGGGTCTCCGTCTCCAGCCCAGACTCTTTTACCCAGACTTACTATCCATACTGCTGATAAACACCTCCAAGTGAAACAGCTTTTCTTAAAAATGGGTTGTTTCCCAAGCCACAAATGTTCATTGTTAACATTTATTCAACTTTTTCCTATGCTCCCCAAACTTTTTTTTTTTTTTACCCAATTTATTCCCAGTGGCAAAACACAAAATTTCCATCTGGGAATTACTGCCTTGGTAAGAGAAAGAAAGGGGACAGAAAGGAGTTGGGAGAGAGTCTGTGAAGAAAATATTTTGAACATTTGGCGTTACAGGAAAAACACATTTCTGTGAGAAAAAAAAATACTTTCTGAAATCTGCAGAATGAAAATTATTTCTAGGGTGGTTTTTTTGGCTGTCCTTGTCTTTCTCCCAAGAATAAAAGTTATTTCACAGGAGTTCCTTAGAGATGCACAACCTGAGACCAGAGAAAATGTGTATCACTGGCCAATAACCTTATGCAAAATCCTTGTCCACTGGAACTGATAGAACACAGATATCTCAGTTTTTGTTTTCTGTTTTTCTCCCTGTGCTTACAGATAGCCATACATATAAACAATAAGCAACAAAAGTAATCATAGCACCATGCTGAGCCCAAAATAGCCACATTCTGTTAACCAGATGTATTTGGCTTGCTGTCCATGCATGTGATGAGTGACCTTTTTTGTATAAAGCACAAAATCATGCCCCATTAAAGTCAAGTAGATTTTCTTGCCACCGACTTCCCTGAGGGGAGTATTTGGCCTGCAGTCAGATTTCTCCTGAATTTTAGGAAGATTTCTGCTGTGTCTCTTGAGGACTAGGGTGCTCCCTAATGGAGAAAATATTTTGCTATATGGATTCCCATATTAATACATAGTCCTGTGTATTATTCATGAGGTATCTGCAGCTCTGCCTGAGAGCTCGAGTCATGGGCTTCTTTGGCTGCATGTATTATGCTGGACAAGTGCAACTCCATAGTCCTCGTTCTCCATTTGTCCAATTTTGGGAACCTGCTGGAGGACACCTCTGCCTTTTACATAAGTTCTACATATCTCCCCTCAGGGGAAACTAGGGCACATGGAGTGGAGGGACAGGGACAGAAGGGAGATTAGAAGGGGAAAGATCCTATAGATGCTATATTCAGATGCTCTATTTGTAGGCAGTAAAGAAAAAGGTTTGCATGTGGATCTGGGAAATGAAAATGCTCCTTGGTCCCACACCATATACTGCGAAATATAGTATGATCATTTTTCTGTGCCTTCTTGCCCCATGTATTTTACAACTGGAGCATAATATTTTAGTTCAGCTCAATCAAATTTTACCTTGAATTGAATTTCAATATGAGGGAAGGCTGCAAAAATTTAATTTCATGCTTAAGTTTTCAAAAACAATTCTATGTTAAGTTTCAGTCTGCACGTAGAGAAACTAAAGATCTAAATAGGATAATCAGAAGTTGTAGCTTCTATGCAAGAATATTCTGTTGTGTTTTCTGACCTATAAATCTCTTCCTCTTTTTCTGGTTTTGGGGCTTAGCTGAGAGTGGGAATTTTTGTCTTTTTTTTTTTTTTTCCCATTTTTTTTGGCAGCTTTGCAAACTTGCCCTGATAACCCGACTTTCAAATCAGTGCAGCTCTGTATTAGGAAAGTAGCATAACATTTCTGCAGAAGATATCTACGAAGAGTTACTGCACACTTTACCAAAGACGTATTTGCTCTGGACTGCCTACACGAGTAAAAAAGTTTGAAAAACTTTATTTTGGTTGGAAAAGTAAGCAGACATGACAAAATACATAGAAACTGCTATTTTTATATTCCCTTTTCTGATCATAACCACTGCTGGATCTGTTCTTCAGATGTAACTTGCTAGTCAGAAATGCTAGATATTCACAGTTTTGGCAGGATTCTTCACGCACTCACGGAGTAATACCAAGTAACAATTAGCTTTAAAGAGAGCTTTTCCAAATGAACCAGCATCTGTTATATGAATCACCTCTTGTGTTCAGAAGAAACCTTTTTTACTTCTTGATTTATCTGATATAGGTATCACTCTGTTAAGGTCCTATTGGATAATAAGCCCAATAAAATAAGCAAGTGCATGTAGTAATTATTGTTCAACACTGAGTTGATTGATAAAAAAGCCTCAGGCTGCCGGAGAAGTTTAAACCAAGCAACCGTGCTTCCCATTTCAGGCAGGATAAAATTTTATTGCCTTTTTTTATAAACTGAGCTTGAGACTAGAAAGGGAAAAGGCTGAGGTATGGACTGTGGGATTCGACACTGCTGGGAAAGGCAGAGTTTAAGCAGAGCTACAGCACATGCCAGGTGTCAATACTTGCTGAGGCACCTCAGCCAGAAACCCAGCTGGACACATGTCACCTTCCAGCCTAATCCCCAAGCCTTCTTCATGCAGAAAGAAAAAGGTAAATACAGCAGTAAGGCTGAAAGGAAGAGGGGGAAGAAGAGGATAACAAGATCCAAGCACAGAGATTGATGTCTACTTGAAAGCACAAGGTCAGAATCTCCTGAGTCCACCATTTTAGATTCAGCCAAAAGGATTTTGCATGTCATCATACCAAATGCTGCAGATCTGAACTGCTAGTCCCAGAGGGCAAATTCACCACACCAGTCAAGTGTTTAGAGCCCCATGCAGTGAGGCGGGAGAGTGTGGCAGCTCAGATGAGGCTTCTTGTTGATTATCCACCAAGGAAACACATGGATGAAGACAAGAGCCACACCTCCCTCTGCAATGTAGGCACTAACCTACAGTCCTGAGGCAGTCAACTCTGCAAACATGGCATTCACAGGTAAAATTCCATGTGTATTTAGTAACTGAAGCTGCTTAGCTTTAAAAAGCTTCTTATTTCTTCAGCCCATTGTCAGATCTTACAAATAAAAATCAGTCAGGTGCTATTAACTGGCTTTGTAGGCACAAGGTATGGTATGATTTGGCTTGAAACTACACAGTTGCACTTCTCTCTACTCTAAAACAGGCTTGTCCAAGCAGCTTTACACCTTGACTGAGCACTTTCACGGCACAAACATGCAAAATAATGCAGGGCATATGCAAAATATGCAACAGTCTAGTTTATCATTTTATACACAGATGCATACTCCTGGGGAATGAAAAATATCGTTTTGAAGTAGCTGAAGTTAAAAAGGAACATGAGCTCCAAAGTGTCTTGGTTGTTCTTGGTTCCTCCATTATAATTCACATATATTCATAATATTCAAATAGGTGCTCAGGTCTGGACATAAACGCTAGTCAGGTAATCCAGCATTCATCTCTGCAGTTACATATATTCATAATATTCAAATAGGTGCTAGTCAGGTAATCCAGCATTCATCTCTGCAGTCAGTTAATAGCATAAATCCTATACGGTTTTCCTGTGTAAAACATATTCTAACTGCTTTTTACATATATGTTATATGCCAACTAAAAATAGTTGACAGGAATAAAAAAAACAATTTTAAAGTTCTAGTATGAAAGCCATTTAAACCATTTGTGGCATGGTGCCCAAGGGCAGCTGATGATAATACAGCCCTTCAAGATCAGTTTGGAAATTACTATTTCCAATATTTTGGGGAAAAATCGTAAAAGAAAAAAATGCAAGCATCTATATCAAGCATATTGCTATTAGTAGGAAATATCTGATCAAATTTTATCTGATGAAAATTCATATATTTCCACACCTAAATGCTTTATCTACAAGGAGATAAATTTTGCAAAAAAAGTGTCCCTGCAAAATGGTTATTTTCATTAAAATTCACAGCAATATACATTTGAAGTTTTGGGGAATGAGCTGCATTGTGGCTACAAGCTTTTAGGAATGCAAAAAATCCCTCACTCAGAAGAATTATTCCTTGTACATACTCAGAGTTTAGGTATATTGACCAAGAACATGAAACTTTTTGCTTAAATGTGTTTCCTCCTCCATTAGTCTCTGCAGTGCCAAGAAAGTCTAGAAAGGATAAATGTCATTGGTAATGCTGTTACATAGTTTCTAATGTACTTTGCCTGTATTACTCAGGGCCTAATCTGATCTGCAAAACCTTTACAATAGATTTTTTTTTTTTTTTTGTGCAAGAATGTAAGAAAAAATGAACCTCTCTTTGACCTTAGTCTACTAAAATCAAGTTGTGGTACTGGCCATTGGAAAAAGAAACAGAAGTTGGATAGATTTGATATGAAGCAACAGCCCCAGAAGCCCTTAATTTACATGCCATAGTTATTGAGTTACTTCTCTAAGGATAATTACTCGCTATACTATTTAACCATTCAAATATGCATCCATTTGTGCTGCTCCATAAGTGGCTCATTTTTAGCAAATAAAGAAGTGTTTTTTCATGCTTACTAGGAGATATATTCTCTAGGACAAAGTAGTCTGAAAATCAAAGGGTTGGCCAAATTCAGCTGTGGTTATCAACCACTGCCTTTTTCCAGCTGTTGTTCCTTTTTGATTCAGAAAGCCTTCATTCCTCTGCATATTTAGGTAAACTACAAAACTTAATCATGATCAAGGAAGTCAGCATTTGTATGTGCATTTGTAAGTGCATTTCATCTTTTTTATTGTTGAAAAGCTTGAAAATATCAGCCCAAAATATTCCACCACTAAGGATATCTCCAATTCACATTGATATTAAAATCACCTGCTTTTTAAAGCAGTTTAATTATTTTAGTGCCTGAACTAAGGTTGTGTATATACGTGATTTTGACAATACGGTAATGCTTACTCTGAAACTTCTACATGTACACAAAATTCACCCTTCCCTCTGCATTTTTTAAGTCAGTGAAACCACTGAACATACCTGGCTGAATATTTTTTTCGTTTAACTGGCTAAACCATAAAACTGAAGGTAGCTTTTCTAAGACCTTTTTATGTCTTAAATCCCAAACTGAAGAACAATTTTTGGATTTCATAGAGCATTTTTTATTTTCAGTACCTTCTCTTATTTTAAAAATAAAATAAACTTTTGCAGGATTTCAAATCAGGACATCATTTTTACTTATAATTTTTTTAAAAAAATTAGTCTAAAAAGAAATTAAAACAAACAAATAAACAAACTAAAGGGTTTTCCAGGAAAATTTTGACACAAACAATGCAGAGGTGTTAATGCAAGCCCATCTGTTATTCTGTTCAACTTAAATCTGTGCTTTTAAGTTGGGAAAAGTTTAAAACAGGTTCTTTGTAGTATACTTTTTACCTCCAGAGGCGATAAAATGGTTGGCAGACAGAAAAAGGTGCTTATCTTCCAATATGATACTTCTGTAAAAGAAACATCTTTGAGAGATATGTTGAGAAGACTCTACCAAAATTGATGCTGAAAGACCAGCTATATAAAACTGACATACAGAAGTTTAAAAAAATAAGGAATTGCTATAAAAATACTATTAATATCTCTCAGACTGGTAGACATTTTAAAATGTATTTTCAATATGTTTGGAGTAAGAAAAAATAAAACTAAGCTGGTCTTTGAGTGTGAATTATACATTATAGAATAACTTCCGCAATTCAAAAATCCAGATACAAAAGCATTAGCCCTTTGAATTCCAGAGAATGAAGACTTCCAGAACCTGCTTGTCAAGAGTAAATTCTCTAGGATTTCATATCAAAGAGCAGAATTTCTACCTAGGGTGCTGTTAAAGATTTTTGAAAGAAACCTAAATGGGGATTCATCAGTTTCCTAGCAATCTCTCAGACATGAGGATGCATTAATAGCAGCTCAGAGAAAACACAAACAACAAAAAAGGACTCACAATTCATGACCATAAAGCACCGATCTTTCCTGGTTTAAGGTTTGTAACCCCAGAGACAGAAAGCTTGCCGAGACATCAGAAAAGATGTTATCAGAGGAGGAATCTCAGCTTGACTTCTTTTCAAGAACAAGCTTTGGGTACTTTATTTGAATCAAAGTCTCCTTGTTTGGGATATGAGCTTTGTAATGCAGCTACTGGAAAATAGTCAAGTAGGGAAAAGGGATATGTGGCTGCAGAATCAGGACAGGAAACTCTCAAAGGAAGACTAGGGCAAACTGTTAAATTTCTCTGCTGTTTCCAATTCTTTATATACTAAAGAGAAACCTTTTTCAGTACAGTTTTGTCCCTTAAAGATCTTACCGCAGGGATTGCGGTGCTAGTACTGAAATGGCACTGATAACAGTGTGATTGCTCTACATTTGCTATGCCAATAAAACACATACGCTTTTTCTCTATGCTATTTTCAGTATTCCATACCGCAACACTATGGTCTCTATTTTTACAAAGCACCCAATCCCCATTTTTTATAGAGATTAATTGTTGTCAAACTTTTTTCTTATAGGTGAAATTTGAGCATGGATGATTAGGCTTCACATTAAACAGTGACAGGTATGTTCTTGCCTTAGTATATTTTTCTGCTGAGGATTTTGCTACCAACTTCTGTAGCAAAATTAAGATTGAAGCAGAATGTAGACACCTATGATCTGAAGTTACAATTCTAAAGCTGTCTGCTTGTTCATGTGTGTCAACTTTGCTCAACATTCCCAAAGTTTCAATCCCATTCTTCACATCCAAAATGAAATTTATCAATTAAAGAATAAGTTTTTTAATTCGGAACACTACTGCTAAGCAAGCTAGCATGGTGGCGTGTTTCAATATTTTTTATCAGATCATTAAATAAAATTATCTTAAGAAAATTAGATTGATATGAATAGACTTAAAGGAATAAATGCATTTACAATAGTGGTATATAAAAAACTTGATTAAAAAGTATTTTTTTTCATCTGACTTTGTATTATTACTGCAAGTTTTTGGAAGCCTTTCTTAAAACAGTGATGTACAGATTAGTATTCATTGTATATTTAACTCCCCAGTAACATTGGTTTTTAATTTAAGAATCTGCAGATTGGGCTGAGGGACAAGTCCACATAGACAAGAAATTTTATCTGACAATAATCAATGAAGGTTGTCTAGGGAAATGTATAAAAACAGAACAAGTTTGCAGTAATACTTCCTTAGAATGTTTTCCAACCTGCCAACATTTGATGGTCATCTAATTTTTGGTTCTATGAAATTAATTATCTTCTATGTGATTTATGACTTTTTTCTCTTTTTATGCCACCTACCAAGGTTCCAGTGCAAACAGCTAAACAAAAATATGAGCTAAATCTGATGGGCAAGGAATTTTCAAATATATAATTTTGTAAGTTGCTTTTTACTTCTGGTATAAAATGTTTCACATATAAAACCTTGAAAAATAATAGCTTTTTCATATACTATGGAACAAAAAATCTTCAGTGTTGCAATTTTATTAGTTTTCCTTAAGAAGAAAAACAAACAAACAAAAAAAAGCCAAACCCCAAGAACCCCTCTGGCCTTCGCTTGATTTTCAGGTAAACATGTGAATAAAGAATTTTTAATATGAAAATAAAACCATCAATTCTGAAAATATGTAGATTTACATGCCACATGTCTGATTAGCTATTTTTTACCATTCCAATGTATTTCTTCATTTATTCCCTGTAGATAAAACAATGTGGTTTCAATTCACATATTAGAGAGTAATGACAACAAACTGTCTTTATTTTTGCCTGAGATTATTTTATGCACATGTCCTTCAGTTATGGAAGCACTTCAAATAAACCACTGAGAATGTGCATTGAGCACCCACAGGAAATAGAGGGCTATGTCACTCAGCTTGAGATGAACAACATTTAAACTACTTTTCTTATAGTTTTTCCAGGAAAGAAAAAAATCTGGTATTTTTTTCCCAAGATTAAAATAGCAAGCACAATACCTACAATTAATCTGTATTTTATGTCTGATATAGTCCCATTGAAAAGACTGGCGTAGAAAGCTAACTCTGTATCTGGAAATAATCTTCCAAATTTTATGGGAGGCATAATTAACCAAAATTTTGAATGCTGTATAGCACATCTTAAAAAAAAACTTGGAGCACTAATTACTCTGGTAAACCACTTATATGCCTCATTGCCAGTAGCTGACAGTGTATACGGAATTTAATATTTCATTTTCTTTCTTTTCCTTTTCCTCTCTCTTTCCCGGTCTCTCTTTCTCTCTCTTTCCTTCCCTTTCTTTTCCCCATTCTTTCTCTTTTGCTCTTTTTCTCTTTATATTTTTCTCTCTTCCTCTGCCTCTTTTTATTTTTCTTTCTCACTCTCTATCATGCTCTCACTTTCTCTTTTTTTTTTCCCTCTCCCTCCACCAACCTCTCCCTTTAACTTTCTCTCTGCCTTTCTGCTTTTCTTTCCTTCCTTATTTTTCTCTTTCTTTGCCCTTTTCTCTCTTCTAAAAGTTTTATTAAACCCTCAAATGTTTACAGAAGTCTTCCTGCCTATTGTCAATTTAAAAATACAGTTAAACAGGCTAAGATTTATGAATTCATTTTTGGCCGATGAAACAAACACTAGCAGAAAAGTTTACAAAGTATCATGAATCTGGGGGCAAAATTTAGCAACTACAACTCCAGCTAGTAAGCATTTTACGTGGCATACTGAGATATGCTAACTACCATCCTGTTAATTGTCTTTTTTCCTATCTTAGCAGACAGTAGAGTGACCGCTGAAATACGAAGTTAAAATAGAAACAGAAAAAATACTTCTTCAAAGTGCAATAGATTTTCAAACAAAATTTTTAAGGAGGTAAAGGAATACTAACAGCTTGAAATGTTCTATCACTTACATCAGTGTATCCACCTAGTATAGATAAAGTACTGGCACAATAAACAGCAGCCTGTTAAATCTTTATTTCCAAGGCTCTCCTGTTACAGGGAAGTTAAAAGATGGAGGTTAACAGCGGAGACCAGCTTTTATACTGATCAGAAAGATCACATCTGAAGGTGTTACAGTTGGGAGCAGGCATTACAGAGGGACACATCAGGAATATGCCCCCCAGTCTGTGATATTGTATAAGCTTTGTAGCACTATGTGGGCCAAAAAGCAGAAACTGTTGTAACAATTGTTGTAACTCCAAAGTTTTCTAAATTTTTCTTCTGGCCATTCTCTCTTTTACGTAGAAGCTTAGATTCAGAAAAGTGTGTAAAAGTCTACTTGGCATCCCAATTCTCATGAATGGACATTCCATTATGTTTTATAAAAGGTGTGACACAAGGGAAGTTTATGTTTGCACTAAGCTTCATTCTTCGTCGTCAATAACATAAACTCATTCTGTGTGACACCTTTAAAGAGGTAATAAAACATGCTCACAAATTTAAATCCTTGACCATCTCCCATTTATAACTATGGGACTAGTCATGGTTTTAGACATGTATTCAAAAGAGCTTTCTTGGGTCTAGGCATATGGGACTATTTTTATGAAAATGGAGAAGTTACTTCAAAGGACTTTGGCTCCAAAATGACTTACAAACTATAGATCAAAACCCCATAGAGTGAAGTGGAAAACCCATTTAATTTTATCCTGAGGCAAAACACAACAAAATTGATTAAATACAAATCTCAGCCTTGTAAAATCAAGCCTGAATGAACTGCTAGCTTTTGTGATGTAATTCAAAGAAGAGAATGTCAGGACAGGAAAATACACATTCAAGCTGAGAATCACAGGTCATCTGGCCAGCAAAAATTCCAGTGAAGTAGCAACGGCAAAGTGAGTATTCAATCAGACATGCCATAACTGCAACAGGAAGGAAGAACATTTTTCACAGTGCATCACACTGCTTAAGCCAAGACTGATCACATACTTGATGAACAATGAGGCAATGACACAACCTTCTTTGTAGGCAAAATCTCTGCAGACAAGAAGGCTGTGGAACAGAAACTGCAGTGAAGGGATAATGCAGTTTGTTTATTCATTTTTTAATAGGTAATAAAGCACAAATTTTCTATTTAAAATAAAAGATTCACCATATCATATCTAAATTTAGTAAGTCAGAAAGAACAAAGTGTAGCTACAATAGGTTGGAAAAAAGTGTTCCACTTAGCATTTCTAAATAATAAATGCAGATGTACCATCTGTGTTTGGAATGGAAGGTTGCCTACCCACAAATCCATTTTAAAAGGCTTTTTTATGTACTCACCAGGGAACCAAAAGTGAAAATAAGGAACATAGGAAAACTTTCAGATATGTTCTAGAGTCCAAGAAGTCTGTAAAAATACTACACGAAGGGAGGCAAATCTTTGACACCTACAATTCTATGATAAATAGATGGGAAAACATATATTTTGGCTGAGTCACACTATATTTCTGCCATATTATACCCTGTATTTCCCGCATATTTCTATCTTGTAGTCCTCCAGCCTTAGCAAAGGAAGCCCAGCTTCCTGTGTGCACGTACCTCCTCCGGAGATTACACCTCTTTGTCCCTGTGCTGCCTTCAGCTACCTGCCACATCCCACAGCAACCAGCTGGGCTGGAGGCAGTGGGTTCAGTGGTGAACTCTGAAAATTACATCATTTCGCCACGTGACATGACATACACATATTGACTGGTCAAAACCAAACTTAATAAACATATAATGAGTGCTAAAGGCTCTTTTCCCAATGGAAACGTTTACGTGGGTCTCTCACTTCTGCCTAGCTATTAACTTTGGGTGATATTCATTTAATATAATGCTAGATATCTATAGTTTTGGCAATTATGTCTGAGGTAATTGCTTAGCTTTCACTGTAACATTGTCAGAAATAAATAGGCTTTTTCTGGGCACAATTAATCTGACTGAATAGAATAAACCTTCAGGGCAACATTCAGGTTGCCCTCGAAGTATCTTGGAAATATTTACTTCATCTCAGACAGGTGCTTACCTTTCCAAGTGTCTTGAACATAACCCCTTTAAGCTGAAATTTGCTCACTGATTTTGATTGCAAGAAGATAATGAAGTTAACCAATGAGGATAATAGGAATAAAAAAGCTAAGAATTAAGAAAATAGATCCAATGAGGCAAAAAGTAGGTAAAGGTCAGAAATCACATTTTTCTACTGCACCAGAATGTTCTAATGAATTAGAAAACCATCCTGAAACCAGTGGACTCACATGAAACTACCATGTTCATATGATTATACATTTCAGGAATTTGTAGAAAAATTATCGTGGACTTCAGATTTTGGTGTGAAAGACAGATAACACAGTGGCTCAGTCCAGCACTCAGGCGTGGATCCAGCCTGAAATGAGTATTTCTTAAATCTCAAATTGTCAATAAAAATTTTGGGGGACAATGAACCGTTAACTCACATTTCCTGAGTGTTCTTCTATGCACACCACAGCAAAAGAAAAGAAGGACCCTAGCTGCAGTATTTCAATATTTGTTTTAAATGTCTATTGTTTCACCTAAGGATTCTATTTCCCTGATACTGAAAAGAAACCATGAATCAGGAATTTAACTTTGGAGAAAAACATGGACTAATCCTCATTGTTTTTCCAGTTCGCTTCTTGGTTTACCATCCAGGTTCAATATATCTTTACCAACATATGCAAAGACATCTCCAAGATTGCACCTATCTCTTTCTAGAACACAAATAGGAGAGGCACAGCATTCCTGTGTTGGATTTGAGCTAATTACACTTTCTGAGATCAAGTTAAGGATCTTAGGCATAGCACCATGCTAGCATGCATATATTTCCTCAGGAGCCAAAGGCAGTACCTCTGAATTGTCCTACTCTGTAAATGCACCAGCGTGATCAAAGGTAACTAAGGGAATATTTGCAATTTGGAATATCATGCAACACTTAAATTCATCTAAGTAGCTCAGGCATCCAGCTCTAGGTTATAGATTCCTTTTGGGGGACTAGTTTTCCAGTGTTAAAAACTCTACAGTCCTTGCCTTTTACATTCTATGTTGAATTTATCACAGCTGATGACAACAGAGGTGGATGGAGCTCCAAACAGAAAATTATAAAATCTATTAGAAGATTTGAAACATTTATATGTTTAATTGAGAATGTTACCTTGAATGCATTACATTTCTAGGACATAACCAATAAAGAAATTATCTCTATTGCTAATATACAGTGCATATGGAAGTATACATCAAACTACTTACAAAATCCTGAACATTAATTAAAACTGACTGGTAATTTGCAGGGCAGGTATTTTAAAATCAGAATGCAATCAAAACCAAAACTGAAGAAAGGGTACATTCTACAATTCTCCTTATTCTATTTTTAAGGAGGTCTGAAATTACAAAACAATCTGAACTTTCTGACAGCTATCAGAATTTCAAATGGTATTTTATAGTTTGAAAAAGTTTCTAGAGATTTTAAATGAAAATCAGAATTAATGTGTAACAGAAAGATCTATAAAATAGAATAGGATTAAAATAGAATGAACCATTTTAATTGCTGCAATTCAATACTTTTTTAATATTAGTTCCCCAAAATATCAGATTTTGACATTTCATCAAAGACAGGAAAAACCTAGAAAAGTAAAAAAAAAATAATAAAAAAACCCTTATGCTAATAAAAAGTAATTTCCTGTGTAGCTATGGTTCTGACTAAATAAATTATGAGTCAAGATCTCAAGACGTCATTGAAACCAGTGTTCTGGTCATGAGGACAGCACACTGAAGTTATAAGTGAATCTACAATTATACATTACCTAATTTATATGTATTTATTATCTCTCTGATGACTTGTGTTGCTAGTGTAGGAATCCATATGGGAACATGTGAACATAATATGGAAATTTGGATATGCATTACATCCATGAATAAATTTCTTAATCTCACTCGCTTTAGATACTGGTTGCAATAATTCTTACCCATAATATCCAGAAGGTGTTGTGAGGCTCTGTTCATTCATTAAAAGCATGAAATATGCTGTGACAGCTTTGCATGAGCAGTGCTAGAAGTCTATAGCAAAAAAAAAATTATGTGCTCATAGGATTATAACCCATATAGGGAAAGGGTATTTTTTATATATTTGCATAATCCTGTTTAATAGACTTCAACCATAATTGGGTAAATTGGGAACCTCCTTGTCAACATTTTTAAGTATCACTACTATTAATATTTCTTGCTAATATTATAGCTGTCAGTCATCATCTTCCTTTATTCTTTAATTAAATAATTGATTTTATTGATAATAATGAAATATTTTGAAGATATGAGAAATACAGTGTTTTGTACTTCCTTGGAGCAAGAGTTTCACCCAGAATATTTTATTTGGCTTGTTTTGTTAAAATTAAAAAATGTTTCTCCTTCACTTTTCCACTGCCTTTCATTTTCCTCAGATTACTTTATTAAGTTTTGGTTTCAGGGCTTTTTGTTTTGGTTTGGTTTAAGCTTTCTGCAGGAGAAGAACCTTCTGGGAAAAAGAAAAAAAAAAAAGCAAAGAAAAAATGGGATTCAAAATAAACACTTCTCAGCTGAACTACCCTCAGCAGACCAGCAAACTCCTCCCTTAAACATTCAGATATATGACTGTACATGAAAATCAGATGGGCATGAGGAAGTGATTCCATTTGCCAAATGCAGTTTTGATCCATATGGCAAACAGCTGCTGTTCAGATGAGCAAATTTCTGAGAAGCTCATCTGTTAAATCAAAACAGAGGATCTTGCAGTCAAAGGTAAATACATCATAGCACCTTTCAGGTTTTATTTGCTATTGTCACCATGGATAATGCATAGTCTCTTATTACATGCCATTTCTTTTTTTTTTTGAGAGTAACCTACAGGGCAGGAGATAACAAATATGCAAAATATAGGATCTGAGTGGTCACCGCTGCTGAAACATGCGGTAAATGGGAAAACAATTCTTTGTAGTCATAGCAAATTACCACAGACATTTTCAGGAATGTGTGATAATCCAGGGCTTGCACAGAGGGCCATTCCAGAAAGATTTCTTTTGGTTTTATGATGTTATCACTGCCACTCAGCACTAACCTGTTTTTGCCAATTGATTTTATTATGAACAGTTGCAAAGGCTATTAAAAATACCACCTTTAACAACTTAGAGTGAGGTAAGGTCCACGCTGTTTCACTGCCTGCAGCTTTTCCTTTCATTTGAAACCCTAAATTGCTTTCTAAGTCTATAGCGATGTTTGTACCTTTCTTAAAGAGCGCTTTCTCTCCATAGGAAACCCATGTCATATTTCCTACCATCCACAAAGCTGCCTCATGGAGGGTCTGTCTGGACACGTCCAGTAGCATGTTAATTTGTGGGGCTTCCTAAGGCAGGAGGCTTTGAGTTCTACAATGAGACACCTTCCAGCCACATCTGAAACCATGACTTCAAAAAATGGACTGCATGTCTTGTCTCAAGGCTCTGCTCGAGTGTCCTCAACAACACAGATCTGAGCTATGCCTTACTTGTATAACACGTACAAACATGCACAGAGGGATATCCTTTGCAGATATTGGATTCACATAGAAACAGTTTCTCAGTTAACTTTTGGTCAGCCGTGTACTGGCCAGACAGTTGGGCTAGATGACCACTGTAGGTCCCTTCCAACTGAAACCTTCTCTTGCCTTGTCCTCTCCTCTCCTCTCCTCTCCTCTCCTCTCCTCTCCTCTCCTCTCCTCTCCTCTTTCTTAGGCTGTTTACTCTTCTCACTCTGCCTTTTTCTTTCTCCTCTTGTCTTCTCCTCCCCTCTCCTGCCCTCGCCTCTCCCCTCCTCTCCTCTCCTCTCCCCTTCTCTGGTATAAATCTGGTCACTTCACTGCAGCATACAAAGCAACATAATTTGACTTCTATGTCTTTCTCACATTTTGTCTTGTGATAATATCAGTTTGATGTGCAATTGTTCTCACTAACTTAGGATCAGTTGCAGAGTTCATCTCCTTCATTATAAAATTCAGTAATGGCATATTCTTCTGTTTTCTCAAATGTGTTGCAGATAATAACACCCAGGAAATCGAATCGGATCAGAGCAAATGTCCAGCCCTGCTCCCTAATCTGAATTACCAGGAATCAAGATTTTGACTCACATAGCATTCATGCCTACACATCAGTTTAGACCCAACCTGTGAGACGGCTATAACGATTCACTGTAGCCTGTCAATATTGTAAAGAGAAGGGGGAGGGAGGAAGAGAAGAAATGAGATATAAATACCACTCATCAACACACGGCGCAGAAAGGCTGTGCAAGCTCATGAGAGGAAAATATGCCTACTCTGGGTAGGTTTAATACATCTTTCTCAGAAGAACAGAAAGCAGAAATAAAACTGAAATGCCAAATGTGGCTCTCAGTTTTACATTATCAGTGTAGGGCTAATCAGATGTCGAGCTACTCAGCTACACATAGTCTCACAGTTGGGCTTGCAAGAAAGTCAGGTTTTAGTTTTGAATAACAGGACTGTTTTCTTGTAAAGCCTTTGCATCCTTCTAAATAATAATTCTTCCTTATAGAGTTTCCAACTTGGGCTCAATGTCTCCAAATCACTTTTTATTTTGCCAGTTTGCACATTTTTAATTCTTATTCTCTTCTTTAGTAATTTAATCTTTGTAAACATTTTGCATTTGAATTCTTTCACCCTGTTAGCATTTTGCTGCTGCCAAAGACAGCAGACTGACTGAATGATTATTTTCATTTTCATTAATACTACTTAATACTGCAGGCAGATTAAAAGAATCATATGAGTTTCTCCAAGATTTTTCAGACATAAATACTAAACAATCTACTTATGTATATCTGCTATGGATTTCTTCATGTTAAAGAGTGAAACAATCTAGTTTTCATCTTCAGATAATCTACCTCTAAATGATTTTCTCATATCAAAAGCATAGTAAGGAATGACAATGCAAAGGACACAATTCTCTTCAGAGAAGTGACCTGCACAATTAAGAAATAAGAGGGTTGCTTTGGTATATCCTGAGAGCACCCTCTTCAATGTTGAGAAAAAGTGGTTGAAGGAAGGGCATCACTCTATGGACTTCATCACAATAGGAACTTACAGAAAGTCTGTGTTCTTAAAGTTCTTAGGAAGTCACATCTGAATATATTTCAATATAAGAATGATGAAAAAAATGACAATATTAAAAATATATAAAGAAATAGTTTGATAAATAAATAAATCTACACCTTATAATTGTCTCATTGGAAAGATCTTTCCAAAATCTTATTGCTCTGATGCTTAGAAATCTATATTGTCAGAGTTTCGTTTTCACGCTAAGGGTGTTCGTGGCCAATTTCTTGTGCTTGAAATGCAGCTTATCTTAAAATACTTTTCTGCCTTCCTGTCATTAATAGAGATGCATACCAGAGAACAGTAATATCTCTCTGTCTTTTAGAAGGACAAATAGACTGAGTTCTTTCAAGCAGTGTTCATAAAGCCTAAATTTAGGTACCTGATCTTTCTCTGCTTCTGCATTTATGACCGATGAACTATAGGTTAATTCTTTGTTATGAGATCCACATGTAAGTCTGGGCACACTGTACTGTTGGATTTCACTTTATTCCTAGCACTTCAGTCCTCTAAGTGATCATTCTTGCAACGACAATGTTTATATTTAACCTGCTTGATGTTAAGAGTTCTCTTAACCCTACCTTGGCAAGATCCAGGCACACAGCAGCCTCCCCTCTGCCAAGCTTCAGTTTACAGAAGAAAGTTACTCAGAAGCAGAAGGGAACCATGATATGTTCTGGGTAGGTCATCAATGCAAACAATGCAAGAACTGGGACTTCTGGTAGCTATGTAGTATAATGTGACACCCAGTCTAAATATACCCGACATCTCCTACTAAGCTACCATTAAAAAGCTTTATAGAAACATGTCCACTATTTATTCTGTAGCCACTAATTAGAAATACTAAACAACATTAGCTCCAAAGAATCGTACTGTCTCTACCTTGGTAGTTACCTTCAGAAAAATTTATTGTTATCTTGCCTTCATAAATTCATAATTTATTTTATTGTAGTAAAATTAATAGTTTCCTATGTGACGTAATATCAAATGCTCTTCAGATACACTGTCTAGAAAACAATGATATCAGCGGTGACATCAGTGATGTCAAAAGGTTTCTGTTGGCATGGCATGATTAATTTTGATAAACTCATTGTGTATTATGTAATTTTCTGCTTATTGTGAAATCTCCAATTAGTCTTTCCTCCAGGTGTTCCATATTACAAAGGTTAAACAATTGTTTCTCAGCCACACAAGATCTCATTTTTCTTCTTTTAAATACAAATTCTGCACTGTATAACTTCTAGTGACAAAAGACAATCTTCAGCTTGACAATTTTTTTGTGTCTTGCTACATTTTATGAATCAGTTTTCTTAAAGGTCTGAAATGTTACTTACCAGCCCTCCCAAATTCAGTATATAACTTCACAACACATGAACACAAGCGCTGCCCAAAGTCTTCTACTCATCAATGGAGAGACAGGAATTTTCAGACACCAATTTAGATCTTAGGGAGTTTGAATTGCTGTTTATAGAAGCTTTTTTTTCCCACTGATTTTAAAGGAGCGTGGGAAAACCAGGCTTCTGATTGCTTTGCTTAAGTACTTAACACTGGGGAAACTCTGCCAGGGCCCCGAGTGCAATCAGGGGCCCTAATGCCCGTGCCTGCCCCTGGGGCTGCCCGGCCCTGCCCACAGCCCAGGACCCCATTCCAGCCCCCGGGACCATCAGTGCCTGCCCCAGAGAGGCTGCAGGACGCCGCCTCCAGCACAGCAACAACTCTGCCCTGCCTGTTCATGGGCCCTTCTGAGCTGGGCCCATCCCACTGGCTGATGTCCCAGCCTGGCCTTGACCCGTCCCTATCCCCAGGGTCTGTCCTGGCCATCCCGGACTGGGCCTGACCCTGCTTCCCCTCATTGGCCTGGATCCTGACCCCCACCTGCAGGCCAAAGTCCTGGCCTGTCCTTGGCCTCTTGCTGTCCCCGGGGAGGTGTCCAGGGCTGGGGCTGCCTCGGCTGCCACCCCGGCCTGCGCTTGCTGGGAGGAATGGGCCCTGGCTGATGGGCTCTGCCCTGCTGCCCCAGGGAGCCCCTGACACCCCCATCCCCAGGCCCAGGGAACCACCAGCTCCCGGCCCGTGCAGTGCCCTGACCGACTGTGGATTTGAGCTTTACTTCCACTGTAGATGTGGCACTTATTTTTCCTATCTATCTCCTCATTCCAACAGTTACCCTGTTGAATGTCAGGGTCTGGTGACACATTAGATGCTCTTTTATCTCTACCCTTCACTGAATATGAGTCAGACGTCCAAGTTTTAGACATTATTAGAAGAGGCTTTTGCTCACTTGTTTTATTTTCCTTTGTAAAGGCAAACCCAGCTTGACTTTTCAAAATTGTCACTTTGTGCTTGCACTTTTTGACCTTTAAAGCATAGCCTCCTTTAATGATCAGTCCTTTCTCCATTCCAGATAGGGTCCCTGTTTACTTCTAATATCCTTTTTATGAGATGGTTGTTTATCAAGTTAGGCCTTTAAAAAGCTTTCTTAAAAGATATTTTCTCTCTGGATGAGATGCGAGTCCTAGATAATTTTTGTACATTTGACTTAGATAAATTCCAGTCTCGTTCCCCATTGAAGTTTTTGAGCTATTTAGTCCAGTTAACATCATTAATTAATTTTCTTAATTGTCAAAGTTTGTACTTTGGAAACAAAAACCAAAACAAATCCTTAGCTCCTGACCCATCTTGCTGAAGTCAGAGGGGAATGAGCCCAGGATGGTAATACTTCCCCCTGTTTGCACAGTGTATTTGCAAAGTGATTTATACTAGTCCAGTCAAAATGCAAGCACTTCTGTTGATATTGAGTTTAATTGGGCACAGTAATGACTAAAGGCTTTTAAAGGTCACTGCATCCAGATGTTCAGCTATTAGTCACCATCACCCAACAAATTTTCCACAGTAAATAAAGATAAAATAGAGAAACACTGCAACCTTCAACAAAATTAGTGTGTGGGACTGGTAGGATTATATACTTCTGCTTTCTGGTCAGCTATGTTCAATTCGTCTGGAGCACAAGATCCCATACCCTATAAGGAAGAACCATCCTTTGCTTTATTCAGGCAAGTGGGCTTTGCTTTCATGAGTAACAAAATTATAGTTTGAGACTTAGAGTCTTTGTAACAATTCTGGTATTTTATACGTTATCCTGAATAATCAGGGTCTTTCTTTTTGAACACTACAGTGAGTGTAACTTCTTGCCTCTGAAAGTTTAAGCAACTTGCAACAGCTTCCTCAGTGAAGTATAGGAGCTAACATTGAAAATGTGGGGGGTTTATGTTTCAAAAATTCATCCTATTGGAATCAAGGTTTGTGTTCATTACCCTTGGCTTATTAATAGCTAAATCATTGATCTTTTAAAATAATTTTTTACATAAATTGAATAAATAATTTCCAGAAAGCAGGTTTTATAACCTTTATAAACTTTATAAAGCAGGTTTTATATGACTGCTTCTGATATTTCGTACTCTTACACAGTTTTTTCATATGTTAATCTAAAATGATGTTTCAAACTTTTTTGTACTCTCTTCCTAAAGTTGCACATAGGCCTTTGAGATTTCTGTAGAAAAGCTCTGTTTCAGCTTCTGATATTACTCAGAGTTTGAATAAATACAAATAAATTTTCACCACTTAGAAAATAGTGCAGGATTCAGTTTTAATGCCTGAGAAATCAAAAAAATTCCATTGAAGTATTTTTAATTTTAGGAGAGTATAAAATCAAATTATTTAAAATGTCAGTGCACAACCTTCTCTTGTAGATATAATTTGGAGGAATTTATTCATTTAGAGAGAATGGAAACATAACTAGGAACTGAAGCTACTACTGAAGAACCTTCCATCATTGAATTCTGTGCAAATGCTTTTCATGTGCAATTTGAATAAGATGTTATGAGAAAGCAACATTCTTAGATACTTCTGTTTATCATGTTAAAACTTACAGAAGTGCTATGAGAAATCTCTAATTTTAATCAGATAAATACCATGGAACATTCCTACACTGAAGAAGGAAATCAATGCTATTGAATCTTCTTTCCAATCTATCTTTACCATGTTCCATCCAAAAGGCTGTGCTCTTTATTTATCAGCACTCTGCTTCCCCAGTGAGATAAACAGCATTCTTTAAAAGATATATTGCCAGACTTTACAGTAGAATTCATTTGCTGAAGTGATAAATCTAGAGCTAAGCCAGAATACAGTCTCATTTAATCTGAGAACATTGTCACAATTTATGTAATGGGCTGCTCTAAAGGTTAACAAGAAAACATCCTATCTATTTTTTCAAATGTCAGCCAAATATTTTATAGATTTCTCTCCATCCCCTCTTGTAGACCCTTTAGTTAAATTAGCACAGCTGCCTGAGAGATCAGATTTAAGGCCTTTCAATGTTCCCTTGATCTGAGAAGAGATGCCTCAGGAGTATTGCCAGGCAAAAGGTAAAGTGAACTAGTGCAGCAAATTTTCTAAGCACATTATATACACAGAATTGATAGCTGAGTAGGTAAGGATACACTTTATCTATTAAGAGACTTTTAAAATCCTGGAAACAAGCTTACAGCGTCCAAAAGCAGATCCAGCTATAATACACTGGGCCAGCACTTTCCTTTATTTATAGAAATATCTGGTAGAATTTTGCTTGGTTAAAAATCCAGTAAAAAATTAGTTTAACAGGGTGACTCAAATCTAGCATTGATATTCAATGGCAATAAGTGTACTTTATAAAAGAGCAATCTGAGCCTCTGGAGAGCTTATATGAAAACCTGACCTCTAGGCACACAGCAAGGGAAAAGTCTTTTTCATATTATTGGTATTTTACCTTTGCTAGCTGCTGAAGGCAAATTTTCTAAAATCACTCTTGCAGTCTAAAACGGAATCCAGTGTTATGCTTTGGGCATGATCACCAGAGGTTGTCTGTCTTCTGCACCTCCACAAATTAAACCCTTCAGCCACAGACAGCTTCACCAGCCCATTTGAAAACAACCAACCACTGAAATAAGGGAGCACAAATTTTCTTTCCTTGTGCTTCCTTCCCAGAAAGGGTAGCTGGACTCTAAGTAGGCTGCTTGGCTCAGGGAACAAATTACCTGAGTAGGAAATAAGGTCACTGACTGTCTGGCTGCTGGTGTTGATGCACCAAGTGAAATTAAAAAGCTGTAAGGGGACCACCACTGACACCACCTCCTGCAGGGAATAAGGAAATCTGTCCTCAAGTCTCTATCATTAGACATCAGATGAGTACCATAGTTTTCCAAGAAAAGAGTGGTCCTTATACTACTCCTCCAAAGAACAGCTATGAACTGTAATTTTTCTCAAGGCCTTCTTCCATATGAGAACCCTCCATATATGGACCAACAATGTTGATTCTGCTCAAGTCCCTAAATGGAGTGGTCAGAGAGTAATCAGATAAATCCTTTCTGTATCTAATCTTAGTAGGGAAAATAAGTCAACATAGATGGGACATGTACATATGCAAAATAGAGAGCCATATTTTGTGTTCATAAAACCTATCATGGACAATTCTTGTTTTGCAAACATCTGAAAAAATGGGCTGGAACAGCTAAACCATACATTCAAACTTTGAACTTACAACACCATCAAATTTTTTAATGAGTCATAGCTGTAGAGCAGAAGAATATTTAAATCTTACTGGGGATTTCATAGAATCCAAGGTTTATTTTGCACATTGCCCCTTTTCACCTGACTAGAGCAACTCGCTGACCAGCAGAGTGTCTATGCTTTCACACTGCAATCCTCTCCATGTCTGAACATCAGTAAGGATGTCATCTTTAAGGATGAAAACCGGTAAAGGTATTTTATAAATTATTGTCATAGTGTGGTCAATTATAGGCACAGAAATGTGTTTTATACAACCATAAGACATTTATGAACATGAGATAATTATACCTAAGTGATTGTGAAAATATTGATATCATACAGCTGGAGCAGAGACATGGTGTATCTTACAGGTATACAGTGAAGTACTTAAAAAGTGGTAAAGATAAAGCAGTCAAAAGTGTTATCCTATAGTGCTGCTGTTGGCATCCGCCAAAATAAATGGAACCTACTTCACTAGAAATTGTCATCAGTTTCCCATTTGTGCTGTAAAATTAGCAACTCCAGCATTGTTGGGAACAGGGAGGAGAAAATACACTACAGTTTGAAGTTTTTTGAGCTTTAAAAATGTTTTTTCAAACACTTGGTGTTTTACTACATTAGCTTAAGCATTGTGAAACATCCCATCCACCCTTGTAATTAAGCTACTGTTTATTTGGTTTTATGGAGTTTAAATTAAAACCATGATTTTTCCTACCTAAAGGGAAGCCAGGGTTGAGCAAACATCAAGAAAGTCATAAAAGAGAAACTTGTGTATGATGTTGCTTGTTTTTTCCTATAAAATATAAAGGGTGAAATCCTAGCCTATTGAAGTCATTGGGAGATTTGTAATTGACTTTGAAGGGCCGAGATTTCACCCTTAAGAAACAAGGCTAAATTTTCCAAAAGCACTCTCTGATTTGGAGTTGCTTGTATGTGCCTGCTTGATCCTTTGACTGTGCTGAGCCTTAAAGCTCTAGAGCTCAGACTTGCTGATGCTCAGCACCTCTGAAATAGGCTCTCACTTGTCTTAATTTGGATGCTTAAATCATCACTGCACCAGGAATTTAAAACTGCTTTTGGAAAATTTTAGCCTACTTCTTTAAAAAGGGTTTAAAAAAAAAAAAAGTACTGTGCATATCAAAAACTTTGTTATTGTTCTTAAAATAAGCTGTGTGCAATAAATTAAGAGCAGAAGTGAAAACTGGCAAGAGATATGATCATGAAAATAACAGTTTTTCAGTGTTGCCCTGGTTTTTGTAACCCGACTTCATTGGACATGTTGAAAAAGGGGAAAAGAGCTAGTGGGATACTTCCATCAGACTCTATCAAGAGATAAGAAGAGCCTGAAACTACAGAAAAAAGAAGTGACATATTTACAGCACTTGCAAAGGAAAGGTGGAGAGAATGGATTTGTTTAAAGGGCATATTTAAATTTAGATTGGCAGTTTCATACTGTTTAAACAATTTCCTCATCACAAATTGTAGTTTTTTCTTCCTGAACTCATGTGCTTATCATGTTGTTATCAATCATTAGCAATAGAAGCCTATAAGAAGAATTATATGCAACTGGAAATAAAAAATCCGTAGATAGTATGAGCTGAATTCTTGAAGGTGTTGCACAAAAGGTACAAAATCATCTCCTCTTCACTGTGTCCAGCAGGTGTTAAGAGTTTTTTCTCATGCTTCCTCTGTTGCAACCACAGGGCACAGCAGAGGAGAAAAGGGGAGAAATTTCTAAGAAGGAGCAGAAGAGAAAGTTCATAGTCCAACTGAATTCTTGCTGGGATTGGTTTAAATGAAGACATTTAGCATATCTCCATATTGGTGGGAGCAGAAGAGGTCCAGGGCTGTTCGAGTATGTTTGTCTTCCTCTGAAAGTATGAAGTATTTGGGAAACCAAGAAGTAGCCAATGTGGCTCCTCATTATATTGCACTGTATCAGATACCTACAAAGAAATCTGAAACACCCATGAGGATGTTGCACACTTTATCCAAAATACAACTCCTTCCTTTTTGCTACATCAAAAAGGAGAAGGCCATATTAGGATAGGTCACCTACCAGGCCAGAATATTACAGGGCACCAAATCCTACATCCATGGGAAAACAAAAATTGATGTGGTTAGCATCACCTTTGAGTCCTTCTTGATAACTGTGTACAGCTGAGGTGTAAGTCCAGAGCAAAGGTTAAACTCGTACCTTAGGAGACAGAACTGCTAACTCTGCCACCAGACCTTTACCCCAACTCCTGTTCTACACCTCAAATGCAAAGAAGAGGTGGTTTTGGCAAACAAAATGAGATGATCTGATGGCATGTCAGAGATAGAACACTACTAGGAGGGAAAATATACATGTTGGGGACAGCCTGACTCGATAGGTGATTCTTCTTCTAATGTATTAGCTAAGTAGACCAGAATTATTGTTCTGGGGGGGTGTGGGGGGGAAACACGCAATCTGATGTCTTTTTTCTTTTCGTAAACACACTGTGGCAAGTAATTAGTTTTAAAATTTTGTCAGTTACGATGTTTACTGTTCAGATCATCTTAACTTAACAGAACATGGTCCTTTTGGATATAATTTCCCACCTCTTAGACTACCATGGTTCTGAGCTCCAAAAGGCAAGATTTTATGGTCAGTACAAGCGAGGTCTTGATTGGAAAGAAAAGAGGGGATTGAGTGTGCCCTCAGTAAATTTGCAGATGACACCACACTGGGTGGTAGTGTTGATCTGCTTGAGGGGAGGAGGGCTCTGCAGAGGGACCTGGACAGGCTGGATCGATGAGCCGAAGCCAACTGGATGAGGTTCAATAAGGCCAAGTGCTGGGTCCTGCACTTTGGTCACAACAACCCCACGCAGCGCTACAGGCTCAGGGAAGAGTGGCTGGAAAGCTGCCTGGTGGAAAAAGACCTGGGGGTACTGGTTGACAGCCGGCTAAATATGAGCCAGCAGTGTGCCCAGGTGGCCAAGAAGGCCAATGGCATCCTGGCCTGTATCAGGAATAGTGTGACCAGCAGGAGTAGGGAAGTGATCGTGCCCCTGTACTCAGTGCTGGTGAGGCCGCACCTCGAATACTGTGTTCAGTTTTGGGCCCGTCACTACAAGAAAGACATTGCCTTGGTGGAGCATGTCCAGAGGAGAGCAACCGAGCTGGTGAGGGGTCTGGAACACAAGTCATATGAGGAGCGGCTGAGGGAACTGGGGTTATTTAGTCTGGAGAAGAGGAGGCTGAGGGGAGACCTGATTGCCCTCTACAACTACCTGAAAGGAGGCTGTAGTGAGGTGGGGGTCGGCCTCTTCTCCCTGGTAACAGATGATAGGACGAGGGGGAATGGTCTGAAGCTGCGCCAGGGCAGGTTTAGGCTAGACATTAGGAAAAACTTCTTCACCGAAAGGGTTGTCAGGCTCTGGAATGGGCTGCCCAGGGAGGTGGTAGAGTCCTCATCACTGGAGGTATTTAAAAGAAGGAAAGATGAGGTGCTTAGGGACGTGGTTTAGTGGTGGGATGTCAGGGTTAGGTTAACAGTTGGACTCGATGATCTCAAAGGTCTTTTACAGCCAAAGTGTTTCTATGATTCTATGAAAATGCATATACATACAATTTTTTCCCCTGTATTAAAAAATTTCCACATCTTGTGCTTTTTTTAAAAAAGGTCAGTCCAAGAAATAGCTGAGGTTTAAAAGTTTCAACATGACATGGAAATAGTTGACACTGTACTGCAATGTACAGTCTTGTTCCAGACAAAACCAGATACATGATTTGAGAATTGCCTGATGAGCACTCTTAGGACTGAGGTTCTCTTTTTTTATTAACTTGTTTAGGACTTTATTCTGTTTCCAGTTCATTTTACCCAGTCTTAGATATACTTGTGCAGAATGAAATTAAACTGGGAGATAATAAACCAGTGTGTTTCCAGCAAACTTTGTAAGCAAAGGAACCAAATCATAATATTAAGTCTGAATTAATTCGTCACTAATACTTGTATTTCAGTAATATATAAACTATGAACATGCTTAGTATTAAAACTTTTTTATTGGGTAATGTCCATTTTTACACAATATAATGAGGAAACAACAGTCTGAAATTTCCTTTTCTTAAAATTCTTTCATACCTGTTGTGTACAACTGCAGTTTCTTAAAGTACATTCTAACTTATTTCCCCCTGAAAATATATACACTTTTTTAAAATGGTAATATTATTTTATAGGAAGAACATTCTAACAAGAACTAGCGATAATGAATACTGAAAAATGTTTTCCAGTGTGTAATATGGGAAGATGTAGACCTTGTATATAACCTGAAAGTTTGTAAACACAATATTCTATAGAGTCAAATACGTGCAGGTAGTGCATGATCTTATGCTTAAGAGAAACGTTATGCAGGATCATTAAAAATGTCTGCAGTTGGAAACTCAGCCAGACTGGACCTAACCTCATTATGCACTCCAATGTATTGATGTCAGAAAGACCAAAACTTCTAAAATAAATCCTCCATATTACTGGAAACCCCTGATGAAAATGAAATTAGAGTAAGAATAGAAAAATACACAAGTAACAAAATACTATGTATATATACCAGAAGCATTAAAGGCAAAGATGTTCTGTTATAGTAGAGGAATTTTTAATAGCAAATAAAAATATGAGGTTGCAAGGCAACTGTAAAAGAAAATATTTTCTCTAATTACATATGATCTATATAACAATTGTTGTACATGTATGTTTGTATCTCTACATTTTTATATGGATTTTTCAAAAGAGCAAAAGGAAAATAGTAATATTCAAATCGCATTGACTTTCCCTTTGACTCCTTTGAAAACCCAGAGGAAAATGTGCAGTCTGCTACCCTCGTTAGCCTGCTAATTAGTTTTGTTTA
>NW_009260669.1:1308561-1383233 GCF_000687185.1 Egretta garzetta
ATATTTGTGACTACTTTCACATTGCCAGAAAGTGTTTTTCCAACTCAGTTATCACACTGATTCGCCAAACAAAAAAGTGTGTCAGCAGTTTCTGTCCCAAAAGAGACATGTTGTTATGGTTGAATTTTTTTTAACAGCTTCATCCCAAAATCTGAACGACTGGACCAAACTCTGGTCTCCATTATACTGTGGAATATTTAACCAAGGAAAACAGTTCACTCACAAGCAGATGATAGACCATACAAACATCTCTGCTTTACTAATTAATATACACTCACATGTTGAATCTTAAGGACAACTATGATGATTTTGAGGAAGAATAATATTCCCAAATGGATAAACAAAGCGGCACTAAGATTTGTATCAACATTGTGCAAGAGTGGAGGAAATCACAATTAAGTTATTTTCCATAGCTGGAGTTGGCTGGAGCTGGAAAATTATTTGGTTTTTAGATAGGCTGTGGACAGTGTTTCACTGATATCTTATTCTCGTATTTATAAAAACATAGGTAGACAGATATTTTCCTGAGGTCACTACATAAGTTGTTAACCACATTTTTAATTGCATTACTAAAGAATAAATAAAATAGTTCACCATGTCAAGAATGATTGAATATGACAATTGCATTTTTTTATTTGATCTCCCTTTTCAACATTAGGGTTTAAATTCATATTATCACAGCATCAGATAAACAACACTAAAAAACCCAATTGACCAGCAAAGTAAACAAGACTTAAACCAAGATTAAAATGGCACTAAACCCACCAGCATTAAAATGGCACTCTGGGCATGCTATGCAAATCTGTTTATGTCTGTCAACAAAAAAAAAATCGAAATACTAGGAATATATTCACAGTTTGAGCTACGTAGAAATCATGAAGTCCCACATAACTTTAAGTGCATGGTCATAGAATGATAGAATCATTTAGGTTGGAAAAGACCTTTAAGATCAACCTTTAAGATTTCACTACATTTAAGAAAACAGGCCTCTTTTTGTGCAGTGGGGTCAAAAAGCAGCCTACAATTAAATAATATTAATTAGTAGAGTTATTGGACAGATACTGTGAACAGCATAGGAGTTTAGATTTGCTTTGAAAGCCAACTGTTCTAATGAAACATTGTATTCTAGCCTGGCAGTAGATTTCCATTCTAGACTTTGTTTCACAACCCAAAAATTCTTCTTAGGCAAGATATTTGCTTAAACACATCTGTATATTCTATGGTTTGATCTAAAATTAGCCACAGCAGTGTGTTACAATAGCTGTGACAATGTGGCACATTAGCTGTTTGTGCTTTGTTCATAGGCGAAATTGCTCGAGTTAGGCATCATTCTTCACTCTTCCAGGAAAGCCTTGGTTGTGATATTTCTGAGTGAAACTAAAGTAGTATTTTAGACATTCTGATTATTTTTCCCTTGTCAGTGATTGTGCCACTACTTTATTGTAAGAACACAAAGACTAGCAGAAATCATAAAAACAGATAGAGAACTAGTAAAAGGCCACCCATTTAAAAAAAGAAAAAAAAAAATCAACAGAGAAATAAAAGTAATAGAATTCAGGGTGCCCTTTTACCCTTTAATTTTCCCCGTGACATGGTATCTCATGAATCTTCTCTCTAAGGGACACTGCTGATGTCAGACAAGAACATTCAGTCACTTTTTTTTAAGGGAGGCAACAAATAAAAAAGGGTCACACATTTCATTTTTAAATTTGGAAAGTACTGCAGAGCTGATCCAAACCAAGCAATAAAGGGGTACAAGCAGCCATCAATCCAAGTACAGGCTTCATAGGAAAAAAGTACCTAAGGGAAAGGAGTGCCTTGGCATTCTAATTTTACTTGGTGGTCTTTTTCTCTCTTTTCATACACACGATGAGATTATTACTCTTGTAATTGAATTCTATTAGAATTGGTAAATAGAAGAGAAAAGCAATTAAACAGAGGCCTAACTCAGATATTATTTAAAAATACTTGCGAAATTTTTAAGCATGTGAGCAGTTCCATCAAAATTTACTCAGGTACCTCTCTGAATAATGTGAATAACTGGGATAGAGAAGCCACACACTGAAGCTGCAGGGAGAGATGGGCTGAACTTCCATCACTGTGTGATGGGAGCAAACTTGTCAACGTTATAATGTCCTACACAGACCTCAGACAAAGTCAGGCAGCACTGTCCTAGAGACAGTACAAATACAGAGTGAGCGACAGTACCTGTGTTAGAAGGTTTGCACTCTGTATACTCATGAAAGAAAGGAGGCAGAGATTGCACAGCTGGTAGTAACAATAACACACCGAGCATAGAAACTGGCTTTGTGAGCACCAGATTAATGCCATGTTAACTGTCCTGTTTTCCTCTTGTTAAGCTGCTACACTCTAGATGCTGTGAGCTTGTTTTCACATAGCAATACCACTGCATTGGTGCCCTCTCTTTGTGCCCAGGGTCCACTACAGGTGCAGATTATTTACCTGGTAGTGAATGAGTGCCAGAGGCACCTAACTCTACAGGTGCTAAAAATTAACTCAGATGAAGACTTCTAAAGTTAGGTGAGGTCAAGCCCACCTATTAGTTCTTGACTTGTAAGACCAGGAGATGAAACAGCAGAAAAAAAAAAAAAAAAAAAAGGTCAGTTTTCCTTTCGGTCCTTTCACTCATTTAAGTACAATTTGAAGAACACAGTTTTCTCTTTCCAGGAAATTTGTTCCTGTCTTCCTCAATAGCCATGTCTCTGGCCTTTCAGGTATATTTCTGTCAAAGACTACAAGGAAAACAAGGTTCCACATTCTGTGCATCAAATTTGCATCTTTTTCATTCTCTCATTTTTCCTTTTCCAGAGTGTTCACTTTAGTGTGTCTTTAAGAGCTTCACAGAGTCACCATGGGTATGATGCTCTCTCTTTTCCATCTGCTGAACCAGCTGCCTTGTTATTCCTTCCTCCTCATTCTGTTGTTTCTTCTTTGTCACCATTGCTGAGTGACTATTCTTGTTTTGCCTCCTTGCTGTATTAATTCAATTTTCACTTACTTTCCAGAACAAATGAATTTAGGTGACTTTGCAGAAGGAAATAGCGACATATTCCAGTGAATTAGAGAGGAACATATAACTTCCTGAAGACCATCCAGCAGATCAATAGAAAAATTAAAGCCCATACTTGAAGCATTGTGGTAAATTGGCCTGAGATTTGGACTATCTGTTTTCAACAGAGATAAAGAACCATAAGAAAGGGCAGAGGAATGATTACAACTTTCAACCACTAACCTGTTGTCTTGCTGGTGGTATTATCCTGTAAAAAGATCCTGGTTCAAGGTCTGTTTTAAAATTTACAAATTGCTGTTCTCTAATTTAGGAGTCTCAAGCTTATAATTACTTATAAATTTACAGCTGTTGCATCCATCATCAACTTGCTAATAGGCAGTTGTGCAACTCTCAGGAGCCTGCCATAAGAAATAAGAGCAGTAGGTAGCTGCTACAGCTGAAATCCCATTCTACCTCAGCAGCTTCTTAACAACATTCTCAGATGTGTAAATGATCCATTAGTAACGCAAGGGAATTGCTTCAAGCATAAAAATCTACCATCGCGGAATGAGATGAACCTTTCACATTGTGATGAGAAACTGCTGGAACAGAGAATTCCTGTACACCAAATCAGTAGTGCACAGGTCAGGAGAAGCAAATTTGCAAGCAAATATCAAAGATAATGATGAAAAGCCACTGAATGCTAAACGTCTGTTCTCCTGTATGAGAAGTTTTATGGGACCTGTCTTATCTCTATCTCTTCTAAATCTTAGAGTGCTTATAACATCTCAGTTGTTGCTTTTTCTGCAGAATAACCATTCAATCCAGCACATGAGCCACGGTAGCTTCCCTCTGACTTTCTTTTTCTGGCCTGGCTCAAAGCCTATTTGATCTTCCTGTTGTCCTTAATGCATTTAGTCATTTCCCTTCTTCTTGGCAGCCAGTTTCTCCCTGGCCCCCATGATTGTTCTTCACTGCTCATTTCTCTAACTGCTCTGTCAGCAGCCCCACTGGCAGCTCTGTTTCCTCATTATCAGTCATTACATCAGGACTCCCCCTTTTCCATGTTTACTTCCTTATTTATTTTTATGGATTTTTGTCTGCCATGGCTAGACTAACTATTTAGAATTTACACTTCTATGCTCCAGAGCTTTTAGAGTCATGATCTCACTCATACTGTTCTCATTTAGAATATCTCATCTAGAATAACTTGTCTGTTAAGTCCAATATAATCAAGGCAAGTTGTCTACACCACTTCCTTTAATAATCACAGCTAACCATGCTCTCTTTTTGCTTGACTCCCATATAACTGTAGCTTAAAATAGCTTAAGACCTTTTTCTATATCCACCATCATACATGCTGGAGCAAAATCAGTGCTTGCTTTCTCCACAGCACTCACTCTAACCCATTCTCATCATCTATATGCATTTTAATGCACATCTTTTAGGTTTAATAAGCCCCAAAAATTTCTGCAGTAACCATTTCCTCTGCTGATGCAGCCATCGTATCATTCCAGCATCTCTTCCTACTTTCCAGTCCATACATCACATAACCATTGCCAGCTCTCTTTCAAAGTGTATATTCCTTGTTGATTTCCTACAGTCTTTATATTTTTTCACCCCTATTCACCATCCCCATGCTTGTTCTTTGAGTTCATAGACATATTGTTGGCAAACCAGATTAACTACCTGGTTTCACTAAATCACTTTTAAAATTTTCACCTACAAAAAAACCCCAAACAAATCAAAACAAAACAAAAAAAAAAAAGAAGAAAGAAGGCAAGAAATTGTAAGAAAAAATGAGGAAAATCCAGGATCATTTTAGTAAGTTCTTCTGCTGGGTAATTTTATGATCTCATTGTCATGCTTTCCTCTCCCCTCGTGAGTTTCTGGCTTGTGACACATTGAGTGTAAATGACATATTTTAATCATTTTTTTTGTGAGAAACATAGCAAATTCCTAGCTACACAACAGATAACAATAATAAAGGCAATTTTTGTGTTTTTAACTTTAAAAGACAAAATTCTTTCTAGAGACTCAAGTAAAAGTTCAGAAGAAATTGGTAGAATCATTGGCTGAGTTTGTACCTCTGCTATGTAGTGGGGATCCCTTCACAGATCCATCTTAAAGAGTTACAAATTCTTAAGAACAATTACTATAGGGAGAATTAAAAAAAGAAGATAAAAAAAACCAACTCTCTTTTGAAAAGTCACATAGTCAGATCATATCACTTGATCTTGTCTGGTTGTTATTCTGGACGGCTGCAATACCCAAGACCACACTTTCACTTCCTAAACATTATTCCAGGGACAGAATGCCGTTGATGACTCAACATCACCTTCAGAAACTACAACTATTGTTCTCTGAAGGGTTTAGTTCCTGTTCTTTTTCTTTTGGTTAGATAATTGTAATGTATTTTTATTCTCTATCTCTAACTGATCCAACAGCAATGTTAGCAAATATTGTTTTTCAAGCATGAAAGTAAACATCTTTCATAAAGTAAAAATTTTCTGCTAGCTAGACTGTTTGAAGTGCCATTGCTTTACATTCGTCATCTTATATTGTCACTTTTCTCTTTTATTTATAGAGTGCATATTTATGCATTTATATTAGTGCATTTTATTTATGGAGATGCTGCTTTACCACCAAGTAAGAACACAAGGTTTTAAGAAATCTAGGTGTGATTGATTTACCTAAATGTTGATGACTAAATCCTAAGCTAGGTCTCTGTTACCGTCAGTGGAAAGAAGCAGTCATGTCAGAGTCACTATTCATTTCATCATAAGTCAGATATCTAAAACAGAACAGAAATGTGCCCTTTTCCTTTTATTTACAAAAGAAACATGGAGTGATTATTTCTGATGTAGAAAGATATACTATACACATGTAACATTTACTGATACAAATCTTATCTTTATAATTTAACTCTTTATTGGCATTTTGGACTTAACTTTTCACTAGTAACTACTATGCAGATACAGATAACTGTTGCTTCCTCCAAGACCTTATTTGCTGAATAAAGACTTTTCAAGAAAACCAAATGACAGATCAAGGGAAAGAAGGCCAGCCATGGTTTAGGTTCTCTTTGCCCCAAAATCACTTGGTAGTTATGACAGAAAATGAAACCAAACTGTGCAGGAGTGTCCAAAAGCCACTAACAAGCAGCCATAGGACAACTCTTTACTGAATCAGAAGACAGAGGTAAAGCTAGATGTTCTTATTTTCTTTTTCTTTAACAAAAAATGCCTTTCTGCTTCACAGCCTAGTATCACTACTGACTCAGATCTCAGAAATACATGTTATCCAGGAAGGACTTTTCTTTCTTCTCTCTCATCTGTAAGTAATTGCCAAAGATTAATTCCCAATAGCCATGTAAGTATGAATTATAAGTGATTCTGTCATCTGGTGATGAGTTACATGCTATACGTTCACCCAAACCCCATGTTAGCTCTGGAATGGAAGAAAAAGAAAATTGCTTATAGAAGGCGACAGAACACATCCTTGTGGTAGGTCTTACTGGAATGATGTCCAAGCTGCTTAGAAGGCCAGTATTTGACGGAGGATAAGGCAGACTTTCTTCATCTATGACAATGGAAAGTTCACCTATTGTAGACTCCAAAAGCTGGCAACTACCAAAAAAAATTTCTAAAAGTGATTTGCCACTGCACATGCTTAAATCCCTTATCTTTAAATCCGTAAAATATCTGTATGTTCTGATTTTCTTTCCATCTCTACATTCACCTTGACATCACATATATTGGTGATTTAATGTAGATTTAGTTTGAGCTGAAAATGCAGTAAATCATGGTACTGCTCTGAAACTTGTTCAATAAAGCATGTCTGTTCCACAGACATAGGGGATTTTTAAAAGAATTTGAAAGGAACTTCTTCTTTGCCATGTTTTATTTCATTCAGCTTACCAGAGTAGTGGGGTTAATGGTGTCTTCCTGAAATGGGGAACAGATGGAGATACACTGCCTATTCCATGCCACCTGAAAAAGAAAAATAAAATTAGAAGGTTCAATTGTAAAAGCAAGCAGCCTAATTTGCTTCCTCTGGTTACAGGAAGGTACTGAGAATTATCCATCTACAGGAAGAAGAGGTGAATAGGGAATATGAATCTTGAATGCATAATAGTGTATTATGGCACACCCAATCTGATGTTTGTACTAAAAAAATTTAAAATGTCGGAACTTTGCTGATAAACCATTTCCTTCTAAAGAGATCTTTTGTTCAGAATTTCTCAATGTGTTTTCTATTTTATTTCCTGTAAACCTAAAGGATTTGGAACTCTATCTATTATTTGTTCATGTTTCATTCCATTGTCTCATTTTCATCAGTATTTACTCATACAGATCTTGCCTCCCAACATAGTTAAACTAATTGCAAGTATGAATGGAAAAAAAATAATCTCTTTATTTCAGTGAAGATGAATTAGCAGTTGGGGAGGGAGAAAGAGACCTTTAGCCTCTAGTCTACCTGTACCAAGAACAACCAGCTTCGCAAATGATTCCTTCACTTAATGAAATAAGCGTAAGAAAGCTATTCAATTTCATCAATGCAATGGAAAACAAAAGAGGATTTTGAGTGAAAGCCAGTGAGAAATATAATGTAACACAAAATTGAAGGTTTTGCATTAATATTAAAGAATTCTGCCTGTGATGTTAAGGACCTTGCATAGATACTTCTGAATGCTCTTCTTTTTAAAATCTGCCTATCAACTTTTCATATTACTGAAGCCATAATTTTAAAAGCTTGCACTTCTGAAAAGTAATACAAATAAGTTCCTAAATATGAATCTAAGACTCTAGTTCTAGCCATCTGGTTTTGAAAATGTTGGTTCAAAAGTTTCACACTTGTTGATTGGTGTCTAACTCAGAAGGAGATTTATTTGTCAACACAACACACATTCTCTGAACTTCCTGTACAGATTTCAAACAGCAAAACATGTTTTCAAAATTATCTTTGTAATTGGGCATGTAATTTCCATTAAAATGAATAGGAGTGGCGTGTCCAAACCATGGGGCATAGAGCTGCAAGGCACTTACTTCCTTGATCATCAAGCCCAGAGCTTTTTTATTACAGACAACAATATCATACAGTTCTTTCCATCAACATATTAAAAATAGTCACGTTTCATGCTACCACAATCTTATTAAAATTATTGTAAAATCTCACTGTGCTAGAGGTTGAAAACTTTCTTTCGATGTCTGGCCTAACCATTTCATATTTACCTATTCTGTGTTATGTCCACCTCTCTTCATAGTACATTTCTGCTCTCCTTTAATAAGAACATCTACTTAGACATATTTAGACAAATTTAAAAAAAAAAAAAAAAAAAAGGATCCAAAGCGCTGGTTTTAGGGGGATGAATCATTGATTGGAAACACTGTGACTGTAGCATCTGAGAGCTTCAGGCATTTTCCCGGAAAAAAAGAGTGTGAGTGAAGCCTTTCAAAAAAAAAAAAAAATTCCATTGTTTTGATCAAAACCTAATTTTCTCTCCTCTCTAACAGCACAGTTTCTTCAGGTAATAAAAAGCAAAGCCCTTCTTCAGCTATCACCTATACTGCTAGTGATCCTGCACATTAGGCAGCTGCTGTGTCATTGTATGGGGTCATTATGACTCTAGTTTTGTATTCCTAAGGAGGCCAAGAAAACTTGATTCTTGAAAATACTCATTTCACTTGAGTAATATTCACTCAGGTCACACTTATGACCATCCACAGTGAAATACTTCATACTCAGTGTGAGTATGCAAGAGGTAGAAGGAGAGCTGAAGAAATTCAGAATTATACGGCACATTCTGTATGCCTTTTGGAAAACACCTGAAGTTATGGATTTATAACACCTAGCATTATGATTGCAGTAAGATGATTTATTTAGTAATTCTGATTACATTAAGAAATGAGACTTTCGCAACCAGATAATCTATTAAATTGTCTGTCTGGTAAGTACTGAACACCATCCAATTCCAACTACATTGCCTAATTTCAATCTTGCAAAAGGGTAGAAGATTCAAAAATATTTATATTTCTGGAAGTTTTGTGAAAATTTGGAGCACATTAGAAAAGAGAAGGAGAGACTCCCCATGAAGGAAAGGCAGACCGGAGTTAGCTGTTACCCAACCCCTTTGGAAGCAGCTGTATGCCCAGTCATGCAGATTATCATCCAGCTGGGCTGATAAAACATGCAGGTCTGTAGGTCAGGACTAACTCTTCTGTGTATGTAAGTCTGGAATAGTCTATGCTAGGTGTGGACTAACCCTGCTACATATGCCTCTTGGCTGATCGGGGGGTTCATGTTCCATATGAATGGCATCAGTCATCCCTATCTTGGGGAAGGATGTAAATCCACAAGGGATTAGCCTTCTACTGCTTATGGAGCAACAAAAGGATCCTGCTATGAGGTCTGAAATACATTAATCACTCTTACTAATAAGCAAGACTAGGTGACTAGATGGACTAGATGATCTAATGGTGTTTCCCAGCCTTAAGTAATAGGATTACGATAAAGCAACTGTACCGGTCTGGGTTAGCCACTGGTGATATCATTAACTAGAGAGGACAAAACAAATATCTCAAGGTTTCAGGACATTCTTAACTTCAAATTACTCATCATCATAGACAAATTCTTAAGGTTATAAATGGCAGCTGAGGAACCCAAATTACCTCCAGAATAGGCATTTCAAAATTAAGCTTGAGTTTTCCACTTTGAAGTGTTTTCAAAGTCATTATTATCTATTCAGGTGAAAAATCCTTTATATTGAACTTTATACTGAACTTTACATTGAATTATCATTGATGGCCCCAGAAGGCTTGCTTCCTTATGGCCTTCTTAGAGGCTAACACCCTGTAAATAGCTAAGAAAAAGTAACCCTATTCCCTAATGATTCCTTTTCAGATAAGAAATCCTGGAGGCACATTTTGCAAATATGGAATCAACAGAGAGCAAATCTGCACTTTAATGATAGTGGCAGTAGCTGCTGAAAGATAATCTCTCAAGATATGTTTCATACTATGAGGAAGACTGAAAACTGCAGATATAAATCATTGCCAGAGATCATTTAGGAAAATATTACCCGCTTAGAGAAAGCAAATACCTACTGCTGCCCGTTTACTTTTTCAAAAATATAGGAACATTTGAAAGCATACCTCTACCTATTTACTCCCCAACTTTCAAGTGATCCGAGATTTTCAAGTTTTACCAGTAAGGAGCAATTTCCCAGCAGTGCCTATCATACCTGTATCTGGGCCCAGAAAAGACCCTCATGATAGAAGGATACCTAAGCTTAGCTACTTTGAATTTGGCTCACATTATAACTATTGAGCATTTTTTAAAAATTACCCTTTCACACCATTGTGTAACATGAAGAACAGAAAGCAAATTACACTATATTGGGCTGAGTTATCATTCAGATAAAAACAGTAAGGAAATTCACCGGAAACATTTTTGTGTGTGGTTACATCATTGACGTCAATTCAGAAGTTCTGTGTATCTCAAGAACAGATGTCAGTTTTCAAATGTTTTGTATTATAAATAAATTGGCTTTTGACCTGAGTAATGAGATGGCTGTACTTTGGCTGTAAATACAATTACTTATGGATAAACAACTGCAAATTTCTAACTCTGAGACATGTTGACTTACGGAAATGCATGACAAAAAAAAAAAAAAGGAAAAGAAAAAAGAAGAAAGACAAAAAATGTTCTGAGGGTACAAAGTGTATTATTGAGAATTAGATTAAATAGGTTTGAATAATCCATTTTAATCAACATAGTGAGAAGTATGAATGAAGATCTGCTGAGATACAATGAATTGTATCTTAGTGATTTCTTATTTTGTTTTACGTTTTTTAGTTCTTTGGAGTCTAATAAGTTGACTAAGAAATAATTAATTGAAAAAAAAAACCCAACTCCAAAACTTGAAACCTGAAATAAAGTGATCCAGTCTAGAAATATTGTTCTCTGACAGAACTCCCTTTTCGTCTTTAGAGCTGAGGCAATGCTGTCTTGCTGTCTCTTATTTGAGTGAGTTCTTTCTCACAGGTTTTAAAGGAGTATTTAGTTGGCAGAGAAAGCTGCAGTTGCCACAACAGAAGGATCTGTGATCAGTTCAGTTAAGGACTCAAGTCCACAAAGCCTCACTGAAATATATCAGTCTGATCTTTAAGACTTGCAAGGCAAAATTTGAATTAAAGTGAGAGACAAAGTCCAAAACTGGTATAAAAAAGCCACCACTTATTCAGTGCCCAAATCTGAATGGGATCAAAATTGGCCTAATTCCATGCCTGCCATCTCAAAACAAAGTTTTTCAAAATGGACTTGTTTATTCCTGTCTTCTATTTCTGACTTGAAACCTTACAGGGTAGATTATCTGTTCTTAGTTTTGATGATGCTGATGAGAAAACTGTCTCCTTAGTTAATTTTCCATACATTCATTATACCAGTTCTGAAGATTTGTATGGATGGAAACAAAACACAGTGAGTGAATTTGCACCCTCCTGCTGAGGACTGGCTTTTGCAAAACGTTTATCCTGGAAGGTGATGAATCTTTTGGCTTTGGGTGCTTTGATGTCCTCCTTTATTCTTTCTTCAATGACTTCACAAGGGACTATCAGAGAAATTAACTAAATGTTGAGAAAAGATGACAGTCTTAAAACAACTACCTATCTAGAGGTAATGCTCTAAATATAATTAGTAGAGCTACTACAAATATTTTGCTAAAAGTGCTTTTCTTTGAAAGTAGCTGTTTCAAGAAGATATGTCCATGGACCTATTCTTTAGTATTCTTGTTTTGTTTTGTTTTGTTTTCTGTTGAAAATCCAAAGCAAAAAGACTGAAAAACTGAAAACAGATAAATCACAACATGAAAAATACTCCTTAAGAACTGGAAAATCTTTGTACATCTGCCTAAATGTGAACTTGAGTTTTTCAGTTAAATATGAACTTTCTTTTTTTTTAGAAAAAATAATGTATTTTCAGCATTTTTTTTTCCCTTCAGAAATTTTTTTTAAGACCAGTTCCCAAGTATCTCTTCAATATGGATTTAAGCCAAGGCTGCAGTGGTGGCCATTCAGAAAAGTGAAAGCTGGCTCAGCAAACCTGTTGGCACAGGATTTGAGAGATTTCCTGTCTCTTTCTTGTCCTGGAGACAATTAGCTTCTCTCTGCTTCAGTTCCACTTCTGGAAGAAAAGTGGAGAAGTAGAGATTTGCAAACTCAAGTAGATATTGATAGGACTGATAGCTTGAGGATTGCAACAGACCTACATAATATTATGATTTGCTAAGAGCACCAATTAATTGTTACTGGCTATCATAGTCCAAACTAAATCCAAACCCACCATCCACTGCTGATTTACTGTGAAGGATCTGAAGCTCTTGAAGTGCTTCAGGACCAAGAATGATGCCAAAGTATCCTGAACACCTTGCACTACATCCTTGTTCTGTTCAGTGTCTGAACCACTCAGCGACAGACCAGCACTTGATGGAGGCACAGACTACATTTACATCATTCCATGCATAGGCAGAAAGCGGTTTAAAATACACTGCAAATTCAGGCTCTATACATAGGAGAAGCCACCTTAGTACAAAACTAATTGTGAAAGGTACTAAGGAACTGGAGTGTAGGGTTCTGTTGCCCGAACAAGTGTTACACAATATTATCTTGCCGAGGCTTGCGCATCTCTGCATCTGTCACACAGTGTGAACCTCCCTATGCCCCGTATATGTTTTATCCATGAGATCCTGCTCACATAGAACAGAAAGATTTATAAACTATGAGGCATTTGTCAGCAGCTCCATTAGTGGTTCTCTTTATAACTGAAACAATAGAAAATGATAAAGAGAAAGTTCAATGCTCTTTTGTTTTGTTTGGAAGTTTTTGGTTGTTTTTGGAAACTCTACTATTAAAAGTCCTAAGGAAAACTTAAGGGGAAAAAAGCATGAGAGCTATATGCTTGGAGTGCCATCTGGACCTTACTTCAGTAGAAATGTTATCTTATTTATATAGAGAATAAATTAATAGTGACAATGCATAATATATGTTAACCCTTGGAAAATCCCTTTGCAGAGTATAAGGAACTGACATTGATTAAAGCAGAAATCCCACATGTGTTTTTGTCCTGTTCTAAATTATTCAGGTCCTGGCAAGACAGTGCTTCATGCACATCTAAAAATAAATAAATCTTTGACAAACCAATCATTTTTTGAATGCTGTATTTTGAAGAAGGAAAAGAGAAATTGTATGTCCATCCACAAAAATTAGGAAAATTAATTTATTGTTGGTTGGGAGAAGATTTGTTCCATTCTGGAAAACAGAAGGATTTGCCTTGTTATCTTAATAAATTCCAAACCTTTGGAAATGTCAGAACCACAGAGGACTGCGCGCCTTTATTTTTTTTATTTTTTTTTTAATCTGTTTTAGCTTTCCTGACTGGACAACCTTTACAGAATTTAATAATTCATATTTTTAAGCACCCCTTCATTTCCACGGAGAAAGGATGAAGATTTTTAGGAGACAGACACTAGCTAGACCTAAAGCTATTTACCATAAAGCTGGACTAAGTGTTACATTTCTTTGATTACAAAACTGCACAACAAACTCTGACCTACACTTCCCCAGTAGCTGTTCTCTCATCTTCTTCTTTACAATGCATGCCTATACTTTTTCATATTATTTTAACTCTGCGTTTTTCTCAGCACTTCACTTCTTAAAGGTGTTCTAAAATATTAATGAACCAATAGTGTGGCATTACAAATTACTGTAATCTGTGCAACACTTCATAGATCCAAATAGGACTATGATTCCACTTAATAGAAGACAATCATCTGCCCTGGCCAACCTCCAGTCTAATAGAAAAGTCAGGCAGAGGGTAGCACTACAACTGCATGACGAATGAATGGTTTACGTGGGGGAAATGGACATGAAATGATGAGATGTTTTGCCAAAGATCCCACAGGATATCTGTGGCTGAACCAGGCACACTGTATGGGATTAGTCTGACCACACAGTGAAGCCTACAATGTGAAAGTGTATACCTGTCTCTTATAGTCAGTAGACAGGAGTAGGCATTGGCAAGGTGTATGTCATCTGATCCTAAAAGGAAACAGCTAAACATGAAGTAGAAAATGTCTAAAACCACCTCTTTGATCCGTCATCAACAGAAAGCCAAGTACTGAGCTCAACAGCAGACATCTAGAATATAAACACACAGTTAGGTGAGATGGGTCTCACTTTGTGATTTTGTATTACAAGACTGGTCAACTTTTCTTTGGCGCTTCTTTGAAAGAAATTTCTCATTTTAAAGATGAGAAATTGGAGAGGCAAAGAAAAGAAAAAAAAATCCAAGAAAAGAAAAAAAAATATGGGTGCTACTGTAGCATCTTTGTAGACAGCAAAAATATTTAAATGAGATCCAGAACACTGCTTGAGCAGAACTAGACAGAAAGGAGTCAAAACAGCTAGATGGCATTGGGACCTTTTCCAGAAAGTAGGCATCTCTCCACCTTTTTTGTATAAAATTAGCAAGGACCACTCTGTTCTTAGAATATCTTGAAGGTTAGAAAGAGATCCCTACATACTCAGTGCCTCAGTCCTCTACAAGAAGCACAGGCTCTCTGAGATGCCATTTCTGTGCACTTTCCTTGGAAAGTAAGTTACATGTGTAACAGCATCAGTGTTCATCCATGCTTCAAATATTTTGCAGGCATTCTGAGATCACTTGCATAAAAAACTCTGCAGTAATATAATGTCTGCCTTTTAACAACAAGTCCCTTCAAGGAAAAAAAAGACTCAGATCCTACAAAATATCTATGATCTCCATTACTCTTAACCCTCCCTGGCTCCACAAGTTCCCTGATACCAACACAGTCTCATTCTGCCTCAGTGCTGCTGTTTATTTTTACTATTCTCCATCTCTTTATTTCTGTGTATCAGAAGCTTTAGATAAAGTTGACATCTTTGGACTGCAGGCTGTTGAGGACATGACATCTAATTAAAGCATTACATTACACAAGCTGTGACATTCCAGAATACCCCTTTATGACTGTTTTCACAGAGCAGAAGTGTTATTACACGTAACATCTTATTTTTCTTTTTTTTTCAAACGTGAAGGAATAAGTTGTGAGAGCAGCTAATACAAGAGAAAAGAAGGTAAATCCCCAAGTACTTCACACACAACCCGTGCCCTTGCTGTGTAGAATTGTTCTGACATAGGTGTTGTCAGGTTATTGGCAAGAAGGCTCTGCAAAACCTCTCACCGGACTCCTAATCTGACAGCCTGACACTGAGTGGTGCTTTACTTCAGGGATGCTCATATTAATAGAGGATAATAAAGGGGATGGAAATTGGCCCTGTGAGAGAGTGATCTAGCCTCCAGGACATGAGTTCCTCTGATCCTGAGGGATCCCTGATCTTGTTCCCTGCCATGGATACCTGTCCTTCCCAGGCTCTTACTTCAGGAGGCGGATACAGGATTCCCACAGTTTTACAGTTTCAAAATAAGTTTATCACCAAGGAACTGATTGTTGGGATTGGCACATATATTCTTAAAAGCTAATATTTTCCCCATGTATTTAGAGGCGCAGAGAATCATCAAGAAAAAGGTGATGGTAGCTTTTTTCTTTTTTTTTTTTTTTTTTTTGTTCCTGTGTTTATTTTCTAAACCAAACTTTTCTTTATACAATATATTATTTGGAAAGAATGAATCTCCAAATGTAACATGATTCTCAGTGCTTTATATTACATTCTTTTACAGGCATGTAAGAAAACCTTCAGGACTCTGCTCAGATCAGCTTTGGACTGCATATATGACTATGGAATATGGGCCTTTGAGTAAAAAAGCAGCTGTGGGCAACTTCCAGCCATGTGAAGTCCTAATGTCCAAATATTCATGATTCTCAAGGTTTTCCTTTACTTAGCTCTTAATTAAGTAATTCATTTGAAGAACAAACATGAAAAAGCACATTTTCCAATGGGTATTTAATTTTGGAAGAGACTCTAGAAAAAAAAATTCTTAAAAAAAATAAAAAATTCAATAGAAACTTGCATGGTTCCTGGCAGACAAACAAGATTCAGAGCTAAGCTTTACTCATGACTCAAATCAAACCAAATGCTTGGCCTTTCTAACTTTCAGAAAACTTTGGCTAAGTTTCTATTATGTGCCTTAATTTTGCCAAAGATGTAGATACCTAAATATTTTTAACAAAAGATATTTTCCCAAGGCAACAGAAGCCAAAAGTCTGTCCATATATCATGGCTGAACATCACCCAACATGCCATTCTCAGCTTCATACTATTTACAGGATAAACGGTTAACATCAGAAGTGGCTGTAAACTAAACCGTGTGTATCTAAGTACTAGTTTATTGAAGTTACATTTTAAAAGCCCACAGCTGATTTGAATTCAAAACATGCAGTAGAGCAATCAAATTATCCTTTTAGTTTTCTTTTGCTCAGTCAGAAATCTAACACATAGGAAAACCAATGGCCTAGCACAAAAACCTGATTTTTAATTTTTTTTTTCCAGAGCTTGTGGGAAGTTTCAATGGCTTTACAGCCCGGTAGTCTGAAATGAGAAAGCCAAAAGACCGCTGAGTTGTTACTTCAAAATCAAATCAATGAATAAGAGTCATAAGTCCTGATGCAGCTAACCATGGACTTTGACAAAGGTGTAACGATTTGTACCAAGAGAGGCTGTCTTCATGTTAAACTGGATCATTGTCAGATAAGCTGTCGAACTTTTTTTTTCCATGCACACTTCTTTCCTTTTATACTCTCTGGCATAAACTCCTAATCCTCAGAGTTGCCAGGGCACTGTTTTGCTATGAGGGATGGTTTCCACTTTTAATGACTGACTGCCTCTCTTGGTTCAGGTACCATGCTGACACTGCTGGAGGATTAAAGCAGAAATGTTAGGGTGGATTTAACTTATTAACAACTCTTTGGCTTTTACGTCAACAGTGAAGTACTTAGAGCAAATGAGATGCCACTCACAATTTTATGACTTGCATTCACTTCCATCAGTGCTGCCTCCAGCAGCTAAGTTGCCAAGACGCTGGTTTCCAAATTCTGCCTTCTGGCAACCCACATCGGTGATTCGCAACAACACAAACCTCCTTGTGTGGCTGCACCCACCGTCTCTCTGGGATGTGGCTGGTCTGCTCATGCAGTGTTCCAGCCCGTACCAGGCTCACGCCTTGCTCTCAGTGTGCTCCTGCTTTCGCTGCCCAGCCAAACATGAAAGGATCTCCTGGACCTCACTACCTGAGTAAGCTCCTGTGGGCAGAAGAAGCCATGTCTGTACACCTCCTGCCTGGAAGAGGGATAGTTGTCCCATCTCTGGACTTCAGAATGTGTATGAATGCTTCTCATCTGTTTTATCTGCTCTTGTACTTCCCGGGGCAAACTTCTTTGGCTGAAGGTGTGGAGGCTGGATTACATCTAATCAAGGTTCTTAGTAGATGAAAATAACACTCACAGCCCCTGACTTACAATAAATGTACCAATTTGTAGGTCAGGTGTATGGCCTTGTCCATTTATATTAAAGAAAATATTTAATATAGTCCTACCTATACAGCTCTCATAAACTCACACTACAGTTTGCTTGAAGCCACAACACATTGGTATGGATGTCACACCACAAGTATTTGTTCTTACCGTACACATCTGAAGTGTGATGAGCTGCTTGTTTAACCTTTTTCTTTCATAATACCTGGGGGAGGTGAATGGGCTTAGTCTGTGCCACAACATTTTAATATCATCTCCCAGCTCCTCTTGTTAAGTCTTTTAGGCAGACTCTAAATTCAGCCCCAGGCCCAAACAGTGTTGTTAGGAAGAATTCTGTGAGTGTAGTTCGCAAGTGATGTACATATTGTCAGCACAAAGATAACATAGGAGGCACCGTGCCTCCCATCAGTTAGATGGAAGTAGGCAAGCCCTGTGGGAAGGGAGTTCATTGTCTCAGCACTGAGTGTGAAACTGGAGAGAAGCTACGCTCCTATGCAAAATGTGAGAAAATAAAAAAGGAACAATTAACCATGTGGAAATGCCAACAAATTCTCAGAGAGATGCATTTTATCCCAGGTGAGGTGTGAATATGAACTAAGAGTGTGATCTGTACATTTTAAAGCCAGAGAGTGTATTATAATCTTTTGGGCCAATCACCTGCATTACATAGGTTGCACTTGTACAACACAGTCATGTATATTCACATGTTTGGGTTTTGGCCTGTTTTTGACTAAGTTTCTCTGTTTTCTTCCCTTAGGCTGATTGTAATTAAAGATGGGATCAATGTTGTGAAGTACAGTGTTACATCTAATGTACCCCACATCCAAGGGCCTTTGCAATTAGCATTTGAAGCTGGATCCATCCACCAGCTTCATTTTTTAATTCATTCTAACTTCACAAAGTAACTAGAGAACGTCCCACATTAGGAATTTGGCTGGTGCTACATGCCTGGAGAAATAGCTTTATCCATGCAGTTGTACTGTGGAGGTGTATCTTTAGCCAAGGCCGTAGCCTGTGGTGAGTCATAGCTAACGACTTGGAGGAATTTGCCTCTAATCTAGGAGAATGATTTTTTTTTTGCTACTTATTTTAGTGTGTAAGCTTTCTGCCTGAACTAGTCTCGCCATTGAATTCCTACTTCCCATTAACCACAATTAAAAGAGCAAAGTGTTTGTGGTTTTGAGCCCCAGACTAACTGCTTCTGACCTACTGCAGCCCTGTGGTGATTTGGGTTAAATTAGGAGAATGCTGAAGTGACTGAGATCTGCTCTGCTGCTCTACACAGATGACATTTTAGTTACAGTTGGATGTAACCCTCAGGTAGGAGAATATTCCCCCTTTCTAAACTGCATAAAGCAGTCCTCTTCTGATATACCCTACAATAGCCACTCCAGCCAAAACTGTAATTACAAAGGCTATTTTCATGAGACTGCAGAAGTTATTGATGTTATGGACATGTGCAGCATCTAACAAACACTGAATAGTTGTTGTTGGTAACAGCTCATGAGAGCTCAGCCATTCACAAATCTCACACCAGTCATTTCTAAGTAAGTTCTACACCGGTACTTTTCCACTGCTAGGAGCAGTTGGCTATACAGTTGTGGCTGGAAAAACATAGTAGCGATGTCATAAACCTGTCAGCACAGATATAAGCCAGGACGGAGATAAAGACCTCATCCAAAACCAAAGAGAAAAAATAATATTTCAATTTTGCACAGGTTGGATTAAAATATTAATATTATATTGGAAAAGCATTCAAAAGCACTAAGCTAGTGCAAGGATAATAAACACATTTGTTACATACATATGTTTTCTTTTTTCCCCAATCAACAGGAGAAATTGTCAGAACAGGACTGGAAGGGAAAGCAAAGGTCCACACTAAACACTTCCCTAAGTAGTCTAACATGAATAAGGTTTTAACCAAGAAAGGCAGAACTTGCAGCCTGGCCTGGGAAGACAACAATGGAGATAAAGGTGTCAACAAATCCCACAAGAGGTAGGTTGCTTGTATCAGGACCATCATCTAACAGATTAACAGAAACTGCCCTCAAAAGATGCCCAGGGAATTATTATAGACTTATAACTCTGTTGCCACAGTCCTTTCTGGCTTAAATAACATACTATCATGTTGGGTTTTTTGGTTTGTTTTTCTGGAGGCTTGAGTTTTCTTTTTTTGTTTGTTTTTCACAGAGAATGGCCCTTCTTCTCTAATGTGTGGTGGAAGCAAAGCTCATCCTGATCTTTGCCTGATCTTTGGCAAGAAGAGAAGAGAAACACTGAAGTTCCCATGTTGATTATCAATATTTTTATTCTATTTCACCATAAGCAGAATCATCAGCAAACTGACGTTTAAAACACTGCATCTCCAAACTGATGAGATATTAGATGCCACATTTTACCTTGCTCTGGCATTCATAAGGAAATGCAAAGGAATAACTACCAAAGGAATGACGAAATGCAGGTACCTGAAGTTGGAGAGGTGATCTCAGAAGAGTACAAAAGAAATGAGTTTTCTTTATTATTGTTTATTATTATTATTATTATTATTATTATTATTATTGTATCAGTGCATGAAATTTTAAGAAGGGGGAATACCCTGACCTTAAATCCAACCTCAATTTCTCTTATGCAAGAACTTGCATTCCTCAAAAAGAAAGAAGCAGATTATGTACTTTAAAGCTATTCCTGTGTCTAATGCAAGATTTCTTGTTTAGATAATTTAACAAGTCACAGGAACTTTCCACTGAAGTCAGCAGGACAGCTCACATGAGATGCTCATGTGCTCTAAGTTTGCACGATACTGCTCTCATATATTCAGGGTTTTTTTATATATTCTTATGATATTCTTGATTTTGTCTCATATTTGTATCTTCCTTGCACTTTAAACAAAGTTTCTGTCCACCTTATGCTATGATTTTATATAGAGGGCAAGACAGGTATTGAGTTTCAGCATGGACTAGAGTAAGAAAAATCTATCACTAATCCATTTTCATAGGTCTCACAGTAAAAAAAAAAAAGTCACCAATAGAAAAATAAAGCCGCATGTGTCTTCCATTAACCCACATTCATCTTTCTAGCACTGATTGTAAATGCTGCTCTTTGGTTGTGAAATATATTAATTTATTTGCCTGAAAAGTGTTCTGAGAAACTTCATGAGGCACCGAAGAACTTACAGTTTCTTGTGATTGCTGGGGCATATGTTTTTGTGACAGGCAACACTTACACTACCAAACACAGCTGTTTAAAAAAAACAGTGTAAAATGTGCAGGTGCATGAAGGACAAAAAAAGAAAAAAGAAAAAAAAGAAAAGAAGCCGTAAGAAAAATCTATCACTAATCCATTTTCATAGGTCTCACAGTAAAAAAAAAAAAGTCACCAATAGAAAAATAAAGCCGCATGTGTCTTCCATTAACCCACATTCATCTTTCTAGCACTGATTGTAAATGCTGCTCTTTGGTTGTGAAATATATTAATTTATTTGCCTGAAAAGTGTTCTGAGAAACTTCATGAGGCACCGAAGAACTTACAGTTTCTTGTGATTGCTGGGGCATATGTTTTTGTGACAGGCAACACTTACACTACCAAACACAGCTGTTTAAAAAAACAGTGTAAAATGTGCAGGTGCATGAAGGACAAAAAAAGAAAAAAGAAAAAAAAGAAAAGAAGCCTCCCCCTCCAAACCAACTTTGCCAATTTTTGTCTTTTTCTACCAGGAGTCTATCAATATTCCTTGATTTTAAAAACCTGCACCTGGGGTCTGAGAAGCTCAGCTTTCTTTTTTTTTTTTTCTTAAAGTTTTCATCATAGAAAAATAGGAAGGATTTGGACTTTAAAAGCTAAGAAACCATGCTGCTGAACAAAAAACAATCTCAAACTTACCCAATAATTGTTTTTATAAAAACCATTTTGCTTTTATTGGATTAAAGTACTGCAACAACCACTCAGTGTGAGAATGAATTTCGCCTAGACAACTAGACCTCCCAATTTGCATAGACAATAGACAATAAAGGTCCAAACATGTTTTGAAGATTAATATATGGGATTTATTTCAGCTGATTAACTGTCATTAAAACAATTGTGCCTGGTATTAGTGTGCAGTGATTCTGTCCAACAGCAGTTTAACACCATAAATTGCTTATTTATGAATGTGATAATTTACATTTCAGAAGAAGAATTGTCCTCTCTGGTATGGAGGTTGGGGTCAGACCCACATTTTAGGGCATGACGTGGAATAACTCTTGGATACCATGATCAGTTAGTAACTCCAAGAAGATCTGCTGATGCTCCTAAAAAACATATTCCACATCTGCCCTTTCGAGCATTTCCTCCAGCTCCCAAAAGAGCTGAGGGACTAGGCGTCATTCTGGTAATACTTTCATGGCACCTGAATGTGTCCTAAGATTATTAGATTTCTGGGGAATTTACGTACTTTTGACAGTTTTGGGGGGTTTTGACAATTAGATAAAAATCTGGAGAATCTGAGAGATCTGTTTTCCTTTTCCCCATGAGTACTACTTACTCTTTTTTTGGGAAGTGAACTCTTAATACTAAACATGACATTATCTAACGGAAATGCTGACTTCTTTCCCCTCCTCCAAAATATAAATAGAGATCAACCCATACAACAGGGAAATGCCCTTAATAGAAGACTACAACTACTTTTGTAGAACCAGAAACCAATTATGAGTTGTCAGTGCCATGTAATATGCCACAAAGCCCAGGTGTCCCATATGCTGCTCATTCAACGCCCATGGCTGTGACTGAGGTGTGAAGGCTGAGGAGTGGGACCAGCAGCTCCGCTCACCCAAGGCTCCCCCCAGCACTGGGTGAGCAGGCTCTGTGTGTGCACACCCAGGAGTCGTCAGTGGGCTCGTGTGGAGTGGGACAGACCTTTACCTGTGGATTAACTTCACAGGATTTATTGTAATTGAAATGTTAAGAAGTGCAGTTGTATAGCAGTCACTTTCCTAAAAACAAACAAACTGGAAGAATTATTTCATAGCCTTTACCTAGCAAGTCACCAATATGAGTGATCTCTTTGGAAAGAGCCTGGCTTCACAGTGGAGTTAGATACATCATCAGCTTCCCTTACACTGCACTCTTATTTCACAAATTATTTATTAGCCTTCATTTGTGGATTACATCAGACCTCTGTACTTCATACAAACTGAAATACATTTATTTCCTCAAATATATTAAAGACAAATGGTTTGCTTTGGAAAGAGGCAGGAATATGGCTGGAGTATTTTCTTTGCAATCTTTGCAATAAGGATATGGAATTGTTACAAAGAACAAAGCTCACAATGTTTCTTCACACTTTTAGTAGTTACTTCATTTCCCCATGAAGGTTTAATGTGTCACCAAGTGCCACATAAGTCCTGAGATGTCATAGTGATGCAGATAGGAGTTCACTGATAATTTTTCCATTTGTTAAAATAACTTCAAAAATTCTCATAGCAAAACCACTTTTTCCTTTTTTTTTTTTTTTCCTTTACTTTTTTCCTTTTTTTGGCATGAGGAAAATCACAATAGCTCATTTTGAGAGTTTAAGGTATCATTCTTAAAAATGGTATTTTTAATCTTTTTTTTTTTTAAAAGCATGAATATATGCAACCCCAAAATAGCAAAAGACAAAATTAGCAGTGATATCTCAAGCATAAAGTAGCTTTAAAAAGGAGCATAACACAACTCCCACTGTAGACATCAATGTATTAGCTGTTAAATACTTTTATTCAGTGGGAGTATTTAAACACATACTTGGCTTTATGCATGTGCAATGTTCCCCCCCAGCCATATAGTGAAACAAGTGCTAAATTTAAAGCAAGTGCTTCAGTACTATGGTTTTCAGACAATTGACTGCAATGATTGTTTAGTGGAGCAACCAGATGGCACTACTAGAAACCTCAGAAAGCTTTTCCATAAATACCATTTCTACTTTCAGAACAAATGTTTCTTGAATTTCCACAACCAGAAGTGAAGATGAGGCTTGTGTCCTTTAATTGGTATAACCTACTACTGGTAATGCAAAAGAGGTAGAGAGCGAGCCTGATACATCTATTCTACCTCTATCAATCGCAGGTGCTGAGTCAAAAGGACAGTTGGTTGTTAATCCACTCTAGATAGTGCTATCATCCACAGCAGTATAATAAGACAAGAATTCTTCAGCTTTGCTCTGATTGGGAGAAAAAAAGAAAAAGAAAAGAACATATAATTTTCTTCTAATAGCCATAATTTATAACTGTTCAGACTTTAATTCATGTTTTACTAATTGAAATATATAAAAAATATTACATTCAGCAAATGTTCTTTCTTCTCAAGCTCTATCATGTTTTCTTAAGGTTAGGTCAACAATAGCGGAACCCAAGATGAAAGATAAATCACCTTTAAAAATATTAATCATGAATTGTAAGAAAACATGAGACAAAATATCAATGAAGTCACTTAAAAAATATTCAGATGATTTTATAGTCTGTTTCCCAACAGCAGCATCTGGTTCTATTTCATATAAATGCAAGTTGGACATCTATAACCTCTGGGTTTGTAACAGATGTTGTCACGAAGTTGAACATTTTTACATAAGCAAAAGCTAAAGAAATTAATTTCAGGCCACCCAATGTTTCCAAAAGGCAATTGCCTGGCACTGCCAAAGATTGTATTACTCCATGCAAAACTATATCCAGACACTCTAGACCTACTTTTCAAATTTTATTATTTGTGGCTTTAATCATGAATTTAATCTTTCAGGTTTTCCTCTGACCATTGGTGAGTAATGCTATCACATACAGAGACTGAGGCTAGTTCTGCTGTGTGTTTGTGGGTAGAAATGTTTGAAAGATGCCCACAGTTGCTGCAAGCAACACCACTGTAGTTGCACTGCTGAGCACAGGGGTTGAAGTCTGCTAGCAGCCCGCATGGGCTAGGAAGGAGGAGAGATGAGTCAGATATGCGGGTGGCAAAGAACATTCATCGCTGTCCTGAATGATGAGATGTGAACAGTATGGATACCACTCTCACTGGATACCAGCATAAACTTCAAGGGTCTCTGCTTGTGCACTTCACGCTATGCATCATCCATATGGAGCCTGGCATCTCATAGCTTTATATTCTCATATGGCTCACTGGCTTCAAGCTTCTTGTTGCTATTAGCCTAGAGAAAGAGCAACTATTTTTTCTAGGCTGGTTAAAGATTCCCCCAAAGAGTGATTACTTTCCGTAATAAAATATGTCTGCTTTTCAGAAGCGGCTAATCCTTCAGTCTCCTCTTCCAGTTTCTGCTCTGAGAGGCAAATGTTTGGCAGTCTCAAAAATACTCAAAAACTTCCTTAAGTACATTGTGATGCATAACAGTGTCAGAAAAAAACAGCACAAGGCAATTTTAAGTTCTTAACCTTTGACAAACAGACCTTCAAGTTTTAAGTAGAGAGTTCATCTATCATGATTAGCATTGTAGCAAGAAATTGTCTGCCTACAATCTAAATACAACCTCGCTGATGTACTAGTGATTGAACCACTTTGCATTTCTGATCTGCTCAGAATTGAAATTAGCTATTTGGTTCAGCAATTGTGAATTTAATTTTACCAAGAATTAAAGCTAAGTATGTCTGATAACCTATAAAGCTAGAGCTATTAAATTCCCTGTAGTTTTAATAAGAGATTTTCTATCTATTGGAGAAAGGTTATGTTCAGTATAGGACTCATCCCATGTTAGACTTAAAAATGAGCTAGCTTGGCTTTATTTTTGATACAGGTTCATTACAGAAGTTATAAACTTCGGGGAAAAAAAACTGTAGTGCAGAATGACCCTAACGTGAAGTAATGAAAAATATTATGTTTCCTAATGGCAATCAATTCAACCATGCATATTTTTTGTTACTTTTTAAAAGATTTATAATCTGGGTATTTTGCTTGGTTGGTTGGGTTTAGTGGAGGAAAAAAAAAACCAAAAAAAAAATAAAAACCATTCCACTGTTACCACTGTCATCATCATCATCATCATCTGCACTGGTTTGGAACTTGATTCTGGGATCCACTGGACTGTGTAAATCAGCTGAACTATAAATTGCAGGCAAAAGCCTCAGCTACAGTGAAGGAAGTCCAGGGTCTTAGTTACAGCAGGGTGAATACAGCTGAGCTATAAAATATAGCATTCCACACTATTCTGTAATTTTTAAATAGCCATTTAAGCTATTAAAAAAAAAAAAAAAGCCCTCTAGTAACAGAATATCCATTTACAACTTCTTCTGGAAACAATAAAGGTGCCTATCTGTGCAGTGCCCAGGATAAGTTTTCATGCAGAACAAGGCCAGTTTCTATTTAAGACATTTCACTCAACTACAGATTCTAAAAAATCAAGTATCACACTGTAGGTTCTCCTTCATGCTCTGCAAAGGAGGCCTTACATGCAGGATGCTTTAAAGCATGGTTTTACTCATGTCATCTGCCACAGAAAAGCACAGCAGGGCTGTTTGACCTTGTGAAAGCAAAGCATACTGGCAGGTTGTTAGAAGCCCGTGGGTAGTATCTAAAAGGCATAAAAATATTTATGTGCATGTGCATATTTCCCCCCAAAATCTTAATACCTCAAAATCTTAGTTTAACACCTAAATTTCCCAAGAGGTGTGGAAGCAATTGAAAGCCATTCTCTCTGACTTACGATTTTTCTCGGTGAAATTTTAGGCATCTGAAAACTCAGGTGTGATGGAGCTCATTGAATTGCCTGCTGGTAACAGAGGAAGACAGAGAGATAGATACACTGGTTTGCTTCATGTAGGTGTACAGCTCTTCCCATCGCTCCCAGTGTAACACCAGGCAGTGCTGGCATTGCCCAGTAATCGCCGTAGCCTGGCAGATATGCCTCAGGGAGCGCAGCAGGCACTGCTCCGGTGCCAGATGTGCCCTCTCTGCAGGCTGTTGTAACTACGAATTACTTTCCTATCTGCTTTCCTCTTGGCCATGTTACTCTCACATTTCTGGTTGCACAGCAAGACAGGTTCAAGAACAGAAAACTTTCTCAGTGTGCCATGAGCTGACAGTTAAAGCAGTGTCCTCAAAATAAGCAATCTGTCACCACTGCTCTTCCATGCTACTGCCTCAGCTGCAGGATTATGCAAAGTTGGATACAATCAAAAGTGGATATGGAATTTTTGGCTGAATCTGTGAGCAACACATTTTCCAAGCAATAAAACAGTCTACTTAAACCAAAGCTGGGGCTCAATTCTACTTCCTAGTACTAAGTGCTTAGGTTTAAGAACAACTGCTTTCCTTGTGGATGGGGAAAATTCTCATTCACTGAAAATTAAGGATATGTTTCAAAGCTTGACTCTGTGTGACTTGATAGATTGGAATTGGACATAAATATAAAAAAATCAGTAAAAGAAGAACTCAAGTTATTAATGGCATAAATACCATACTCAGAAACGTCCCAGAACATTGTCGAACTTCAGAATCCCAAATCATAGCACCTAAGAACTAAAATGTGTCTTAATCAAAATTTGGGGTCCCAAACACACAGAACTGTCATGCACACCACTGCCATCTACACAGATAGAAATACCTAAGCTTTTCAGAACTCTCTAGATCTTCAGGTTCTACCTGCCTCTCCATTTCTTCTCATGCTATAATTAAGTGATAACAACTTCTTCTTAAAAAAAAAAAAAGTTTAAAGCTGCTTGCTTTTCTGCTTATTAGACCTTTCTTCAACAGCCTGATGTCAAGACCATTCAAGGTAGCCACCTAGCTTGTAGGCTAGATTTCATTGCTGCCTGTATGTAAGTACTCAAATTCCCTTTCCCACAGACATCCTCAGACTAAAGACAGATTAGAAACAGATTTTACACTTTTGAGACAAGTACTTTAAGTGGAAGCACACAACGCAAAAGATGAGTAACATCCCCTTCACCATCACCACTACCTCCCCTCCACTTTGGAAGGAATTCAGTGTTGGCCCAGACTGGGCTCCAACCACAGCCACCAAAACAAGCTTTGCTCAAGACCTGGCATTTGGCACCTCTTCCGCTATGTCTGCATAGCAATGGCTGTTAAAACAGACATAAGTCTGTATCATTCTCTGGTAGCTAAGAGCCTAAATTTCACATCTGTCCTCCCTTAGGTGGAATTTACTGCACCCAGACTTTGATCCTAGGAGCTAACTTGATCCATCAAAACAGAAGAATCAAGTTTTGAAATAATATATTTCCACTGCTTGGTCTGTCTTTCTCTGGATCTAGCATCCTCATGCCTCAATTTCAATAGAAAGGCTGTGTGTGCAACTGCACCTGCAACTGCGATCAAACCCCCAGTGGCTGGTCATGTGAATAGTTCTCTCTCCTCCACTGGCTATACTGTGTGGATCTCCACTGGTCCGCCTAGGAACACAGACACGTAGTGAATCACCTAATGCTCACCTACTGAATCCCACTGAGTATGACTTAGCCCCAGGTTCCCAAAGTTTTCATGCATGTTATTTCCCATACTGGAATTCCCAAAAGACATCAAAAGCAGATCCTGCCATTATATGGAGTCTTTCATCCTTTGTACAAACTCCAGGTAGGCAGGACAGGAGAATGCTCCTAATTTCCAGGCCATTTGAAAATAGGTATTACAGTATGTTTCCAGGCAGAGCTGCACCTCAGTTGCCTGCAGTCTTCTCTTAGAGCTAATTGATTCCTGAAGATATAAGCTGTTACATGGTAAGCTGACTAACCATTACCATAGTGAGTACTAATTGCTTGGACTCTTAAAATAGCTTACAAGAATTATACATGCTAACCACACATACCAAAACATAGTACTAACAGTCAGTGTTCCAAGCATGGTAATTACCCTCTGTGTGTCTGTGTATTACAATGCTCCAAAAAATATTTTCAAATAATCAAGCCACAGAATGGAGGCTGAGATCACCAGAGTCTGGGTTACAAGAAGAGTCTGAGTTAAAGCAACAAAAATTAAAATAGAAATTCTGAGATAGCTTCCATTCCCAATTCCACAAGTTTTATTTTGTTTATGCAATAACTAATTCAGTGACTGAAAAAATAATTGAAAGATTTTCTTCAAAAGGAAGAGTGAATACCACTGAAGTCCTATATTTCATATTTTCTTTCTCAAAACAGCTGTCAGAAACTAGCAGCACTAAGAGTCCATTAAAAAAAACAAACATGAAAGTAATGGATAAAGTAGCAGATACAGCTTTTGCTTAATGTGATAATTACTCTCTTTGAAAAGGCATGCTACTAAAACAGCAGTAGAAAATTCTTTTTTAGGAATCCACCTTCTGATCATTAAGGCAGATCGTCAAAGCCTGGGCTGGACCAGTGGTTTGTCTAGCAAGCTCCTAAACTCTTTTCACTGCAGAGTGAAAAAGCATTGTAGACAACTACAGTCATGTGAGCCACAAGCATGTTTACGATTTCCACAAGTTCAAATACCTGTTCTACAAAACATGGGATGTACACTGGAGATCTAGTCAAGAAAATGCTTGTGAGATCTAAAGAAAAAGTTTCAAACCCCAAAGGAAGCAGAGGTGCGGGTGTTCTATTAAAAGGGGAGCCTTTAATAAAAGGCTTCAGGGTTTCTGAACAAGGTTTCAAAAGGAACAGTCAGCTTCTGGGAATGTGACAGTCTCAATCAGGAAAACTGAGAAATATATATAAAACATTTTTAAAAAATAGTTAAACGAGATACAGTAATTCTCCGGGAGAAGTCTCATTTTGCTACCCTCCTCCCCCCTACACGCTTTGGGAACAAAACCTCCTAATAGCCCGTGGGAAAGGGAAACATCGGTTTCAATGTCTTTTGCAACAGGCAGAGAAAATGTTGTACCATGTAGGCTGTGCGTTTTGTTCAGCCGAGCATTGCAAGGAGCACTGGGCTAATAGATGTGACAGTGAAGGGTTTTTGTAACATCACTGTTATATAACTTCTTCATTTTTGTAGATGGTTAGCAGCAATAGAGCTGCATTGGACAATGTGAAGTCATCTCTCAAAATAATATGATATGACAGGCCAAGTGTAGTCTGGCTTGGTTTGCACCAGGAACTAGTATAGAGTATCTCGCTGCAGTGCAGACATTCCTGATCAAACGGATGAAGTCAAAGATGTTTGTAAGTTCCAGAAATGGGGGAAGAAACCCTGTGTTTTCCAGGAGTGTCGGCTCCTGGTACTTAATGAAGAGTGTATTGTAATGTAGAATTTAAATTAAATGTGTACCAGGAAGGGATTTGGGGGCTTTATTTATTTCTACATCTCAATGGCAGTCAGCATACAGAAAACATGATACAATGAGTTCAGCATGTGGGGGTAATCATGTAGTTAGGCAGCAATGTTTAATCTAGTTGAGGCCAGTAATCTCTGGATGTTGATGTGCAGTGTCATGTGCTGCCTCTTAGCATTTCCACATGGGCGATCTGTTACTTTGCAGCATTAGAATCTGCATGTGATTTCTTCCTTTCTTATCTGACTCCTCAGGGGGTCGGTAAATCCAGCAATAATTTACAACTGCCGTTCTCTTTGGGCTTTGACACATGGGCAGTCAAGGATTAAAATCAGGCTTCTAGAACAGTTACCACTTGCAGCCATCTGCCCTGCCCTTCTGATGGAGATTGCCAGTGCCACCACACCAAGTCTGAAAATCCCGTGAAGCAGCTCCTGAACATCTCAAGCCTGCTTATTAAGGTACATGGATCCACTTTGAATTTAATGCTTAGCTGGGAGTGGCAGCAGTACAAAAGCTGATTTCATAAAACATGCAGCAATCTTTGTCAGAGGTCGGGCAACAACTTGGGCAGCACCCATCTGAGCCGTCTGATTTTATTCTGCTTTTTCATGTGAATGAACCCTTGGACTTCAATGTTTACAAGTTAGTAAATGGCAATCCTTCCAAAAGCAATTGTTCGGAACAACAGGGCTACTTCAGATGCTCTGCAGACTATTATGTTACTGAGACCTTTACAGACTCTCAGTTTTCAATGGTTACAATTTTTTTTTTAGCTTTTTGGAAATTTTCTCAGCCACAAATGAAGCAGAAATGAGGGTTTGCTGCACATCCTCCTGTGAACCCCAATAAGAAGTCTGTTAAGTCACTGCCTCCACACTGGAAAAATCTCTCTTTCAGACACTTGGATGCAATTATATAGCAAACTCAGAAGCATTATATAGCAAATTATGTAGGCTCTTATTTACATGTTTTTATTATACAGAATGAACAATCAAAGTAGTTGTTGATTTTAAATGATAAACTTTTATTCTGAATATACTGTTTTTGCACAAGAATTAACACAACAGTTCTAGGATTATAAACTTTTTATAACATTATTGTACAAATTTTTACAAAAAATTATTTTTCAGGCTTGTCAAGTTCCACAAAAGTGTCAAGAGAACACAAGAAAAGGGAGAAAGACCTGCTTGCCTTGTAAGAGCAATCAAGCCTTTTTTTGCAGAAACGCACACTGAGCATTTCAATAAAAATATCCCAGAAAGCATGATCCAGACATTCCATACAACACAAGAAGAGAAGACAGCTTTGTCAGATCACAATCGCAATTTCATGGCATCTGAACAAGACAGTATCCCTTTAGCCTCAGTGAAATTATTTCTTCAAGATGATGTTTTTCTTTTAAACCATAAACAGGACAGATGCAAGTAGCTGGGAAGAGGGTGAGGCTAACTTTTCAAAACTCTTGAATTGCTTTCAGACACTTTGTTTTCATCTTTTTACAGTAGTGTACAATGAGTATTAACAATATTAACATTGTGGTATGAAAAAAAATAATAAATCTGGCCTTTGTTAAAGGCTGGGATGTCTGATGAAGCTAGGGTAAAATTTATCCTAAGGAAGGAGTTATTAAGATTTCACCTTCAGTCGACACCCCAAAACCACCCGAGTGCGTTGCAGTGCCTCATAGGCATTAATACACTTCTTAATAACCAGCGTGCTGGCAGCTGAATTTTTAGGACCAGCGGGACTGAGGTTGTATTTTGAAATTAAGACATACTAAGCACGTTTTCTGAGCTTAAGTGTTAATGGGAACAAAAGGTCTTAATGTCTCTTCAGTGACACCAAAAAACCACAGCAAGTAACACTTGGGTTGCAAAGGTCACTTAAAAGGGATACTGCCTATTTGAACCCAGTAAGGCCAGTTTTTAAGTTAGTAAAAGGAATATTATAGGAAAACTTACAAATGGCAGCAACACTGTTTTTTGTCAAGTTAAGCAGTAAAGCTTCAAGCATTAGAAACATGAAAAAGATCATACTAAAGTCTTAAAGGTACAGGACCTAAAAATCTTGACAATCAAACCTGCTATGTCATGTTAAAAACCTGTTACAAATATGGACCACGATTGGTGTTTTGGCAGTAATGCTGGTTGTTTAAATGAAAAACTAGAAAGAAACCTTTCATGTTAAGTCCTCAGATCATGTTTTGCACAGTACCACGCTGTAACAACTTTAATGGTGGTTATTTGACAGACATACAATAGGCTGCATGACTTCTGTGTAAACTGAAACAGTCCCAACAGTTCCCTTAGTGCTATTTAAAGGATCTGAGCAAATATCAACAGAGCTTTTTATCTGGCTTAAAAAAAAAAAAAAAAAAAAAACAACCAAAAACTTTTTACAACATATTGTAATTTGAAAATGTCTCCATTTAAAGCCTAGGATCAAGTTTCTTCTCTCACAGACAAGAGAAGATGACTATTATGCATTATGTGAGAGTAAGGATACTTTTCTGCATGAGAATATGTGTTTATTCATCCGAGTTATTTCTAACAGACTGGTATTCACATTTTGAGATAGCTACAGTTCACATTGCATTTTCTATCTGTGTTTTGTAATTTGCAGGTATCTTGGTAGTGCATTTTAAAAAAACTTGACCATCACTTGGATATAATCAAAATATATATTGCTTTCTGCAGAAAGAAGCCAAGATTTCATTTTTTCCTTTTTAAAGTATTGAGTTCTACAGGGACAGTACTAAGCCCTTCTGGGAGGGCCAGATCCTGAGTTTTCTATCAGACAGGTACAGTGGCTGGAAGGCTGTGTTTATACAGAAGCACATTTTTTCAGGTCATATAGAAGGGCAGAGTAGAGGAAGAAAGGACATTTCCCTCTCTGGATAACCCAAGAAGGCCAACGTGTCTGCATGGCATGGGCTTCTCCATCCTTTTGTATTTCAGCACTCTAAGGGAAGTGGGATGACAGCAAAAGCTGTGATTGTTTTCTGCAGCAGCATGGCTTTGTGCCATCTTTCTTTCTGCCTGCAGACTCTAATCAAATCTTTATTAAGTAACTCAAAATATGGCCTACCAGCATAAGCAAATAATTCCACGATGTTAAATAATGCAACTTTGCCATGAAGGGTTTCTTTTGGAAAGCTAAGTGAAAACTATAGAGAACTTGTTTAATATAGTGACAATCTTTCAAGAAATTAAAAGAGCAAAATGCAAACTAATATGTATTTTCAGTAATCTTTCTTAGAGTAAAAGCTATGAGGGTAGGAACTATTGGCCTACTCCTACAAAACTTGTTCCTCCCATAAAATTTCAATTGAACATGTTATGGAAAAATACTGGATGCAGTCTCAGCATTAGAAAGACTCAAACCAATTTTTTATCAGGTGGTAACTGGTGGTAGGGTGAAGAAAAGTGCAGTGATGTGACTGGAAGGAAGAGCTCCCATATTATCAAAATTAGCTCACCTTCCCTGAGGAGGACCTGAAGTCATCCAACACAGTTAATTGTACTTTTAACTCCATGACTTTACTAGAGATATTTTTTTAAAAAGCTAAATCCGATCACTGAACAAAAGGTCAGGTTTTATTTTTTTCACTCACTGTATTCCCAAACATGAGAAAATATATAGCTGGAGCCAAGGTACATGAGAAAATCAACGAACCAGCCATGGGTACACCTACAGTAGAGATCTGATCTTTTAAGCCATGCCATGGCTTTGAGTAGCTTCTTCAGTTTTCATAGGATATTAATGCATGCCCAATTATTTCTTTAAGCTTTTGGCATGATCAAAATTATATCAATCAATTGCCAGCATATACATACCAATGCTTTGCATTTTCTTATTTTTTTAAAGAGCTAGTGTATTGTGCCATGTTAATATTTGCATATTGCAGTTGTTAGCAGAATTGTACAATACCAGCAGAGTTGCACATTCATTGGTTTAGCTGTCTTGCAATACTGTTTAGTTCTGAAAACTAGAAAAAAGCGCAAATAATATTTTGCATCAACACTATGCTACACTGTAATATTGTAATTTACTGCACCAATCTGTATCACCAATGAGGTTGTATAAAACCAACTTCTAAAATTATTATTCACAATCAAGTATCAATGTGCATACATATAGATTCAAGGCTCCCCATTTGTTTAGATTTTTTCTAATCTCAGCAACCAGGACATTTTGCTGTTAAATATGCTACTTTCAATAATAAATAGCAACAGCAGAAGTTTTAATATTATGGGTGTTTTTATATGAAGGAAACAAAGGGGGAACCTGATATGAACCTTAGAGAACATATAGTTCCAAAAATAAATGTGTTAAATCTCATTTTTATATACTTAAAATATCTGTACACAGGTTTTCATGTAAGATCATAATTCTGTAAAAAATCCAACTCAAACCTTTTGTTACAATAGCTAAATTTACCCTATTTTCTCAGCTTTTTCATTGCACAGTATATTCAGAGCTCTGTTTCATAATATAATTTAATATTATTTGATTGCAACACATTGCAATGTTCAGTTTCTCACACAATAAAAGAATCACTCGGTTACCTTTTCAATGGACTATACTCTACCATCAAAGAAAACAAACTGGAAAACAGTAACATAGCATCATCATCATGCAAAATACCCTTGGAAACCAACGTTCAAATATCACAAAGACATTTTTTATGCACAAGCATTTTTGTTTGAGCCTTTGAAGGATTCTGCTAGCTTTATATATAACTGCATTGTGAAAAGGAGGTGAATATTACACTGAAATTAACATTTTTCTGACAGAAGATGACACCAAGTTTAAGATGAGAATCATTTTTTAGTGAAACTCTCAAGCACCTTTATATTTTTAGAAACAGAAGTTTTCTTCCTCTCTCCCTCCCTCCCTTTCTTCCTTCTTTCCTTCCTTCAAACTACCAATTTATCAACATACCAAAACTTAGCTGGCTACATGATTCATTTTTGAAGAATAAACCACTTATCATAAAGCATTTCAATCATGCTGAACTTCTGATGAAGACTAACCAATGTTTTCATTTTACTCAACTAGTTTGGACAAAACTGATGTTCAAAGCAGCCATCATGGTGCTAGTAATGTATACTGGGGAGTACATTTTCTTTTTTCTTTCTTTCTTTTTTTTTTTGTTAAATAATTCTTCATGTAAAAGAATATAAGTCTTCAAGATATCCAAAGCTTAAAAGAAATGAAAATCATATACATAAGCTATTGTCAGGGGAGCCCTTTTACATAAAGTCATCAAGATTATAACAACAAACAAACAAACAAACAAAAAATCTTAGATTCCCCAATGGAGCACGTACAGAATTCTGTTCAGGTGGCATAGATGATGCAGCATTCACACACGTTTAAGGATCCGACACTCCAACATGCAGCCACCGTGGGTGCCTTTACGAGTCTCACAACAAGTGATAACCAGACACGAGCACTGCTGTTCTGCTGCTGTCTGAATAGCTGACCCTTTTTTAAAATGAAACTGAGGCTATCATTTTGGCCAGGTCTTGATTAAGTTATGCAGATTTTGGTTTAGCAAGGTCATAACTGGCAGTGTCTGCTGCCAGATAACAGCCAAAGCAGGACCAACTGAATTCCTACCATAGACCACAGTGATGGACTCAGACCAGAGACACCACCGCAGTCAGCTGAATCTTCCTGTTGACAAGAAAAGAAGAAATAATTTAACATTAATTACAACTAAATGTCCTGAGAAGTAATCTACATTTTAGTCTTCAACATTTTGAACTATCCTTGAGGCATCCTTTTTCGTCTTACATATGTTATTTTGCCTAAAATAACAGCAAAATAATTCCTGGAAATTCGTCTGATTTTTGATACAAAAAGTGGCATTACTACATTAACTACAAGTATGGGAGGATTAAGTACTTACAAGGTTTACTGCCGTCACTTATGAACTAGATGGGATAATTATACAATCAAACAAGAAATGTTATGGGATATACCTGGGGCCCCACTAAACCACATCTATATGCCTTAAAATTACATCATTTTGGAGATTTTGAGTATCACTTCACTGCAAAGAAAGTTGGAAGAACAGATAATTTTTCAAGATTATAAACAAATACCAGAATACGTTCATGTCCATTTCATCAACATGATCTCACATTAAGATGAATATGCTCTGCAGGTGAAGATATGATCAAAGAGAATGAAAATCCTTTCTCTGTCTCTGATGCTGTATTCAAGTACGAGAACCAAATTTTCAGTTGGCTTTTTGTACACGTTTGATGCAGTCTGTAGAGAAGACACCCTCCAGTTTGAGGGCTTGCTTTGAGCTGCACCGCTCTGTCATGCATCAGTGGACCTAACGATTCATTATGCCGCACAGCAATCACACCTCTTTTTCCCATTCCTCTTTACCATTAATTGCTGTTATTTGGTCCCACTTTGCCTATAATACATAATACCTTTCACGTTATGGACTTATTCATTAGTTTGCCTGAAATACACCTGATACCTGTTCTGGAGTCTGTAACATGTTTACATCTTCTTGTTTCTTAGGAATTATACAATCTACATTTAGCTGCCTAAAACATTGGGACAATGTTCCAGCCATCCCCTGCACTGTTCAGTCCACCAAGTCTGAGATTCATGGGTAGCTCTGAAGGCTGAAAATATTTGGTCTTCCTCTTGTTTTAATTGTATTCTGTACCCATATTATTAAAAAAAAAAAAAAAAAACACTTTCCATTTTTTAAGAGATGCCAAGCCTCCAAGGACAAGACAACAGCGTAGGTAGGAATGGACTTAGGTATATTAGGAACTGGATAAACTTCTTGAACAGGAGGGACGTGCAGGGAGGGACAGACTGCACCTTAACAGTAACAGAGTCTGGCTGCTAGCACAGAAATTAAAAAGGTTTTAGAACTGAAAGCAAAGGAAAACCAGCGAGCATGGAACAGCTCCTGGTTCAGACTGACATGCCACTGAGGCATATGTAACTAATACTCAGTGTACCTCAGAAAAGGCTGGAGCGGATAAATAATAGGAAGCACCTTTCATTTATTGGCACATGCTTAAGCAAAACTTTCACGTGCTTCTACACCAATGATAGGAACATAAAATTAAGATGGAGGATTGAAGACAAGTCATTGATGAAGCATGCCAAAATAATGCATATATCAGAAACCTGGTGGAAGGACCATAATCAGCAGGACAGAGAATTGTCAGGCTACCAACTTTGTAAGAATGGCAGTGTAGGGCATATAGCAGAAGGGTAGTGTGTAAAGGATAATGCAAAATGTAATGGCACAAAGCTATTACAGGAAAAGGAAAGTGTGATGGAATCTCCATGGGTAAGAAATTTCAGAGTCTAACAATAAAAACGTAATACTAGGATTGCACTGCTGACCACCTGATCAAAGTGCCTGCCTGATATTGTCAAAGTGACAATACCAATTATGAAATGTTATGGGAGATTAGAGAAGCCACATATAGACTGCATCAATGCCTTATCAAAAAGACATGTAGAGATCACATTTTGGAGTATGATAAATGACCGCCTTTTGGAACAAGCAGTCTTCGAATCTTTAGTGGTGCATGGGGCCCTCTTCAAAATTATTAGTAGAGAGCTGCTCTGTATAGCTCTAGTATAGCTCTAGCAGCTCCGTAGACCACAAGGCAATCAGATTTAGCATTGTTGTGTGAGAGATCAGGCCAAACAAAATCCAAAACAAAAGGTACCAATTTCAAGAAAGGGAACTACGTGAAAATTACCAAAAGCAGTTAAAAAAGCCAAACAACCCCAAACCCAATAAAGCAGAAAAAAACCCTTACCAAAGAAACAAACAAAAAACAGAAAGCAGGAAAAAATCTAGAAGCAGCATCACAAAAAGTGAGTCCTTCACAAGGACCCAGAAGAATATTTAGAAATATTGCATTAGATATCGAGATAAAATTAACGCCACAATTAGAACCACCACTTGCCTACCCCCTCCCCCCAAAAGCCAACCCCAAAACAGATGAAAAAACACCGCCACCACCACCCAAAAAAACCCAAACCCAAAAAACCCCAACCAAACCAAGGAAACATCCCCGCATGAATCAGTAGGAAAATTAAGTACACTGTCATAGGGAAAGTATTTAAGAAATCAAGTTTACTCAAATGGGCAAAACCAGGAAAGCACATAAAAATGGCAGATTAGATATAAACAGGAAATTAGGAGGGATGACACAGAATTTTTTATGACCTCCTTGCAAAATATGATGAATATAATAGTAGAAATATTTGAATAAATCAAAAGCGTGAAGCCAAATATGGACTTAGGGCAACTGCTTGATAACAGAGGTGCAAAGAGGGAATTTGGGGATTACAGGGCATAGCAAATTACTTCAATGACTTCTTTGTCAGTTTTAAGGGATGAAGACTTTGAGATTCCCACCACAGAATGCATTCTTTAAAGCAGAGAGGTCAGAGGAATCAGAATCAGTTTGGAATAAATACATGGAAGATCAGATAAAGCAGACAAATTAGACTCAATACGTCATCAGGAATTACAGCATTCACCAACAGTGTCCTTTAGAAATTTGGATGTAAAATAAAAGAAAACTAAAACCAGCATTCAAGTTCTGCAGAAAAAAAAAAAAAAAAATCATCCTGTCCTAAAGCAAACAGCTCACATTAGCTGCCATCCTTTATCAATAGAAGCCATTTCCAGACATGTCTCTCTCATCTGTTAACTTTGTAATTTAGTTCTATAATTTTGGCTTAGGCTTTTTTTTTTTTTTTAATTGATTGCATCCTAGAAGTTCAAAATTCCTAAGGTTTCCGGTCAACAAGTAAGTCATAAGTGAACTCTGCTGCACCAGATTTGGAGTAGGATGCTAAGATTTGAAGATGCACTGAACTTTCTGGTTTATTTAATTTGGCTCTGTTGCTTTTTGCATCTGCATTGTGTCTTGTCATGTATTCAAAACACCTAAAAATATCCCTGTTGCTTCCTCCTCACAGTGAGTACCATCAGAAACAGAATTATCAGTAAAGGTTTCTTCTCACATTAATTAAATGAATAGTACTTAGTGTTACCTCTTGGTGTTTAAGATTCTTATCACTAAAATTAATTAGAAGAGTCATCCTTAAAGAAATAGTTTGAAGTAAAGCACCAGAGAGGGGGGAAGGGGTGCTCCCCCTTCCAACACAGGGAAGATGTCTGGAGTGTAAGTAAGAAGTAAATTGAAGGTCTTAAACAAGATTGTGCTTAATCAGATGGGGAAAATATCATTGTAGTGAAAATGACATCCAGTATGGGTACGGAGTAGATGGACCTCCGCATGTAGAATAATAGAGTACTCAGCTTTCATGTCATTTCTGCATTAGACCAAATACGGGTAAATTATGTTGATGAATTAAGCCTACCACTATATGTGCTTGAAAAAACTCCATTCTGCTGCCCATTTCTATTTGCTTTTTGAGATTTTTTTTTTAACTACATCACAATTTATGGGCACTGCTTTTACATGCAACAGTTTACTATGTAATATTCCCATTGGATTGAAAAGAAGCTGCATCCCTGGAAACATTCAAGGCCAGGTTGGATGGGGCTCTGAGCAACCTGATCTAGTTAGCGGTGTCCCTGCTCCCTGCAGGGGGGTTGGACTAGATGACCTCTAGGGGTCCCTTCCAACCCAAAACATTCTATGATTCTATGATTCTATGATTCTATGATTCTATGATTCTATGAAGTTTTTAAAGGATTCACAACTTCACAACAGTGGAGAATGTCTTGGGAAGCCTCATGCAGGACAGGCATCATTTTACTATGAATGACAGAGTTAAGCTGTACTAGACGAAAGTATGCAAGGTTTATACACATATTTCAAGGTTGGTGAGATTTTAAACTCATATTGATCAAAGTCACATTGAATTTCTGAGGTTTGTAGACCAATTTACAGTGGTAAACCAGCATTTCTGCCAAGAACAATTTCTAAATATTCTTTCTGGAGTTGGTTATTCTTTTGTGTGCTAAGCCAAGACAAAAATAGTAGTGGCAAAAAAAGGTACAGTAAATCCTATCTAAATTCCCTTTCCTCTCTGGCATTGCACATTATAATTTTCTTGTGTGCTTTAGCTGATGTGGAAATCACAAGAAATGTAAAAAAATAAAGGAGGAAAATTATCTGATTACATGCTGATTTACATAAATCCAAAAAATCAACAGTTTTATGGAAAAGAGTGGGATCACATAATTAATTTGGAACTAGATTGAGCAAAACATCAGTTTTGAGTGGTCTACAAGATGTCTTTTTTGAGAACACTTCCCCTATTCCTGAACTTTAAGAAAACTTCTCAATCCTGCTAATGTTATTTTTAAGATTTCTTATAACAAATTACATAGCATTATTTTATCTTATCTTTACCTTATCTTTGCCTCTGCCAGTGCAATTAGACACTGAACTAATTTTAAGCAGTTTCACTGAAATTTTCCAGCCCATTACATTGGTCACCACTGCATTAGTCACACAGAAAACCCGAATAACCAACAACTCTTTTAGTTGTCTTCAAAATAATATTCTGTAGATATAATTTCTCTTTGGAAAAGAAATTGGAAAGAATACTCTTTAGCCAGTTTCATTTCATCAGAAGTGCATCAGAAATTTCTTGCATTATTAAGTCACATGCCAAATTTCCTTGCATGCTTCAGGTAGAGGAGCATCAAATCCAAATGTCATCTCTTTCATGTCATGCCCTACTATGATAACTCTAGAGAGGGTTATTTTACAACATCACACACTGTGAAAATTATTCAGCACTTGCAGAATGGAAATGAATGCTTTTATAAAACCTTGCATTAATTGTTGAGTATCAAACCCACATATTCATTGCTATATATCAACATTTCCTTGGAGGCAGTGTCAGTCCAAAATTTTGAAGACACACATGGAAATATGAATACATATATATACACACACACCCCAAGTCTAACACACTTGTTACTCCTTTAGACATACACTATAACTATTTAATATACTAAAACTTTGCCTTGAAACCTTAATCACTTAACAGAACCCATTGTGCTACACTGAGTGTTTAAAGGGTAAAACAAAATCTGCTGAAGACCTTCTGATCTGGCCTTTGATATCAACGGGTTACCTCAAAGTTATACCTTTTATAAGCATGTATTTTAAATGCTTCATATCACATGAAGAACACCTTTGTTTTTACTCAAGAGTCATTTCAAGTCCCAATGCATGGTCTTTCACAAATTTTGTGTCACCCTCCTTTGTTTGGACTACCACAGAAAGCTGTCAATACCCATACATACACCCAGGATATAGCCAATCCCATCAAGATGTATACAGTTGTCTGGGCTGCTAATCACCTTCAAAGCTCTCACAGACATCCCTCGGAGCTGATGGAAATAACACATTCCCAGAAGTGGCTAAAAACTTGTGGAGTTCTTCTCTTTATTCTCAGACACCGCAAACAAAACCAGTGTGCATATACAAAGTATGAGCAAGCTATTCAAGGGGGTGATAAAGGCTATTTTGTTATCCTTGATGAAAAAGAAAACCAGCTGCCATTATTGAACCTGATCAGCTGGTTTGTATCTGTGTTGGCTTCAGTGATTTTAATAAAACTACACAGATTAATGCCCAGTGAGAACTCATTTCCAAAATCACAAAGTTATTAAAAAAAGGATGGATGAACAAAATTACCTTTATAACTTTCTGCTGCCAAAAGTCTATCAGCTAAAATTATATTTCATGGGTTTCCCAGTATTTTGTCTTGCCTTCCTGAGCAGAGAGACCATTTTGGACATAAAGAATTCAGCTCAAGGTGAGTCTCTGATGCTTTATGTACATTGGACAGTAGCTTCTTAATTAAAATGAGGTTTCTTGCAGAGCAAATTGCATGAGTAGAACATGAGATGTTAATCTTCCAGATTTTAATGTAAATACCACTCGCTTGGGGAAAAGGACTTTCACCCTTCCTTACAACCTTCAGCCATGGCTGTGCAAGTTCTTATGTTTGCTAGAAATTAGATAATTTAAATACAGAGTAGGAAATTTCAAAATTTCTCAAATGCAGCTGTTAAACAGAACTTTAAGCTTTTTTTCACTGATATTCAAGTGATATTAATTGAATCTCCCCCCAAGTATAAAGACAATATAAATTATTGAGAAAATGAGTGTTCTACATTGTTACACTTTTCAATATTTTATTACACTAACTCTGAAAAATGACCTCTAAATTTCCATTTCTGCCTCTCTGTCGGCTTTACCTTGATAGACATGTTAGTATCTCCCTCTAGTGGTTTTCTGAGTAATAATATTGATCAGAACCCCCCAGTGTACAAGGTCATGAATTTTATTCTCTTCAGCTCAGCAGTTCTCTTGCATACATGTCACTAGCACAGCAGTGCACACTCTCACGCCATTAAATGCAATGCAGTCTAAAATACCAAGGCTTTCATTATGAACCCCAGCGTCTGCACGAGGTCAACATGCAAGACTTCATGTATCTATGTATTTCATAAGAAGAAAAAACCCACCTTCTGCTGCAACTAGGCAATGAATATGTTTAGGTTGCAAAAAATTAAAAAGTAAAAATATTATTTTGCTGAATTCATAGTTCAACCAATCTGATGCACACTATTACCTTCCATCATTAACATTTGTGTTAATTTGAATGCAGTGAAAACTCCTTACTCTTCTCAATAGCAACACTTACTCTTACACAGAGCACTCATCCTTGCTGTCCCTAAGTACAGCTTTATTTTCACAGGCATTAAAGTCTTGTCTAATTACTTTGTACCTTTGTATGTCTGTGCGCAGAAAACTTTCTTCTTCTGTTTTGTTTTAACAGGGACAAGGGAAAAACGTTTTGAAGGGAATGACACTGATTCAGGTGGTACATGTGCAATCTCAAAGAACCAATGATATAAACCCAACAGGTTCCTATGTCTTTGTATTTGCTATGGGAGAGGCCCTTGTGTTCTGTAATTGTGATTTACAAGGCTCCAGACAGAGTTTTTTCATATTTAATTTCCCTTAATATTGCAATAGTAATTTGCTCCAGATTGTCGCTTTTGGGACTCGCTTCATTCTGTTTTCTTTTGTATGCTTAGTAAGTAAAAAAGTCTGCTAATTTTTTAAGCCAAGAACAAAACAAAAAATTAGAGAAAGTAACTGACCATCCACACCACATGAAAACTTGCAGAAAAATGAAGATAGGAGCAGACGTCATGGCAGAGGCACGACTCGTTGTGCATATAGGCTGATCCTATTAATAACGGGCAAAGTAGCAAGTAGAGGAAAGGAAAGAAAACACAGAAAAAAAGACATACGAGATGAGATATCATGCAGATTGCTGGCAGTTAGCAGAGTTAATGTGAAAGCATCCACCCAAGAGCAACAGATTCACAGCAAATTTTGCAAATAAACTTAACCAAAACAATCCACTCTTACAAAACACAGGACTTACACACTGATTAGCACATCAAGCTAGTGAGCAAGAGTACTTTCACACACAATCGTATCAGGAGAATTTGAAATATTTACAATGGCCAAATAGCTTTTGGATGTTTTTTCAATTTTGTTTAACCTTTATTGGCCAGTAAGAAGGCTTCGTTTTTAACATAAAATTTGGTTACTAGAAAAATGCACTGAATACCAACTGCCTGGACTTTTTTAACACAACTGGCATCTCAGTAATTGTGCTTGATTAAAGAAAAACAGAGAATATACTGGAACAAAACTTGGTATACAGCAGCTATAGCCAACTAACTGCATTAGTTTTGAACAATCTTTCCTTTGCAGAAATGGGATGAGGCATTACAAATACATTTTAAAAGTAATTATTTTATATAATGGCAGGTACTTCCTGGTTCAGTACTTTTTGTCTTGAAATTTACTCTGAACAATTTGAATTCAACATATTCTCTTTCATACAGTATTTTGAAAGGTAAGACAGAGAACATATTCAAAATAATTTATGTATGTGGCACAGTTAGAATTTTTCTCCTTCAAAACTGTGATGTATACAATACAGGGAGTATTAAACAGCATAGTTTTGCTGATTTCAGTAAAGCAATGCACTTTTATACCTGCTAAGAATGTGACCTAAGGTCAATACACTCTTGCAGAATTACGAAGAGGAAAAACATCCTAAACCAGATACAATGTTTTTAATCATTTAACAACGCCTTAAATAAAATTTGAAAACACTAATATAAAAATACTACTTCTAAACCAGGATTATAGTCTATTTGTGAAAGCCATAGAATTGAATTCCACAGCACTGTACAGAGACCATCAGTTTTATGCTCGCTGATGGCTTTTTTTTCAGTGGGAATCATGTGTGAAAGTACAATGGTTATAGGAAAGGCAGATAAGAAAGCAGCTGTAAATTTTATGTTAATCATGGGATACTTGAAATAGAGTGGCTATGGTCTACAGTGAACAGTATGTTTAGTGATAGATAGGTTACCAGGCACCAAGGTACTTTTAAACAGTCTTCACTACTCTTCTAAAACAACGCTACAATTATTTTTAAAGATAGTCGTACAGTCTTACAAGTTCAATTTTACCTGTTTGGCTTCATCAAAACAGACATCAGGACCCTTTCTGTATCTAGGTTGTTTGACCATTTCACAAGGATTTGGCCCTTCATCTGTTTCTCTGGTTAAGGAGCATATGACTGGGTTTTGTGCATTGTATATTAGCAGGATTAACATTCTGGTTTTACTTTCATGGGAGAAGAGGAATTCTATGCTAATGCAGATAGTACTGAAATAAACATCAATAGTCACAGTTTCTTGTTTAAATTAAAGAAAACTGAACAAAACTAACCCTCTGGATAAATAAAAATCAAATCTCCCCCCCCCCTTTGTTTTTACACTGCTTTAATCAAGAAAATAAACATCCTGCGTAACTTTTTAGAAACAGTACTTACAGAACTGTACACAAAATAAAAATAAAAGCTGAGGGTTTTTTTAAGATTTTCTGTATTGCTTTAATTAGCATTGCATAAATATTACAGAAAGTATTTGATAAAGTAGTAAACTTTTAATGGTGCTGATTGGTATAGCTTACGTTAACCATTGAGTTCTGCTAAAATGAAGATGCACAGTAAAAGAGAGGAAGCCTGTTTGGAAAAGTAATGCTATATACAGGCTGAAAATTCAGTGAAGGCCTATAAGAACTATGGGTTTTATTATGTGTACACCTATATTATCTCAAATAATATAGACAAAATCATCCCACTGCAGACTTCGATAGTAAATGACAGAAAAACTAACCAGATCTCATTGGCATTTCAGTGGTGAAGGGAGACAGAGAAAAAGCTGTCCAAACTAACAGCAGAACAGCAGGATAGAAATGGGAGCAGTGACATGCTATTAAAAGCTAACTGTAGATGTGAGGAGATGCTTTAGCTTATGTCTCTGAAATCTGTAATTGCTGATATTTAAGTGTAAATACTATGTTTCACAATTGCCACAGGCTAACAAGGGACACAAGTCATTGCAGCGCACTTGAAAGGCATGGATATGGTAAACTGCTAAATCTTCTTCTGCTGAAACCTGCTTATATTACCGTTCAGTATGTATAAGCTTTTTTTATTCCACTATTGGTAGTACACACATTAAAGCTAAGCTAGAATGTTTTAAAGAAATTGAGCACCAAAACTTTACTTATCTTAGTAGCTCTAACTTATACCTAAAGCAATCCCATTCGTGCACTACTGTGGATACCATAGCAGCTTCATTGCAATGAGTGGAGATGCCCAGTGGAAGAAAAGGCAGGAGGACAGGGAATTTAGTTCTACAGATCTACATCTGTCTTCATTCAGATGTTATCAGACTCATCTCCCCTTTCCTCTGCCGGGGCCCAGCTGAAAGGGAAGTCGAAAGGTAGAAATATTCTAAAAGACCATGTGCACAAGTAAAGCTGTACCAGCCAGAAGGAAGCAGAGTCTAATAATAACCATCTGAATAGCACCCAAAGGTCATTCTGTCTGCTTGTGTGATGTTATGCTACATCTGCATTTCACAATGTACCTTAGTTACAGAAAAGAGAGAATAGCTTAGTACTGCATAGCTGGAACAAAAATAAAATAGTTCATTGAGTCAATATAAGCCCACCCAGCTGCTCTGGCTGCCATTTGAGGTCATTTATTGCTTTCTAGAAGGTTTGAGACCCACAGGGAAATGCAAGTCATGTGCCCATTTCCCATCAAACGTGCTTCATTTTCTGTAGCAAGTGCTGTCTATAAATTCAGTCAGAGGCAACAGTTAATCAAACTGTCATGGACTAGAGCCAATTAGAATATTAGGCTGTGTTTACATAGTTCTGTAATGACATGGATATTGCTTCCACCCCAATATAACTTTTCAGCCCAAGCGTAGATGGAATTCCAGTTTTATTAATGTGGCAATGAATGCATTGCTTGTGCCAAAGAAACACAATCATCTCTACTACCATCTGCTTTTCTTTCAGGAATGGGAGATGCTGTCTCAACTAACTTCCTGAGAGGGACCAAGGTATTACTAATTGTTTTCGATATTCTGTCATAATAATCAAAGTTATTATGTGATTTACCATCTCTGGCATGCTGTCCTCAAGCATATATAGCAGAGAGAAATTGAGGTGAATTCCTCCTGGCCTAGGATATGTGTACGTTGGTTTCATGTATTTCCATCACAATCACCTACAGGTATCTGCTGGAGTGAACAGGCTAAAGGCATAGAGATTGGCATGAAGGTGGCTGTAAATTAGAACAAACTTCTGCATGCTTTTAGTTTTAATGCATGTGTTGCGAGGACTCTGCTTAGCATATATGCCACCTATATCTTCAGCCAGCTCTGAAGAAACTCTATGCTAGCTGTTGGATAAACTCTAGCCTTTGATGGTTAAAGCAGTTTCCACAAGAAGTAAGTGGTTCTCATTGGCACTGAGCGCACACTCAAGTGCCTCCATCACTTCACCTCAGTCTTGCAGGCATCAGTGCGGCATCCCAACTTTTCATGACCAAACACTCTTATTTTGGTGTTGCCCTTTTTTTGTTGTTTCCCTAGACAGACATGCCCATGTCTTTTCTAAAGGCTGAACAAACTCAGGACTCTCAGGCTCCCCTTGCCAGTCCTATATTCCAGATCCACTATGTCAGTGTGGTACCAGGGTGCCCCAAACTGTACACAGCACTTCAGATGTAGTCTCACCAGTGCTGAAGAGATGGGATGGATCAATTCTCCTAACCTGCTGACTACACTCTTGCTAACATAGCCCAGGATGTGAATGTGACTGGCTTTTTTTACTGGAAGGCACCATGCCAACTGATGTTCAACTTCTTGTCCATCACGATCCTCAAGTCCTTTTCTGCAAAGCTGTTTCTAGCCATTTCACCCCCAGCCTGCCCAGCTGCATGTCATTATTCTGTCCTGGATCCAAGACTGCATCTGCCTTTTGGAAACTTCAGTAAGTTCCTGTAAGCCCATTTCTGTTTAGGTCCTCACAAAAACCAGCTTTGCTCTCTACCTCAATGACTGCTGCTTCAGATGATTTGTGATATCACCCAGAAATATCTGCTGCTTCAAATACTCCAACGGCAATTATGCTACTAATGTGTACATAAACAGGCCATTTTTTCAAAATATATTCCAGTATATGATAGCCAAAAATCAATCCACACTACTAAGTAACGTGATTTTAAAGGATACCCGGCTTCTCTGCTTGCATCAGTGGCTTTGGGTCACAGGAGCGGCACAGCAGTTGGCTGTCACTAATAATGAATACTAGATTGGTGTTTGAAATCTTCTCTGCATGATAAAGTCTGGAAAAAAAGCCAAAAAAACCCTATGTTTAAATGAAGCAAGGAAATCCATATTGAGAAGGACACAGAGTATTGCAATAAAAGTAATCCAACTTCACAGATTCAGTCTGCCTGCTACTGTTTATCTTTTCCATTAGCAAACAGCAAGAAACATTTGTAACAAATTTTGTAATCTTTTGGACATTTCCATGGTTCCCCCTTTCAACTAGACTTATTAGTGGAAAAAATGGAAAAGAGCATAAAATGACTTTAATTAATAGCTAGCTTTGTACTGCTACAACAGTAGCTCTGCTGAGAAACAAAATCCGTTCAGCATCAATTCTTCCCCTAAGAACACTGAGAAAAACCACAAAATCAACCAACCAAACAAAACCCCAACACATAAACCCATCTGTAAAAAGGGTGAGAAAGAGGTTTAGGGTATGGATGCTGTGTACTGGATGTGTATTTGTTGTATTTTTCTGTACATATAATTCCTTTAAGTCAGTAGGGTCATTTCCAATTTATAAATAATTGAATAGGCAGCAATATACCTTTAAGCTACAGATACTACACTTCATGCCTTAGATATTAAAGGTAAGGATATTTCTGGATTTGTCAAGGATAATTTTCATGTACAATTTAAATTTACTGGAAAGGCAGATAGACCTTCAAAAAGCAGAGAAGAAAATCTTAATATTTCTTAGTCATTAATAAAATATATTCTACCTATCAAAGAGGTAAATTCAGGACAATCTAACAAGCTAATTGCTTTTAGTGGATTCCAAATACATTTTCATACACATACAAAATAACAAGAAAGTCTTTTCATATAGGTGGTTACCACTTTATATAAGCAGAGTTTTATTACTTAGGTGTGAATTGATCAGCTTATTTCTGAAATTCCGTAGATGATGAGCTCACACCACTGATTGGGTACAATAAAGAGGACAAAATACCTGTTAATTAAATAACTGATGCCGTGATGACATATCTGGTTGTTTTAACCAGCTTAAATTGTTCTTTCATACTCATTCCTACACTGTGGCACTATTTTTGCAATATTAGCATAATAATTTCTGTAGTCTTTCAGTAAACTGAAGAACTCCTCTGAAAACTCCCTAGAGTTTTAAAAAAAACCAAAAACCAAACCACAACCAAAAACCAAACCAAAAAAACCCTACAGAAGACAAAACCAAAACAAAAAAAAATATCAGCTTAATGAGTTCTCTGCACAACCAGGTACCACACAAACACAAGCAACATGGAGGAGGAAGTACAGAAGCAGAAAAAATGTCTGTGTGTTTTGGCTGTATTCGCCATTCTCCACTGTCCTCTGCCTTTCTTTCCTGGCTTGAAATATCATCATCAAGGAGTTTGATATCTGACTGTTAATTTTAATTTCTAAGACATTTTAAGAAACTCCCAATGTATGCAAAATTCCAACCCAGCAGGCTTTTGTAGGAACCACAGAACTAGGTCCAAGTTGCTATGTTTCTCAAGTATCCAATTTTTTTAACATAACATTAAACATCATCTTGAATAGGCACATGGAGTCTGAAGGCTAATTCTTTTAATCACAAAACAAAACAGCATGGTTTGCTTAATAAGACCCACAGCTCTTAAATCATGAGCACTATTGACTAGAAGGTAAATTTGAAGATAAATTGCATAATCTTCTTGACCATCAAAAATTCCACTACATAACCAGATTAAAGAAAATCATCTCCTTCTGAATATTGCAGAACGCCTTTAAGTTCACATAATAAATTGAAAGAATACAAATTGTAACAGAGATAGAAATACAATTTTCATGGAACATATAAAGATTATAAAACAAATATTTGACAAAAATATTTCTATAATTCTTTAATTATTAAAACTAAAATTAATTCTAAACAAATACAAAGAGAATGCAATTTATCATTTTACTGCCTATATACTTCTTAGTCTTCCTTATGTAAGTTTGGTGTAATTAATCCAAAATAAATCTTTTGTTCTTTTGTAAAATAAATTAGTATCAGAAAGTTATTATTTATATTGAAGAAATTTTACCTGGAGCAGTTTATACAGTCTACTATCCCACCAAAGGATTTATCATCGTTTTCAAAGAAATACTGAGTTTGCTCAGTGATACAGCTTGTTTTAGGCAGGGCAGCACCAAAATCATCATCTTCCATATCAGCTGACAGAAAGTAGAAAATAAATAAATAAACAATGACATTTTTAAATCACAGATGCAATGGGGAGATCCAAATATGGCCCCCAGCCTAGATTCTTACCTTCTACTTCACTCAAAGTTGACTCTTTAACATTCTCTTGACTTACCTGCTTCAAGGAAACGTGGAAAAGTCAAGCTCAAAAACAGCTGCTGTAAGATAGACCTGAACACAGAAAGACAATATATATTTGTTAAAGGCTCTTTGTTTTCTTCGTATTTTAATGGATCCTTAAAAACTACTCAACTAAGAGTTACTAGCAACAAAATCATCACGGCTTATTATGCTTTTGCCAGTTATTAAAGCTGTGTTTCTTTAAACCTTACAGTTTGACTCTGGTTTTCTTCTCACACTTTCTCCCAGGTCTTTTTTCACACTAATCTTTTATTCTGCTGTTGAGGTTTCCTATCATTTGTGCCCATAACTCACATCACAGAAATGTTATCATGCCATCCAAGTCCTCCTTTCACACCTCTGCGGGAGGTGGAAGAGACATCTTGTGGCGTTCCTCCACTTGAACCAACCAGAACTCCTTTTGAACACACTCAGGGAAAACGTTCCTGAATTGGATACTTTACACTGATTAAGGTTCATTAAATTTCCAAGAAGGAGACAAACACTGGAATATTACAAGTATATCATAAAAATCATTACTGTAGCAGTTGACTTTTAAATCATCTCTACTCCTGCTCTTGTGGTATGGAATATATTTTCCTCCTAGATGCTGCTGAAACACTTAGGCCTAAGGATCTCCATTTATTTCAAATTATTTTCTTCACTCAAGATTATATTTTTCCTGGTTTATTTACTCGCAGCAAGTACCAGCTGGCCAAATACATGACCCCCTTCCCCACTACCAAGCTGTCATAACAGGAATTGCAACAGTTACATTCCTTGACTCCCTGCTTCTGCTTAAACCTTCCTAAGTTGTAGTTTCTTGTCACCACGTTTTAGGTTTGCTTCTACCTACAAATATTCCCTGATCTCTCCTCATCTCGTCCTGTTCTAACGCCTGTTCTGCAGAGAGAAGGAACTGTATAGCTTTATTCAACACCAAGATTTTTTCCTTTTGTCCTTATCCAGCATGATCCACGTGTAAAGAAATGGAATCCGCCCGTCACCTTTCCAGTGGAGGCATTGCCTGAAGGAGCTCTGGACTCACAACCACAGCTTTGTGCCTTGAATCATCAGAGGGACAGCGCACCAACTGTCATGGATGAGAAGAGACCTGATGCCATTCAATGGTGGTACAATTTGCTGACAGAAAATAGTAATCCTTTGTACGGGCTTACCACAGAATTTACAGGGAACTGACTGAAAAAGGCAGTCTGGGAAAACTGTAAAATCTTCCGAGTTAAAAGAGCATGAAGGAGAAACGATATGTACTCTCCTAACTAAATGCATTTAAATTTTGAAAATTATCACTCACACCTTTATCCCACATTGTTGTCTGAAACACTATAGTTTTTTTTAATAACCCAGTTTCTCTTATTTCGCTGCATTTCCTTTTGCCAGGTGCCTAACTGAGTCAATTTTTGGTCAGCCCTTTTCACTCTGCTCGCTTAATGGCCTTCTCTGCCTGCTTCTGACCTAGATTCCATTAAAAACATGTCCATAGAAAGTACTTTCATGTGGTGCTTTCAAGTTAAACATCACACAAAATAAACCTCAGGTCTAAATTGAGTCCAGACCACTGAGTCTGATTTGAACACTGATAAACTAAAGTTTCTCTGTTTGAGAAGAGCTCAAGTTTCTCTTCTGGATTATTGCCCATCTCCAGTTTTTGAGGTTTGCTGTTGTCCAAGAAAACCGAGATTTTTGCTGTTGCAGTTAACAAAATGTAACCAACAATAAACCCCAACATACAATCTTCATAGTGCTATCCATGAGAAAGTTACTGTATGTTTGTTCAGCTGCTATATATTTTAACTCTTAGCATCATAAAGTAGGCAATTTATTCCAGCTTGATCATTATTACAAAAAAATAAGCATAATGAAATTTTAGAAAAAGAGACAATCTCCAAGGGTGTACTTCACACCAATGCAAAAGTATCACATCCGTCCCCATTACTTATCCCAATATGGTGATGGAGGAAGCAGTTGATAGGGATGTCTACCTACATGGCTCTGAAATAGGTTAAATTATTTCTGTGGCTATTATTAATAATGCACAAACCAAAGTCAAAAGGAAAGAAACGTCCTAAATGGATTTTTGGTTTTAAAATGTATCCAGTATTCTGCTTGTGAAAGATAAACCCAATTATCGGTGTAATCCTGCTTCTCTCAAGGTCAATCCCAAAACTCCACAACAGTCCAAATATACCAACTTTTCTCCACAGCTCTAGAAAATGCTAGGACAATGACTATAGAATTATACAAAATGCTTTATATATATTTGCTTCCGTGAAATGGTTCAGTAGTGCTTTTCACATTACATTTCAAAGAACCAACTAATAATTATCATGAGAACCTTTAACTGAACTATGCCATCAGAAAACATATTGGTTATCCTGTATTCTGAAGCAAGACTTCTTTACATTTTGTAATAGAGAAGCTTCATGTGTTTTTGTAAAATGATTCACTGAAGAGCAAACATTGATTTTCTTATGACTTCTTGCTAGAAAAAGGGAAAGATGATATTCTGAAATAGGGAACCAAGTGATCAATAACTCTAAATGCAATAATTTCATCTGAACCATCACATCTGTCAATCAGACTTAGACCATTAATCCCAGCTCTACTTCCCGAAGCTGATTTTGTAGAGTGAGAACACATAATCACAAAACCTGGCAAGAGTAGTTTTGAATTCATCACTAATTTTTCCAAGGTGTTTGGAAACATAGCTGAGAATTTTCACCATGAGAAACTGCAGAAACAAAGGCTTCAGAGCAGTTTTATGGGGGGGAAGACTGAACAGTCTCAACCTACTGAATAATTCTAGTTTGGACATGAAGACCTACACACTTGTACTTACCAGGCAGCTGCTGAAGCCCACCATCCTAGATGCAAAATATCCGTTATCGTAGGCTGGGAAAAAAACCAACAGAGATAATGTTATTTGTATAAACAATTGCAGACTTTTAAGGGAATGGTAGTCACCACATCACCGCACAAGGGGCTACTGACCACATAAGCAGAACGAAGTCCAGCTCCTTGCTTTGGTTCCTCTTCGGGATCGCAGACCGATTGATAGTCATATGACTTATTAAAGGCATACAGGGACATGTTAATCAGGTTTCTCATCAGGCCAGGATCAATTTCACCAAAGAATCTTCCAATCTGATGAGGAAGAATATATGGAGATAAGTTAAAAGTATTTCCAAGTATTTTCCTCATAAAAAAGTGAACAGTTCTGACTTTTTTTCCCCACACACTATTTTTTCCTCTACACAACTCATCTGGTCTTGCTGCTTATGTATTTATTTCTTTGTTTGACTATTTCTCCCCCAAAAGCTTGTTTGGAGAACTCCAGTTAGACATTAAATGCACTATCAATGAGACCACCCTGCTTGGGGGAGAACAAGAGGAATATGAGAAAGAAGGTGCCTGGATGCCATACCACTTGCCCTTGCCATCACAGAACCATCAGCAGCCTACCAGCCTCAGGGCAGAGCACAAAGAACGCAACTTGGTAGAGGTCTGGCATCTCGAACCATAAACAAGTCTGTGAAAAAGACTGACAAAATATCTGGAATTTCTGATATGGCAATATTTTTTTGCAATTCAGAAATGTTTTTCAATTTCTGACCTGTTCTTTCAAACTCTTATTGGCACAATATATATAAATAAAAGAAAGATTATATTAGGGTGAACTGAGAGTGAAATGATATTTTTTTCTCATAAAACTTCTCCTTGCTGTGTTTCATGTACTGCACTTAAAATATACATACCTGTTGTGTATATTCATCCCGATTTGACATCAAAAGAAAGCCACCATCATCAAGGATAACACAGTCCACATGCTATTATAAGAAAGTAAAATAAGTTTTGCAGGAAGGACTTGTCATGAGAACACTCTGTAAGAAACTATTTTTTATTCAACACTTCAGAAGTATCTTCAAATCTATGTGGCTCAGGCTAAATCACAACCCCATAGCCAAGGGCCAATATTAAGCTATAATAAGTAGCATTATCAGTATTATAAAAGTTTGTGCAGATCAAAGGCTTATTTGTGGCTTAATTTCATAAAAGTTCCTTTGTAAAATTTTATTTGCTCAATAGTTTGTTAGCTCTAAGAGTGTTATATCAGATTTAATAAAGTCTGATTATAATTGAATCTCAACTCATAATAAGGGACTACAACTTCTTGTGTCCTTCAGCCATGCTTAGTCCTTTTCCATTTGCAGCTTTTAATGGTGAAGGTCTTAGGGGCAGACTCTCAGCTTGCTAGTCATGCTTATTTTCACTTGCCAAGGACTGTAGTGGGTTTCTTCCAGGTGTCAGGTGCAGGACTGGGAAGCCCACTGTTTCCCTATGCTTTGCACTTTGTAAAAGATACTTGCAGAGATTGGAGAGATAGCAATGAGGCCAAATAGATAACCTCCCAGAGTGCCCTTTTTGCTGTAATTCCTGCATTTAATGATCTTCACACTCCACAAAAGAACTCACAGAAGACCTGAACAGAGACAGCTTTTAAGCACATGGCAGAATCTGATACTGTGATAGCCCCTGAAGCTGTGCTCTCCTGAGTGCTAGCAGAGCTGTGGGATCCCCAAATCCTGAACAGGCTGGGAACAGAGAAATGGAGGATCACTAATGACTGTTGAAGGGCACTTCATGTACTCTGGTGCTTTTCAGTTTGCATTTACCCTTCTCTAAGGTACTCTTCTTCTAGATTTCTTTTTCTTAGTTGTTTTTTTTCTTTTTTTAATTTTTATTTTCTTTCCTCAGGATTCGTCTCTTGCTTAGAAAATTACCATTATCTTTCTCACACATTTTTCTTCACATCATTCTCTGTTGTTCTTACTCTATTGTGGTTTTTTCCCCCTCTTGTTTTCATAACCTCATTGCAATCATTCTCTTCACCTCACTTTTATACCCTCTTTCACCCCCTTCCCTCCTAATCTTCATCTTTCTCAAGACACAAATGACTAAGTCCTGTTTTCTGTAAAATTAACCCTCAAAAAATAATGATAGTTGTCTTACATAGATCTAGAGAGAATGAGTGAATTTTCGTAATCTGCCAAATATTCATAAACTGAACATATTCTTACCATACTGTTTCTCTCACAGCCACAGATTTCACTGTTGCACTAAACAACAGAAAAAAAAATCACTGAAATGTTTCCAAAGAACCTGTATTTCACAGTCATTAATCAATAAAGACAAGAACAAGTGATTTGATTTTCAATATCTGCATATTAATCAAAATTAATTTTGAGCATATGTTGTTTATCAGTAATATCCCCGTGAACAACCTGTATTCAGTAATTATCAACAGCACAATCTCTATTGTTTTCAAAGTCTTTTTAAGAATGCTCAGTGTATTAGAAATAAATAGTTTGGGGGACTTGTCAGGATGTCGGTGTTGGGAATACAAAGCAAAAAAGAAAGAACACGTGCATTTCTATGTGTTTGGTGTATGGAAATAAAACCCAGAAAACATGCTGCCAAGTATCTTTTTTGACCATGAAAAGCTTCATCAGTTTCAAAGCATGGGAATCTCATGTGACAAAGGAAGCCCACTATCTCCAGTTATCTTTTATGGCTTTGAACACTAACATGTTTTTCTCTTTTTCTTGCAATATGTGTATACACACACACATAACTCTCACCTTGCATTATGTTCTGAGCAAAACAACTACCAGAAAATGCTGCAGTCATTCATCTCAAATTAATTCTAAGATATTCCTCTGTCTCTTTTTCAGTTATGCATTTTTGTCCTTAACTGTTCTGACATATAGGCAACACATCTGCCTACCCACTGAACTACAGCTCTAACACCTACAACAGCCAGTTGCTGTTGTTCATTCCTGTAATATACAACCAATCAAGCAACATTGCCTCATCCAATTGTTGCACAACTGTCTCCATTTTGTGCCTCTCCTTTCCCAATGTACTAATAATTCCTTAGGTTTTCTTTCCATTTAGCCTTTCCTCCTTCCCAGTTACACCTAAGTATTAGATATAAGGAATGAAAGGGTTAAGCACCTATTTCATTAAGTTCTGTTAAAATGCTGTGATGCTGGTTGCAATATAAATCCTTACTGTTCACTGCTTACCCATCCTCCTTATTAAATAAAAGTACGATTCACCAATTCTTTTGCAGATTTTATTCACTGCTACGGCATAATCTTAGTAGGGAGCCTACTGGCTGGAATATGTAATTTGTCTTTGTCTTTATCCATGTTCTACAATTATGAAAGCAAGAGACGTACAAAATACAGCCTATTTCAACATAGATTTATTTTGTGCATTTGGATGATTTAAATACCACAACTACTTGGCAACTACGCATCAGTGTGACTCTGGCACAAAGAGCTATTAGACCTATTTGCATCTGAAGCTTTGAGAAATGCAAATAAAGTTCAAAAAAGACTTGGTCAATTGCTTACCAAGCTCTTGATTGTGGTTTTTGTGAAATTTTCCATCCAGCTGGTTGCGTCAATTTTTATTCCAACAACTAACAAGAAATACATGAAAGTCTTTTTTAGTAAAATGAAAAAAAAAAAAAGGTAACTGTAGAATCCTAAAAAAAGAAAGGAAAAATTATAACAACATCTAAATGATTAAACTAGAAAAGGGCAAAATACGAGTTTTGCTCAGTTGTCTGACCACCAACATCCTTCATGAGACTAATAAATTAAGCACTCTTACTCAAACACAACCAGATCTCTGGCTTGATTTCCACTAGCAAGATTAAAACAGTCTCAGAGAAAAGGATATTATATAAAGTGAAGTTCCTTTGAAATCTCAATTACATTTCTAATTCACTGTTGAGCAACAAACAAATAACTAAGGTATTTAGAGTTTCAGCACCACTCAATCTTACCTGCTGGTTTCAGAAGCTTCCCATTAATTGTTATTTCCACAGCCTTGCTTACCATAATACCTGTTTCATAGCTATTGGCACCGCTTTCTGAGAGTATAGAAGGGGGGAAAAAAAAAAAGTTAGGATGATATAAAAGCCTGAAACTTAAACTGAAATTAGTAATTATTCAAATACACAGAATGATTCAAAAAAATCCTTACTCAAAAGCACTGGCCCAGCTGTACCATACATTTATCACCTGTAATAGCTCAGATCACTAACATCTGGATGACTAAGGAATACTTTTGTTTACTTTTCTTCATTCACTTTTTGTACACGGTTTCACTGCTTCATAAAGTTACTGTAGGCTTTTTTTTTTTTTTTTTTTCCCCTGCAAACAGAGCCATAATAGCTTCACACATGTGAGCAGCTCTGTTAAAACCAGGATCAGAGCCAAAGATTTTATCCTGCTGTCGTCTGTGTATTTTTCAGTGCAGGGTATACTGACACCACTCACTAACCAACAATTACTTCTCTGATGGACTTCAGCCTGTTTTCAACACTGCTTAGTATGAAAAAGCAAGTTAAAAGTACATTCCCTGGAGCTCTTTGAGGAACAACAAAGGCTTCAGGGAATTTAGTTAATTACCTTGTTAATATTTTATAGAGAAAAGATGCAATAAATAAGTATGAAATAACAGCAATAAAAGATCCCATATGTTTAAGAGAGGAGTATGTCATTTGTGGTAGCATCTGCTCATAGATGGGCTTGGCAAGGTTAACGCTACTCACATCAGTAACGAGCACTTACTGTGGTGCATATATAGGTTTTAAATATCACAGTATTTCAGACAAACTGGTTTGGGTGAATAACAGCAATTTGAAATAGAATTTGAAAGCAAAGTTTAAATTAAGCAGTGGCACGGTGGACAGAGTTATGGGCTCTGGACCCTTATCCCTGCTCCGCCAAGTTGAGTTTGGCGCTGAGGAGCTATACAGAGCTCATCTCACGTAAGGCTTTTTTAGGTAGTGTTATTGTCCCCGAGTGCAATTTTTTTCACTTCCTTTTAAAATAATTCTGCCAAAGCATCTCTGTAAAACAGTGTTTCAGTATAATAAATGAACACCAGCACTCTGCATGTTTTTGGCTTTGTTAATTCTGAGCATACAGGGCCACCAGAGTCAATGACAAATTATGATGTCCCTTGTTTAGTGCCCTCATAGCTTCCTTTTCCTTAATAATGGGTGACATCCCAAGATTTTTCTTCTTACGAAGTGTCTGGTTGCATCCTTTGTCAGTGACCTCAACTGGTATGGGGGAACTTCCACAAGTACGCTTATATTGGATTAGCTAACTCTGACAGTTCAAAAGAGTGAGGACTTACTGTTGTAGTATGGGGCTGTGAAAATATAGTTGTCATTATCTAAACTCCGTTTATAGAAGCTGACTTCATAAGTTTCAGCATTTTCCAACCAATCTTCTCCTGCCCTAATCACAAAAAAATAGTGATCAAAAAAAGATAGTTAGAGTCTCATTAAAGCTGTCCTGAAGTTTTGGTTTTTTTGGTTTTTTTTTTAATGTTTCACAGTAGGAAATAATGTGAGATTCATTCATACAGTCCTCAGACTTTGCCAGCTTTTACTAGTTAACTGCCAGGTGTCATTACTAAAAAAAAAACTTTGGAAAAAAAAAAGAAAATAGTATTCTTGGAACAACATGGATCTTGTCTCATCATTTTTAGATATATTGAGACAAATATAACTGCAACATACTTACAACAAAACATAAACAAACCTTCTTAGCACATGCTATCTCTTGAGAAATCATCCTGAAAGATTTTATATCATTAATAACATCAAAACAGAAAAGAAACTGATTTGGGGAGTAAAATTCATTGCCATTTTGTCATTTTGGGGAAGCACAGAATAACCTAAGAAAACAGACAAATTTGCCATTTACTGGTGTATCTGTACTGGTGCACTCACTATTCCCAGTCACTGAAGGGGGTGTCTGGTTTATTATATGACCACTTTCATATTCAATTTTTGCCCTCTGGTAATGATACATTTTTCTCTCTTGAAGTCCCTGGACCATTTAGTCTGCTCTTATTAGTCTAAAAAAAAAATCGCCTACTGCTTTGCAGTATTTGCAGCCTGCCAGCCTGCCAAACAAATGAGTGCTTAGCAGTAATTAGGGATTAGCATGGCCCCACTACTACTACAAGGGCACTGCTTTTACTGCTGCTCTACACTGATTAGAAACTTGGTTTACAAGGACCCATTATGGAAATAATGCTACAGTTCCGTTTCCTGCAGTGACACAGGTAAAATCAAAGAAAAACAAGACATTCCATTCATTTCATAGTTATCAGTACAGATTAGACTGTAGGACAAGTTGTTTTTCATCCAATAAATCTATTATTTAACCCTTCAGGTTTCAAAATTATCATACTATACTATTTCATAATAATTGTTACCTTTTGGGGAACACTCGTGTAATTCCACCATCTGTAACAACAAATTGTGCAACAACTCCATCACTGTAAACAAAAATAAGATTTAAAATGAAAACTGACTGAAATTCTGACAATTTCCTATGTCAAAGGTTGTCATGTAAGTACATAACTGTAAATTAAATATCTAACCTGTGTAAACATTAACATATCTGTATATACACACACATGTATATTATTTTACTATCAAACCTGGAAAAATCCCAGTCAATAAAAAGAATACTTACAGAGACAGCTTACTCCAATAATTTTGGGCAAGTTCATTTGTAAATCCTGCATCCAGCAAAACTCTAATGACCATATCAGTATTACCTATCAAAAAGAGTTAAAACAGTCATCTGAAACCATATGATATGGAGTTTTATTAAATGGCTAAAATGAGATTCTGAGTTGCCAAGATGCTATAGCCTCAAAAATCAGGCTATTTCTATTAGACATACTGTCTAGCTTCAAGTTACGTCACATACTTACTGTTAAACAGACTTGTCTGAAACTGTTGACTTAAGCTTTTTCATCATTGTATCCTAAAAAAAACTTTGTGTCATAGAAATAAGCAAGGTGATAAGGGTACAGGTCTCAGCTTTGCAAAGCCGCTATGTTACATTTGGAAATTAAACTATTTTTGGAGCATGTTTTCATCCAAACACTTTTTATCTCAGGTGATGCAATGGATCAACACTTAATTCTTAGTTATACTTACTCTTACATGCTACAAAAAATGAGATAATTTAACTACAATATAAATGTATTTAAATCAGCTAAGTCCCAGCCTCTCAATAAAACCTATTTGCCATCTGAAAATGGGTACAGGGAAATAAACTGATATTGAATAAGTAGCTTAGACGGATGTCATTTTTAAATAACTTTGAAAAGATGGTTTGAAGTCAGTGCTTCTCAAGCATCTTTTTCAGTACCACTTCGCAAGAGAAAGTTCTAGGAATGATCAATAGAAGTAAGCACACACTTTAATACAGATTTTACTACTACAGAAAATAAAACAAGGCTAAATTGGAACTGAATAACATAAAGGAAAATCTGGCTCTTGGTCTTCAGTGTCACACAATAAATCAGTGTTAGAACCATGATTGGAACCTACAGCTCTGATTCTGCCAAACCCCAGATGCTCAGCCTTGCTGAGGAGACTGAAAACTCCTTCTGAGGAAAAAAAAATACACCCCCCCCCCCGTTGCTTCTAATTGCAAAAAAAATTTGCTCCTTGCAAAAATGCCCCAATTCAACATGTTTTCACAAAAGAGATCAATAGGGATGTGTATTTGTGTATTGAAAAGCTTTGTAAACTTTAGCAAAAAGGCTTTTTGTAAAATCCACTGAAGCCTGAATGTGTGAGCATGCTATGCACAGAGCCAGCAGCTCTGATTCACCAGTATATAGTTATATTTACATGCCTTAGCTAGATAAACCTGTTAAACCGCATGGAATGGCACAGACTCACCTTCCCTATTTGCAGGAACACTGTCATGATATAGTATTTAATATAAGTTAGGGTACTGTTTTAAAAATATTTCTTTATCTGGAAGTAATGACAAAAGCTTACAGGATGAAATTAGGATGGACTTGCTGCATTGATATTTTCCTAGAAATTAAATTTATATTCTATCTGAATATAAATATCAAAATATGTCACTCAGAGTGGTATTTATTTCTTGTAATATAGACTCCTAATATCTTACTGGATACATTTTTTTGTTTAGGATCCTCTTGTACTGCATGCACCTCCGCAAAGTGAGACTTGCTTACTTAGCAGCTGTTGAAGACAAGTAGGGTGAATTGTTCTTACTGTCCCCTTAGTAACCACAGAGGTAGCTGTCTAACTTCCTGGCTAACCTCTAACAGGTTAAAGTTGGACAGGGTGAGTCAATATATAACAGGCATTAAACTTATAGTATACAGATTATTTCAATTAGGGGATTTTACTAGTTATTCCTTTCAAAAAACATTTTTAGCTAAGATAATTTCCATAGCCACTGTTTCCTCTAGTCAACACTGTTTACTTATTCGGATGACTATTTTTGAAGTATCTTAATTACTAGAAAAAAAGAAGGAAAACCATGAATTTTGTTGTGGATTCCAAATTAAATATAGCAAAAGTTTGATAACATTTTTGACATAATTACTTACTAAGCCCTAGTGTATACTACAATATCACTAAATGTGTCCTCAATATTTTCTTATAAAACTAGCAAATATTAAACTAGAATTTTCATTTATTAACTGGTTTAACCATTTGAGGTCAATGCTTTCATTTCCAAGATTAAGTCAAGGGACTCAAATAAAATTTCAGTCAGTCAGCAATGTGTCAATGTATAAGATCACTCCATTAAAAACATCAACACCCACGCATGCACACAAAAATAGCCTTTTGTGAGAAGATCTCATATATAAGTGCACATTCCTTCAGTTACATGGCCTAGCAGAGAGATTCTTACTGAATTGATCAGTGATCCCCGACAGCAACGTGTTAAAAAGACACGGGGAACAGGAAACAAACCAAAAAAAAGTTTATTCCAACCTTTTATAAATTACTAATAACGCTAAACAGACGTGTATACATAAACAAACAGACCCACGCATTGAATTTTTCATGACTACAAGACCTTAATGCATTACTGATGGTTCGTTCAAAAGCCTAACTCCTGATGTATTCCAAATAGACTTTAAGCCCCAATGTCAAAATGTGACTACCTCCCCAAAGCCCAGCGCTCACCACTGCAGCAGTTACATGAATCTGTGGTCTTAAACAACTCAAGCCCAAATGGAACCTTTTTAACCAATTTGTGAACGAGCAATAAAACTTGCTTATCTTTTATTTTGGTTCTTGGTTATTTTGGTTCTTGGCTCCTTTTCTTTACTTATTTTCATTATATAAACTGACAAGAAAGTAGATTGAAGATTTCATTACAAAATTTTGAAGTCTATTTGAGACTGACTTTGGCTGATATGCTCAAGAGAATAAACTATAAATTCAAAATATTTGGAGTGTATTTTAAAATTAACTGGTAGATATTTGCTGCTAGAACAGAGTGCTGAGAGGAATTGTGGAAAGCACTGGATGCACAATGCTCTGCAAACTTTCTTAAATGAACACAGAAAACTGCAAATGAGTTTTACAATCTCTACCTTGGGTAGAAAATCCTAACACTCGATGTATTCCTACTAAAAAAACAATCAGCGAAGCTAAAAAGCAAAACGACATGGTTTGAGCATGCAAGCTGTAATTTTGCCTAATTCTCATTTATGAATAAGTATTTTCCTAAGGAAAAATTTCAGTGAATTGAAAAGAATACTTACATGATGGACTGCTTGGAGTATTTCTGTCAATAAATTCGTTGAAATTTAATAGAAATTCAGTGTTGTTTTCTGACTTCTTTACATCAGTACAGTACTCTCTGAAAAACAACAAATCATCAGTCTTTTCAGATTTGTTTCCTTTGATACTAAATCAGACAAATAGGGCTCAGCAATTTTAAAGTCCAAGCAGGACTGTGCAACTACAGTGAGGTGGCTGGCACTACTGCGTCAACTGACTACCATGATCAATATTGAACGTTGACCATATTGAATATTTCAGGCATCTACAGGAAATAAAGTGTTCAAGTTCCTGCCTAAATCTGAATTATAAGGAAACTCCATGTATGAGATAGGGCATAGGCTCCCAGAAAAAGCACTCAGGACTACTGTAGGCCATGAAATCAGGAGATCATAGTCTGTAAACCAAGCAAGAAAATGCTCAGTGAATTTAGACTGCTCTTGGGTTAAACTGCACTAGAAAGTACATGGACTGCTGTTTAAAACATAGTCACTTCATGCTTAACTAAGGCCAGGTTTACGGGATAAGGTTCTGTCCTCTGAGAAGTCCTAAAGGCAATTTTAATAGGGTACACAGCACATAAGCATATAAACACTCTTTGTTTTGACGTATGCAAAACAGATACACAGTAAACTACTGTCCTTTACATAACGTAATAAAATAAAGTGATATACCATTGGACAATTCACTGAATACAAGCAAGCACAGTAAAAGTCACTGGGCATTTTGAAGGCAAATATTAGATGGTGAGTGGCATAAAACAACTTTAATTAAAATGTAGAGAGTATTCAGCAGTAAAGCAGGAAGCTCTCTTTTTAAATGAGCGTTTTATATCAAATTAATTTTATGAACAAAAGAAGTTTGTTCAAGTATTTCATATGAATAGGCTATCTTATTACCCTTTACTTACTTTACCATGATCCTGAAAGACTACAGGCAGAATTTGCCTTACTATACCAATATTCACATTTAAGCAGAGGTCCATATCAAGCAGGCTTTGTTCCTGTAGGTCAGCCTAACAGCTAGGGACTTGCTGGAAACTGCTAATTGGTACAGTTGATTATCAGTAAATTCAGTCTTTCAGAAAAAAGAAATTAAACATTCGAGAACACATTTGAAGATAGAAGACTATTTTTTACATACCAATCTATCTAAACCAGTCTAAATTTAAAAGGATTTTATAAGATAAATAAAAAAATGGAACAATTCCTAACTGATCTTGATGGTACAGCATTTCCTTTATTTATCATAACTACCTTTTAAAGAACTTAATTTTTAAGAACTATTTATCATACCATGTTTCCCTTGCAAACATGTATTTTCAAGGGCAAAAAGGACTACAGTTTCACATGAAAAAATGGAACTAATCAACTTACTCGACCAATTTTCAATGACTCAATCATTAGTTTTTTGTTCAATGAATCAAAAATTAATTCATCCTTAAGTGATAGAGAGCTTTGAAACACTTTATCTTGGAGCTGGAAAACATCTCAGGGTAAGTATTATAGTACCTATTTTACCAATGAGAAGCTAAGGTACAAAGTTGTAAAATCCTAAAAGTCACAGCTACAAGAAATGAATAGATGTGTATAAGATTTCCATTAAAAACATCAATAAATGATGACATGTCAGATTTTACAGCTCTCTGATTAATATAAAGAGGAATCAGAGCCTGAAGATGCTATTTACACTCCAGCAAGAGAAGACTGATCTTGTAAAACATGAAATTTCAAACTGTTACTTATTATTTTTTACCAAAATGAACTTTATTGGTCAAGTTTATGTTTTGTAAATGTCATTAATCTGATCAAATGCCTATTTACTGCTGAAATAATAGTTATTACTGGGAAATTAACCAACCTTGGTGCTATAAACGTATAGCCAGCTTCATCAAAATTATCAAGCTTCAGTGTTTCTGAATCTACAAAGACGAAGAGTAAACACCAAGTAAGTAAAGTGGGGGGTTTGCCATCATTTTTCTACTCAAAATATTCATCTAGGTTTTGCATGCATCTATGAATTTAGAAATAAATGTTTATTTTGAGACACTTTCCTACTAATATATTGTATACTTCTCAGTATTTCACAGTATAGAAATTACTTCATTATTATATACAACATACACCTGGCAACAATACTGTATTTAACAACTTAGAGAAGACATTTCATTAGCGTGACAACATGAAAACATATCAGATGTTTTCATTAGAATTACAATCTGATACAAAGAAATATTTGGGACACTGAGTTGTTAGAACATGAAGGAAAATGTTTCTAGTATTTTCTGCAATAAAGTTTAAAAACTCATCCATATAAGCATCACTTTAAATGCTACTGAAAATAATGGCCTTAATAGCTGGTGTCACTGAAAACTAATAGGACCAGACAAAGAAGGATTAGAGATTAGCAACATATTGAAATGTGCATGGAAATGGAAAAAACACTTCACGTCTTTTTTTTTTTTTTTTCCTTTCTATTGCTTTGGTACCAAATGAACATGGGAAAAGTCCTGAGATGAGGAATACAGAGGAGAATATCCAGTAGGAATAGAAATATAAGTGAAAAATATCAACTGCAGTAAACAGAAGGAAATAGAGCAACAAGAATATACTTGCCCTTTTTGATTGCCACTATCCATCAGAAAGAGAAAGCAGGGAAACAGAAAAAAACAGGGTAAAGCAAAAGGGGACACAAACCAATATTTTATTCAAACAGCCCCTTGAATAAAAATATTGTGCATAGATAGATCAAAGGTTCAATTTACATACAGCTGTAGTCTGGCAAAAAGACAAACATCTTTGAAGACTGAAGAATATGTCCTTCTCAATTATTTCTCAAGTACCTTCTATATACTGTGGCTATTTCAAGGGTCTGTTTTGCAGGTTATATTGATGTAAGTGCAGAACCAGACGATCTGATCCATCAAGAGAAACATATTCGCTCACTAAAACTTTAATTTTAAGCTACTTGTTATTTGACAAAGTTACAGCATAAATCACTGATTTTTAAAACTTTGACATATTCCACTTGATAGGTAGGAGGTGATGGGAGAAGACAGTGATTTAACACTCATCAAGTTTCCTCTAAACTAATAGTATCTGTGCCTGGCAGAGAGATTCATAGTGCTTTTCTAACTTTCTATTTAACTGCACATTTGTTCAAGTTTATTGTTAACACTTGGATAAAGTTAAAAGGATGTGATGGGTTCTATTTTGTCTACTATCTAGATTCAAGTTAAGCTACACCTAATAAACAAAAAGCTTTTGAATACTCACAAGTATAATTTCCAATTACCTCTCCAGAATCTGTAAATGGCTTGAAATTAGTCTAATTCAAAAATACATTACAAGCATCCACTAAAACTATTTGTAAAGTGCAAAATAAAAACCTATCTGCAAGCCAAACTAAACAGCACTTTCACATTGATCTATTTCTACAGGCTGTAGGGGTAATTTTCTAAATATGATACTGTAACTACTGCAAAAATAACAAAATCCCACTTTACTACTATAACCCATTCAACGATATTTAGGTAATAGAATGAAAAAATTAGTATCCAGACCCTTAAAATGACAGCAACAGAGGATACACAAAGCAATGATTCCATAGGCACAGAGCAAGGGGGAAGGGATCGTCAGTGGAACTGGGGTACCTGCACATATTCTATCTTTATAGAATATTTCTTGTACCTTGGATGTTACAACGGGTTAGAATCATTGCTGTAGATTTTGGGTACACATGATAACAGCAGTGAATTCCACAAAATTTATGAATTTTAAACACAACTTTGTTAAGTGAATCTGAGACTTGGCAATACTAGACAAAACCAGGGAACCTTCATTGTACTTACATCTGGCTTGAGTTATTGGTTCTTCTATTTTGGCTTTAATATAATAAAAGCTGTATGATGGTAATACCAATGCCAAACTGCAATAGAAATGAGACAAGCAAAGCAATTAAGTTATTTGCAGCAGTTTTCTGGTTTCAGCTTCTAGGTGTTCTGAAAGCAATTAACAAGTTTGGAATTTGGATCATCATGAGGCGAGATAGCCATATAGAGACACGCCAGCCTCACACTTTGTCACAGACACAAGTAGGTTCATGCCAGTCCTGAACTTCCCTGTGTTTATTTTCATTCTTACTTGCACTTTTAAGCATAAATGCACTTCTGTAACAGATAAGCCAGGAATTTCCAAATAATTGCAAATAAAAAAACACATGATTTCTTGTATCTCCCTCTAACACATTTAGCATCCCAGTGTAACACGTCAAAGTGGTTATTGACCGCAAAAACCAGCATGTAGTACTCCACTGATTTGCATGCATCATATAGTAACAGATTCTCCTTTTACTAATAAAACAACTACCAGTATTCATTAGGACATGTATCTGGCTATACTTGAATTCACATATGTTCAAGACACAAAATATTTTCTTGAATCATGCAGTCACCACTAAAAACCTTTGAATATCATTGTGTAAGAACATTTTAAGGTTTGCAAAGCATATGCCACATATTTTCTTTTAAATTATACTTATTTTTGTCCAAAATAGGCCTTCTTTTTGCAACTAAATTCAATACATGTATAGAAGAGTTCAGTTTTAAAAAGGTATGAAAAGGACAGGAGGTATGAGTGGTCATTAAAGAGGTATCATCATCTCCCACATTGCATCCTTAATATTTGCACTCAGATTTCATGACTGTAGAACTGCAATCGTTTCTAATGGATAGCTGCAGAAATTAACATTAAAAAAGTTGTGCAATTGAGCCATAAATGAGATGACCTTTAATGATACATTTGCCATTTAAACAGAATGTAAGTGAGATTGCTGAATATTTAGTGATAGCCTTCTACCAATTCTTCTCTAGGGAAATCAGTAGCAGTTTACCTGTCATTAACAGTTACTGCTACCAGAAATTGCTAATTAAAATCTATAATTTTATGTTTAATAGGTTTTCTGCAATATGACTCCATGGATTTATTGGTGTATCTCATGCCAGGGAGCTCAGGGAGAATTAAGAAGTCATATAAATCAAATGTATTTCTTTACTGATTGCTAGATGGCATAGTCTGATAAAAAAAATTATTTTTTTTACAGAGTATGAAGTTAGAAAAATGGCATGCTGAATAAAAGATAAAGGCACACATTTGTAATCTCTTGTTAAAACTGATTTGTTTAGTTTTACATAGAAATTGACGTTTGAATTCTCCTTGGCTTTTTACCTGTGCAGAACACAACAAAAAATGGGAACCAGCTTGGCTGAGGGCTACTGTAATTCACCACAAAAAAATATTGTTTTGGCAAAAAATTGATTCAATATTTGTACCACCTAGTTTTGAACTACAGTAGTTTCACTTTTCTGGAATTTGGTAAACTTATTTTGGACAATGTCAAGTTCCTACATTCCTTCTAATGTTAAGAGACCTACATGCTTAAATGAGTTTGAAATAATATACATGCCAAGGTTGCATTCAAGGCGGGGGATGTGCTTTTACCCATTACTTCATATACAAAGCAGTACCCGTGCTAATTAATTAAAGCCTGTCACAAATAGATAGGAACTTGGAGATAATCAGTAGTGTGGTTCCTGCCCCTAGGAGCTGACAAGAAGACTAGCAAAGTCATGATGTAAGCAATGACTGTGACTGAAAAAGATTTGCACAAAACATGTCACATTTTTTATTTAGACGAAAATATAACATCTTCCTTTTTAATATGCATATTAAAACAAGAACATGGAGACAATGCAAAGAAAAGATGAAATAAGAGGAGGAATCTAGAAGAAAATGTACAACTAAGAATCAAAGTATGGTGTGATACAAAAAGTAGGAAAAAAAGTAAGATTCTTAACATCAATCATAAAAACCCTTTTTTTACTGCATACTGAAATATCCTAGTGAGAAATCTGAACAGTTGGATGAAAGACTGAGGTTCCAGTCCTTAGACTGAGCAACAGTTCTGAGAAGTAAAGGAACCCACCAAATCCTGCAGGCCTGGACACAAACCAATCTGGTCCTGACTTAGCTAGTATAGAAAATTAACACTAAAATGTTAACCAAAATAAACAAAAAGGACTTTTATCTACACAAAATAATTCAGAGAACAGAAATGAGTTACCTGTAATCAGTGCCATTCACAGCAGTCCACGTATATGTTCTGTTTCCTTTATCAATATATCTCTACAAAGAGATATTGGTGAAAAAATAAATTATTAAATCTGAAGCTTCAATAAGCATGACATTTTCTTGAGAAATACAGTGTAAAATGAAGTACAAATCTGTTGGAATTCTATTTATTATTTTGCTAAAAGCATGAGTTGAGCTGCAACTTCTTTTCTTAAATATTTTCCAAACTCGTATTATGCAAAAGAATCACCTAGTTCATTTTTATTGAACATCAGTGAAATGCAAATTTAACTAAAACCAGACAAACATGACCTATCATTTTCCCTTTTAAATTCATTATTAAGGCCTAGGAAAACCTTTTTTCTATGTAATTTAAATTTGATAGAAGATGTTATCTCCTTTAAGGAGTTAAACTGTGAAAGCCAAAAAAACCTCAATTATAAAAAGACTTTGTAGGTAACCCTTTAACAATGAAAACATGCAGTGCCTGTCCTTTCAGGTCACAGCACCACTGGCTAAATGCATTTAAGTCATATCTATAGGCACAACCAGGTAGTCCTGATTGTATAGGCAACCCATGCTAAACTTACATGTGTTTCTCATCTCTTTAGGAGGCTTTTGAATTTGTGAAAAATTTAACATGGAAGTAAGTGTTTATTTTAAAATAACTTAATACATTAGGATAAGCTTTACCATTCATTGTCTTTTGGTATGAAAAATGACGTGATAGACACAGTCTCCCAGTTCCCATAGATTTAATCATTAATGCACCTGGCTGACATTGTTTTACTTGATTTTCCACTTTGAAAACTACAAGTTTATGCCAGCTGCAACATATTATTATTTGACAATCAGACATTTGTACACATGCCAGCAATGAAGTCTGTGCAGCTGTTGCACTGCAAGATTACAAACATCAGTGAAAGATACCACAGGTATATGTCTACGTTCTTTCTTTCCCTGTGGTAAAACAAAAATGTGAAAATGACCATGGTTATGGAAAAGAGGTGTCTTTTTTGACATTTATGATTTGAAACCTTCTCATTACCTGGCTGCTGATTTTCAACAAAGCATGACAGTGTAAATAATTTAATAGCCATTTTGGAAAGAAAAAGAAAACAAAAAGAAAAAGTAGAAAGAAAAAAAGGAAAAAAGAAAAAAGAAAAACAGATGCATATATCAGCATCTAACGCCCTGACATATTTTATATTTAAGGTAAAAAATAGCTGAAGAGATTCCTATCCAAGCCTCTTTATATTTAATAATGTGCCTATATTATTACCTCAGCTCAGGAATGACTAGACACTTGAACCTAGGGCTGGAAGCCACTCCAAATCGAGCACAGTGCCATGGGTAGCACACCATGTACATAGGCAAGAGGAAGTAGTGACCAAGGTGGGGGGGAAGGAAGAGAAGAACTGGGCTCATATTAAATCCTGTTGCCACCAGCACTGTGAACATGCTTGAAAGCAAAGTGGCTGAAATCTCGCTTTCGAGATAATCCAGGAGATCACAAGTCCTTATACATCTGCTCCCATTTACCTTTGCCTACTTCATTACTGAGTGGTCTGAGACCATCTCACCCCAGCTGGTCACTAGCAAAGAACCGACACAAGTTACTGACGTTTTTGTGACCCTTCAGTTTTCACTGCTGCCCACCCCAGCTGCGGAATGTGGCAATGCTTTTGTTCCTATGGCATCTTCTCTGTGAGTTGGAAAGCCCCTGAGGCCTTGGGAGACTCCAGCACACCCCACCCACACTTGCTACGAGTCCAGTCTCTATGCTATAGTATGAGGTCATCTCCCAAGACACTTCTGGGGCCAGCTGCAATACAAAAGGAAAGCAACGCAAACTTAAACCGAGATCACAAGTCCTTATACATCTGCTCCCATTTACCTTTGCCTACTTCATTACTGAGTGGTCTGAGACCATCTCACCCCAGCTGGTCACTAGCAAAGAACTTACACAAGTTACTGACGTTTTTGTGACCCTTCAGTTTTCACTGCTGCCCACCCCAGCTGCGGAATGTGGCAATGCTTTTGTTCCTATGGCATCTTCTCTGTGAGTTGGAAAGCCCCTGAGGCCTTGGGAGACTCCAGCACACCCCACCCACACTTGCTACGAGTCCAGTCTCTATGCTATAGTATGAGGTCATCTCCCAAGACACTTCTGGGGCCAGCTGCAATACAAAAGGAAAGCAACGCAAACTTAAACCAAAAAACAAAACAAAAAGGACAACAGTTTTAAGCCTCAAGACTGCAAATGTCAGTTCAGAGCAACTGACCACATCAGCCTTTTATAAGAAAATATATGAAGCTATGAAGTCCTAAGTGATGCATGGCTTATGCGTAGCCCGTGGTCTGAAGCAGCGGGAGGGTGCAATGGCTTGAAGCAGTCACCATTGCCAACAATCTCTGGCTGCTCCCTTCTTCTCTCAGAGAGGTCCAAGTGGAGGAAGAAACCTTGGGCCATGATGCAAGGGAAGGTGAGGGAAATCAATTTCATTGGGCACTTGAAGCATCTGAGACCAAAAGGCTTGGGATATTCTATTCAAATACAAATTGTGGTCTGGGCCGCACATAACAGACACATCCTCATGCGCTAAGGGATGTCCCATTCCACCCTGCCCACTGCCTTGATGCTGTAGCTGACTCCAGCATTTGTAAGTGCAAATGTTATAAGAAAGAAGGGAACAGGCTTTTTAGTAGGGCCTGTAATGACAGGACAAGGGGCAACAGTTTTAAACTAAAAGAGGGTAGATTTAGACTAGGTATAAGGAAGAGATTTTTTACAGTGAGTGTGGTGAGGCACTGGAACATGTTGCCCGAAGAGGTGGTAGATGCCCCATCCCTGGAAACATTCCAGGTCAGGTTGTATGGGGCTCTGAGCAACCTGATCTAGTTAAAGATGTCTCTGCTCACTGCAGGGGGGGGTGGACTAGATGACCATTAAAGATCCCTTCCAACCCAAACTATTCTGTGATCCTATGATTCTAAGTATGTTCTCAAATGTCTGTTGTGGAACCAACTGACCATGAACTTGACGTTGTGAAATCACAGTATGAATACATGATCAAGACATGTTTCATAAAATTCAGCTCTCTTTTCAGCTTCATCTAGGAAAGACAACATATGCATTGCCACTGATTTTCACCGACAAAGACAAGTAAGTTTTTACCATGTTTAATGAAAAAATAGACTAGGACTACGAAATATTTTTTTCTGTATCAAAATGATAATAAGTACATAAAAATCTTCCCTCAATGAAGAATTGAGTCAGAGGACTGGTAATAGGAACTGCTCAGTATTGGGCATCACTTGGTGTAATCTGGACAAAATTCAAAGCAGAGTTTAAAAGTTGCTACCATCTATTAGACATTGAATGGAATACAAGTAAGGGAAGTGCTGCTTTTAACAGAATAACAGCCTCCCTCACCCCTCTAACTCTGAGGCCTAATTTCCTATCAATTTAACTTGATTAGCTTCTGTAGCATATGCCTTGTGAGAAGGAGGAACTTTTCATTGGAACATTCTGCCATTTAAGTACAAACAGCAGAGCCATTGGAGATAGCAAAGTTACAGGAGATCAAGAGGAGAGGGCAGCTAATACACATGAAAAATTAACTACACATTCCCAAGCAACTGTTCTGAGCATTGCTATGGTGTGCTTACATATGTAAGGGTTGTGTAGTGTCTGCTTGATGTTGTACTTGCTTCTCGTTCTTCTGCAAAGTCATTAGATTAGCTGTCTTCAAGCTGATTTACATTCAGAGTAAAACAGTTTCAAAAAGCTGTTGTAGAACTGTAACTGTGGAGCATACTCTGGCCAGAACTGCTCCTTTGGCACACCAGTCATGATTTCTTCTCATTAAGGTCCCCAAGAAGTAGAGTGTACATGTAAGGATCCGTATAAAATTTGAGTATTTCCTCATGTATGTCTTATTAGAGAAACCAGTAGCAATCTTTATCAGAAATGAGCATTTTGGACATGATAATAAAGAACTCAACAAGCTATTCAGAAAGCATAAGTAAGTAATATATCTGTAAGATGGATTTGCTTATCCCAAACAGTCTTCACTTACAGCATATAAAAGTTATATTTTTTTCTCACCACTTTCTTCCCATTCAACCACAATATAAACTACCAAACCCAAGCTCACACATCTCTGTAAGCAAATTAAGTACTTTGTTTTGGGATTCATACACAGAAGTAGGCTGAGTCCATTTCCTGGTGAACAGAGTGTAAGACCTCATCAACAACTGCCTGATTAATGGTGCACCAAAGAAACCAAGAAACAAAACAATTCTTCTTTTCATAAGTACATAATTTCTTTTACTATAAGCCAGTAAAACTAGCAAATCTAGAGGGAAAAATGATACAAACTGACATTACAAAATGAACGTTTTTTCACCATTTCACAGTATTTTTCTGGTTTTGTTTGTTCCTGTAAGTGTAATTGCCTGTGTTCCTATCTTACCTCATCTTGGGACTTGACCAGTGTTTCAAATGTTTTTTCTCCACTTTCTCCATCTATCATTTTTTTCCGAATCTTTTGGCAAGAAAGAAAAAAGAAAAAAAAAAAAAAAGAACTAGGTATTGCATGTAACATGAGTAATCTTTTCAGTGCTTCAAAGTACTTCATACAAACACAGAAAATGGTAATGCACATGAAAGTCATAGCTCTTTAAAAAATAAAGTTAAGTTTACAATTTTCAGGTTTTTATAATTAGAATTGTCTTTATCCAAATATATACTCAGTCATTAGAGTTATGAAGCAGCAATTCCCGTATACTTTGCATAGCAAGACCCCTTGATGATGGGCACTAGAGAGAGTATGGATTCTCGGTGGACGAGGAGTTTTGTCTAGCATTTCTCGTGCTTCCCAGCACATCTGTGTGATTCTGATAGCAGTAGTGATTCACAAAAACATTTTTATACCAGTCTGAGAGCAATTTCTCTCTGAAGCAGGAGTTTCAAAGAAAGTTAAGGTGGAATTTGACAGATACCAATAGTATCATTATGAATCAACAATTTCAAACAAAGTTAAAAAATATGTTTAAAAAATGTACAATGTTTTAAAAACCTCCATTTTATTTCACAAAACAAACCATTTTTAAAAATTCTGATTTCTGAATGCATTACAGAATTAGTAACTAAAAAATATTTAATTTGTTGTCAACATTTAATTTTATTTCTCAGTTCTCTCTCTCACCACAGCAATAAGCTTGCATTATAAGAGACAGGAAAACACTTTTTAAATCTTTCAGGTAATATAATAGTATCCTATTAAAAAGTACTCCGTTCTGAAAAATTTACAAGCCCCTTCATCAGGAGATGCCACTTAATGAAGAAGAATTATTTAAATAGCCATCGTGGTGTCTTCCAAAATTAGAGGAATATAATGCATTGCCCTTGCCTATGAATAATACCAGTTTCAGTTTGTTTCATTATAACTTCATCTGTCTATAAAGTCATCATCTTGACAAATTTAAAATTGAAATTTCTAGTGAAATAGATTCCCATTCAAAATCTAGAACATTTATTGTTTTTCAGTTATTATACAGTGAAATACAGGAAGCAATAGGTACTAAGAAACCAGGTAATCTCACCTCAACTTTAATATCATTTTCCAATTCCGCATCTAGAAAATCCAGCGTAACAGGCTCCTGGGATTTAGGATTCTGAAGCAGAAGATATTGAATGATCAAATAATAAAGACAGAGTACTGTAATGTTACAAATCATTCTAATCCCTTCATTTCTAAATAAGATACTTAACTGGGCTTACTTACCCATCTATTTGAATCTCTTATGGCATGATGAATTACTAGTGGCCCTTCTCATTTATTTTATTTCATTGGATAGAGAGGTTAATTGGACAAGTGAAAATCAAATTAATGCTAACGGCTAGTGTCTGTCCACAGTCTGTCATGTATGGGGCTCCTGCTGGGAAGCTGCTTCCCCTACCGCTAGTATGTCACAAACTGTAAG
>NW_009260669.1:1383258-1434621 GCF_000687185.1 Egretta garzetta
TTTTCCTGCTGACTGGTGAGATGGGATAATCGTACTCTTTTGCAATTTTGCCAAAAGCAGACTACAGATTTGCTGTTATGAGGTGGGAATGGACCGCAGCTCAAGATTCAAAGAGGTAGTGATTATAATAAAGGATTTCTTCACTCCAAGAAAATAAAAATCACTTTTATTGTCAGCATTACAGGACTTCCCTAAGCACCTTGCAGTTTTGAACACATTTCTCTTGACATTAGTACTGTTATCTCAATTTAAGAGATGGAAACCTGTAGCACAGAAATACTGCAGCCCAGCAGCTTCAAGACCTAAGGAATGTACATGATGTCGACCCTCGACTATGGAGCACAGAGAATTTTGGTGGTATCCATCTGTCGTAACCCTGGTCCCAGAGGAGTGTGGGAAGACCACTGTAGCTCTGCTTGAACTAGCTCAGCCTGCCCTCCAGCCTCTGCTCCCTGCCCAGTTGCAGTTTGCATTTACTTGGACAGAGCTGTCTTCCGTACCAGTTGTTAGGAATCCGACTCTTTTTAATTTTGGCTAAGGCCCATTGACTTTATATTATGTCTGGTGTAAAAATCCTCAACCCTCATTACTCAGTAGCTATTTAATGCACCTACCTAATGAAGAAACCTTAGAAAAAAGAGTATGGGGATATATATATTATTTAACCTTTTAAATCTGATAATTTAGAATAGGAAATGAAAAAAAAATCCAGTTTTAGTAATTTATTTGATTTATAATAATTTACTTTGTGTAATAGGACAGTTCATACATGAAAGGATCTCAAGGCCTAGTTTTATCAGTGACTGAGCACTGTTTCTCATATGATCAGCAACACAAAAATTATCATTAGCTGATACTATTATTTCAAGAGTAGTGTAAATTCTAATAATGATATTTTTAGAGGATTTCAATTATTCAGCTATACTAGCTTATTTACAGAGTAAACTAAAGTCCTTTCTTTCAAAATAATGATTATATTCCTTCTATCCTAACATTCTCTGGTAAAGGTAGGTGACAAATGTACATGTGACTATTCTATCAAAGAATGCAAGCTTGTTTCATCACAATTTATGTATGTATTTCCAGTTCATACAGGAAGAAAGTAACATCCTGAATAGCTGGTAAAAGATGCCTTCATATAATAGTCTGGGGCATTAAGCACTTAACAGTAGTCCTTATTAGCAAGTTTGTAATATAGAACAGTGTTAGAAGACAAAAGACTATTCCTTCATGTTCTTGAGAAACAAATGTACATGTTTCTGGGTATACGGAATCATTCCTTTTCTCAGCAAGTAAGACTTACTGTCTGCTAAGAGAAAAGCCAATAAATTTATTTACACAAGGAGAATATGTATTGGAAGGATTTCAGACAAAGATTCCAGATATTTCTTTTAAATGTCTACTGATAACTTCAAAGAAATTTTTATGTTCCTATTTATACAGGATAGATAAAACAATTAACTTTAATATAATAGCATTAACATATGTTCTCTACTAGTTCAAAACAGTTTGATTATTGTTATGCAGTTGCTTTGTTCCCCCCAACAAATCCACACTCTTGAAATAAACAGCAAATGGCTAAAATGTAAAAATAAATTTAAAAATACATTTTCTTACATGCAATGGATAATGAATAGCATGGTCAAACCCAAACAGCATGCATGAAGGCATTGGCATGGCAGAGGAGGCATTTGTCAAGTTCACATTCCATTTCAACACACAAAGGAACAGAGAAGAAAAGAAATGGTGAAAAAAAAAAGAAAAACAAAAGCCATCACATCAAATCAAGGTCAATATTCATTTCAAATGATAACCTGGCTAGCCACAGTTAAGGAGTCCCAAAGACAAATAGTCAACTTTACCAGTCCATCAGAATTCAAGTATACATTAACTCTTTGTTCTTGTTCTTTTTAAGACGTTATATCACCACACACTCTTTATAAGGTACTTACTAATAACTTTAAATAGATGAAGAAGCTAAGCGTATATAGATACATTATGTGATGTGCCTGAGGCACAAAGAAATCCATTAGAAATTAGAATAGAAAATTCCTAGCCCCGTACTTTAAATGGAAGACTATTTTCCCCACTACATCTTTTTCCCCTAAGAATGTGTTTTTACCAGTATTTGGGCTCCATAATTTTTTATTCCAAGGTTGCCATTTAGTGGGGTTTATTCCAAGCCATGAAGAAACAAACTTACTGTTCAGTTTGCTCTTCTCTTTATCCAGTCATGCACGCAACACGACTAGAATAAGCGTAACACCACCACATTCACCAGCACAACTTAATAAAACAAAAGTAAATCACTAGCAATGAAGCATGCAAATAAAGGGAGTGCAATCCATTTCAGCATGACAAATAAAGGCAAAGATCTATTACTTCAATGACAAATCAAGAAGGAAACAAAGAAAGAAAGAACTGGTGCAGCAACATAAAAATAAAAGTTGATTAAAATGTTGTCGTGTGTTTTGGGAGGTCAGTATTCTCACAAATACTATGGAAGACCTTATTTGCTGAGTTGCAGGAGCCTAGGTCCTACTTATACCTGCAGTACTAATGAAGTAAGAGGCTGTTAGGGTTTTAAAATAAAAGATGGAAAGAAGGCAACAAAATCCTGGGCCCCAGAGGGAGAACCAGGAGCATCTGGAGTGGATTGGAGCCTTTTCCAGAGCTGCACCTCCCTGGGCATCCAGCACAGCCAGGCAAACCCAGCAGAAGCCAAGTCATGCCACAGCATGCTGAGGGGCCAGGGGTGCTCAGAAAATTGAAATTTTTTTATGTTCCAGTGCTGCTTTCTCCAGTGCATAAACAAAAAATCTAGCCCAGAGGTGGTCCTCTACATGTGGTATAAACACAGCCACTTGAGACTTGGTGAAATGACTGACTTGAATTAGATCAGGATTTTACACCATGTTTTACTGGTGGTGCTATGCAAGCCACCGGTTTTGCATTATATATTCCCATATATGTAAGAAATTAACATGGTATACTGTACCTAACTTTGTTATTTTGCTAGTTACATAATTAATCTATTCCTCTAATGATTTTTAAGCTTTCATTAAGTGTTTTCTGCTCAGGGACTGCATTACATAAATGTTACTAATTTCCTTTTCCCTCATCAGGTTAATGGCATTTAATCCTCTGGAGTTGGGTTTGCTAAACCGAGAAACGTGACGTAAATAGCAGATAAAACATATGCCATACTCTGACTTTCCCAGAAAAAAAACCTAAACAGTTCATTCAAATTCTGTAATGTTATACAGCATTACAGCATAACACGGTACAATAAAACTTGGCAATAAAGTCATAAGAATGATCTCTTGACTTTGGGTTTATGCAAGCAAAGCCAGCACAAGTAGTCTCTTTTTTTTTCCAGTCTTCAAATTCATTTCAAGATCTGAAGAATAATTTTTACAGCACGGCTCTAATTAGCACCTATTAGTAAAGCACTATAATTTAATAGAATGCCCTTCACTACAGCCAATAACATGTTTTCTATTATTTAAACAAGGAAGGATGCAAGCTTCATGCTTTGGAAGCTGTTTGTCAAAGTAAACAGTTCTCTAGTTAGATTTTTCCTAGTAAGCAGGGCAGAAGCTTTCTAATTGTATTTCCAGGTCTATGCATTCTAATGCACTAATCACCTCCATCCAAAGTTACCTGTACATTGGGTCTCCTTTTTCTCAATTTAACTTTTGGTATGCCCACACCAATTTGCTGAAGTAACAAAAAAGCAGTAATTTATTTTTTTTTTTTACACTATTAGTAAACAGCCTACTTATAGAATGGAAGCCTTCCCTCAAGATCTGTACTCTCCAGTGCACATTTACTCGGAGCAGAGACTAGCCCTCATTCCAGTCAAGAGTTCTGAGCTCCCTGTCAGAATCACACACAGGTTTTGTCTAGGGAAGCAAAAACCAGACAGATGTTAAATGATGCGAATTAAGTTAGCAGAGAGCTCTCCCTCCCACATACTCTTCCAGAATTAAAATATAGGATAAGAAGAGTTTCACTTTTTGTTTACTGTTATATCTACTCTTAAAACCATCTCCTCTTGCATTTCTGTAAAAACCATAAACCATAAGACAAAATACTGGACACTACTGAAGGCATCTAGAATTTTGTAATTACTGATAAACGGATTTTGATCAGAACCATAGCGAAAGAGAAAAAAAGGACGCTAATCTTTAGAACAGATTTGGAATGGATTTACTCTTTTCAAATCTTACCTAATTAAGACTAATCTCGTTAACACATGCTTAATGCAATCACTTCAGTGACTATGTTTATTTGGTGGGATATCCACCTGTTCTCTCCCAGGACAATGGGAAAAATGCATGCACATATGCACAGACACACAAAGAAAATTGGCAGAAAAACATAAAATTAAGCATTGGTTTAAAAATATAATATAACTAATTACACAAAATTGAAAATTGGTATTTTAAGCAGTTTAAAACTACTAAACTGAAAGTTAAAAAAAAGATTCCTGTGTTATGCTTTAACATAGTTTTCATGTGCAAGTAAGAACATGACAGAAAAGTTCTCAATGATTTCAATATGCTTTTGAACCTGCCTTTTGTTAAATTTTCTTAGTTGTGCAAATGACTTTACAAGTTCTAAATTTATAGGGACTTCTTTTTGTGAGACAATACTGCAAGACAATTTCTCAAAATATTAATTGCGTTGAACCAGTTGTGATTTGAGGTAACAGATTTTCAGAAGGAAAGCAGAAGACATTCAGAAGAAGGGGCCATTGGAAGTTTAATACACCCTCACCTCTTCAAAGGTAAAGACGTAGTTATGTTTTAGTTTACATCTGTTGAAAAATTGCTGGCAAAGAGGGTTAAGATGTTGTTTGTTAATAAGTTAACAGCTACCAGGAGGTTCAACTAAAATTAATATGACATGTTAAAGAAAGTCCATGAGTTCTAAATATATCTGTCTTCATAGTGTACCTTAGTTTTAAAACGTAGTTCTTGTATCAGTCTGAATAGCATGCACCACCCCAAACAAACTGGGAGTGAAAAAGTCTAGTCTGTGTAACTGTTAATAACAACAATAACAACAACAACAATAATAATAATAATGCATATGCTTAATATTAATTTAGACATTATTCTACAACATAAAACATGTAACATAAAATAGACTTATAACTTATAAACATATGCTAAATCAAACATTTGAGCAGTATGTGAAAGCATCTCTGGACTTCCATATACTTTTAAGTAGAAAACTACACAGAGAAACCATGATAATGATAACCATGATTAGTATCCTAATCCATCTCGGTCTGCCTAGGTTTAAATGGTACGAGCAGAGTTTTTCACTCTGTAATTCAGGTTCTCCAGTGTTATGAGTTTACACTGCAGTATAGTAGCACATATGAGATGAACAGAATCTATATCCATCAGTTCCTCATAAGATTGTGCCTAAATCAAGAATACTGCGTTGCTTCTTTTTATGTTCCTTCTGTTAACAAAAAGATAGTTTCATCTGCATATAAGGAAAAGGTCAATAGACCACTTGCCATCATTTGCATTTCTAGTAATCTCTAATGAAGAAAACATTTGGTCAGTAACAAACTATATATTTGTCTCAGAATAATTCACCATGCAAAACCATTCAAAGCAAAACTCATTTTTTAACACATGGAAACTTAATGCACATATCCAGAAATAAAGTCAGTCTAAATTATGAAGACTACACAAAAACCTGCTTTTCCCTTTTTTTTTCTTTTATTTTTAAAAGGGTCCTTTCAAAATAAAGCAAAAGGGATATTCCATCAATAGTTAACATCAAGTTATTCTTTCTCTTCTTCAGAAGCATTTTTTTTCTTTCTTCTTTTGTTACACACTTGGCAAGAGATTTCAAACATATTCATTACTTCACCATGAAATTAATTCAAATATTCACAATGCTGACTTCCCCCAGCTTAAGAATTAAATGAATCACTAAGATATGTAGAGGCATTCTTCATTTCTTTTTCTGTCTTTGACAGTTAAAGATGTTGAAGTAGTGAAAAGGGGGTCTGCTCTCCCTCTTGCAGCTATGATAGGACTTTCTGGTGAAGAAACAAGAGAGGACAGTCTCACAGCCAAGTGGCCAAGGACTTGCTGCTATTCTGCCACAGGAACATGGCTGGGAGGAATAAAGTGATGGATATGCATCCAATTTACAAAAAACCCCCCAGTATTTCCATGCCTAAAGGCAACAAATTTCTCTTCTGCCATTTCTTAAGAAGCATACTAAGTGCTAAAAAATAACTGGGAGTAGAGTGCCACTGAAGTTTAAAAGCCTTACTAGTCTTATTTGCGTGTGTATTGACAGCTTGCATTTATCTTGGCCATGTATTGCTCAAACCATCTTAATAACAAATTTTAATATTGACAACTGAACTACATGAACATATTGTTTGATCTTCAATACTCACAGTGATTCATTATTATTTCTAACTTTTTATCTGTAAATAATCCATACATTTCTTTTAATCTGGAGAGATTTTTTTAAAATTATTTTTAGTTAATTGAATTTCATAATGCTGCATTTGTGCACTATGAACTCAAGACAAAATTTACTGAAAGTATGTTTCTAATGGAATTAAAATACAAGCATTTTCAAATATTCCACTAAGCAGAAGATTGTTTGACATAGGGAAACACTTTGCTAAAATAATCTGATTTCAGAAAAAAAATCATCCATTCATGTTGAAATATCTCATCAAAGCCAGGGAGGCAATTTATTTAAGAAGATACGTGTAATGTAGGGTCAGGACTACAGTTAATGGATATAAAGCCAGACTGAAATCTCAGGTTTAAGTTTTCCTGAAATTTGAGGGAAGTTGACTCCTATCAAATTTAGATAATGATTTAATCTTTAAAGATGAAAGGCCTTTCTCAAGTTGAACCACTAAAAAATCTAGCATTCTGGGAAATAGTGCTTGTCTAGATGCATCCCAACTCTGCAGCTCAGGTTTCAGCTCTGGTAAACAGAAAATAAGCAAATAAACAAATACGAAAATCCAAGTTATATACATTGTGTTTGGCCCTGATTTCTGTGCTTTTGCAAGTATGGAACTTCAATCTCTGAAATGAGAAAGCATCACAAAATAATCATGTGCACTAGCAAACTCCTGTTTGCTTTGAGAGCATCTTGCAACACACTACAAGTTCTTCACAATAATATTACAGTACCACTAGTTGGTTTTATGTTAATATGTATATTAAACCCCTTATTTCACATATATAAATCCCACATATATAAATGTAAAAAGTGTAAAATAGACATCTTTTTTATTTTATTGATAACCAAAGTCAATACAAGCCAATGCTGGTCTTTGTACTGACTGGAGTTGGATGAAGCCACATATGCACCGCAGATTTTCCTGACACTCCCACAACTGAGAAATCTTTACTATTGCTCTCTAGCACTTTCAGCAGATTTATATGTTTCTGTTATTTCTGACAACATCGCCTTATTACAGAGAAATAAATTAGAAGGTTTCTCATACCTTTGGTTGGAGATTTGGATGAAGTAGCACATACCCATTAGGATCAATTGCAAAATAGTATCCGTTTGGGCAAAGCTGAAAGAAATGAAGTTTAGCATTACAAGGTTTTAAGTAATAAAGAAAGACTAATTAATGTTTTTCAGCAATGATCAAATTGAGGAAAACACATTGCCTCAGGAATCATGAAATATGTGAGATATGAACATAGAGAAGATAATTTCATAATATTTACTCTTTTGTAATCATAAACTTGGAGAATAATTTAGGCTGATGGGACCACTACAGGTCACCTAGTACAACCTTTCACTGAAAGCAAAGCTAAATTCAAAATAAGATCCAACTTTAAAGTTGGACTAGGTTTCAAAGGGTCTTTGAATACCTCCAGTGACAATTCTACAACCTCTCTGGGCAACCTGCTCCAGTGTTTAATCACCCTCACAAGGATTTTTTTTCCTTATTTGCAATTGGAATTTCCATTGCCACAACTATGTTGGTTGCCTCTTGCCTTTTGCTATAAACCTTCAAGAAATGTCAAGGTCTGTCTTCTCTGTAACTCCCATCAGGTAACCCATTAGGTTTCTTCTTCAATTCGAATAAACCCATCTCTCTCAGCTTCTCCTCGTATGCCATGTACTCCTTGGCCGAATCAGTGGCTCTGCCCTGGACTCTGTCCAGCACCTCAGTGTATTTCTTATACTGAGGAGATCAAACTTGGACACAGTACTCCTGATGGAGCTGACCACTGCACAGTTGGCCTTCTTTACTGCAAGGGCACACTGCTAATGTACATTCAGCTTGTCTTCCACTATGACCTCCAGGCCCTTCCCTGACTTCTGAGGCAGTCTGTCCCAGCCTGTGCTGTGGCATGGTACCCCCTAGATGGAGGACATCGCATTTGCTTTCAGTCATATTCGTGATGTGCCTTTGCTTCCTCAGCTGTTGTTTTCCACAGTACTAGTTATGTTCTTAGAAATTCCCTAGCTAGATGACTTAATATATAAATCAGTCATACACAGTAGGGTACAGACAGACAAATATATTAAAGAACTTTTCTACAAAGAATTGTCCTATATAGATACTAAGTAGTATTATGAGATGAAATGACTGTGTACTCTACACTGTGATAAGAACCACTCAACTAAATAGCAGTGCCTTAAGCTACAGGAAAATAATTACGTGGAATATATCCCCCAGTGTAAAAGTTGGCTTTTACAGATGTATCCTGATGGACAAGTCACATAGAAGCACATATATGGCTGGAGAGAAAACCATCAGAAAATCTACAACAATGGAAAAGACTATATGAAAAGAAGCCTGCTGGTATTTTGACTCACATCCAGTCACTGCTGCATGACTTATGAAAGAGCATGCAAAGAAATCATACATAAATCAGACATAAAGAGAAACCACCAACCCAACGCAAGCAACTTACTGTAAATCGAGGTGTCAGTTTTTTTATGTCCTCCAAAGAGACATCAACCCCCATTACTCCAAGAATCAGCTGATTCTGGTAAGATTCCAAAATGTTAGAATATGTTTTGACATATTTACAATGCAGAATAAACGCAACAGTCAGTGAATTTTTGATTTTGCCTTAGTCTCTTCTTTGACATAAACTACTTGAAAAGTTGCCTACTTACTTCTGTTTCTATTCTAAGGATTTTAAATAATACCCAAGTGATTTAAAATAGCATTCAATACGTTCAGAATGTAGTATAGAATATGAAAACTGTTTATGAAGATGAATATGGATGCTTTCCTGGATGAATAAACAACAAATGTAAGAACAAGGTAAAAGCAAAAGCAATACATTAATATTGCCAGTGATGTAGATACTACATTACTAGCACCAACACAGAGCCGCTATTGCATTCTCAGGTTGGGCAATTGATAAGTGAGACCCTGAAACAATTAACCTCTTTTGGCTATGGTATAATGATGAATGAAAAAAAACCAAACCAACAAAACCAAAAAACCCCAGTGACTGTAACAATCATAAGCATTTGCAATCAGGGACTCAGGCACTACATTTACTTAATTTGTAATTTATTTTCCTACTACAGAAAAGGGGGCAGTCATGTACATAGTATCACCTGAATCCCTTCTCCATACTGAATAAATTTGGAATATGTATTGGAAGATGCATCTTGCAGTCTGTAACCTAAAATTCATGTAGGGAACTAAGTCAAGCAGATTCAAATTTTCCTCTCATTCCATCCAGGTCCTCTGTACTAGACCACAGCTGTTTTACTTCTCAGAAAGACATTCTTTGATAATCAGTAGTTTCTCACTTTGCAACCAGACTCAGTGAATTCCAGGCATTATCTTGTAGATAAGACTATGAAACCTTTTTTTTTGTTCTGTTTTGCTTTTAAAGGGAAACTAAGAGAACTATTCTGAAAGTAAATAAAATAAATGGTAGTGATCAAATTCATATTTGTTCATTCTGTGCCTATGTAATATCTGAGAATATCTGAGAAACTGAATCAAAGAATATCTTATCTAAACTTCTGTACATTTTGACCTGAATGAACAGGAGTATCACACCAAATGTACAGTATTTTACAACACACTGTAAAGCATATTTTAGGTCTAATTTTAAAAAAGCAGCATTTTGATTTTGTGAAAAGGACATAAATCGGTTCCTTATCTCACTGTAATAGGGATGGGGAATTGTATTTATTCAACACTTAGATTTTAGTCTAAGTACACAATACTATTGTATACTATTACAAACAATTAATTTGAAACCTCTACATCATTGCCTTTTACCCTGAAAGGTCGCAGCTTCACAGACTTGTCAGAAATATATCTGAGCTTTCTTTCTTGTCAAGACCTGAATAATTATCATCATATAGTTCCCATCTATTGAGCACTTAACGTACTCCCAGTGCCACCAGGTCACAGAGATAGATCAAGGAATGCCATATCCTGAAACTCAGAACTACAAAAAGGGTGATCTGCATTTTCTTGTTCCCAGGAGGTTATCAGGCAACTAGAGATGACCCCTTTGCTTCTGATGTACAAGACAATTAAACTGTAGAAAGCTCTATGGAAATACGTATTTTTCAAGGAGTTTAGCATTAAATTTAATTCAAATAACTTTGGTTTTTTGGGTTTTTTTTTGCTTTAAGTAACAGCTTACTATTTTCCCATTTTGTTCCTTTGTTAGATTGAAGACAGGTAGAGTTCCTGTAATCACAAGGCCCAGCTCCTAGGAAATAATCACATATAGAGGGAAGAAAAAGACCTTTTAGTTAAGTAACAAATATCAAACTATAATATATTAGAACAATCCAGGAATTACTGCAGCCAAACACTAGACTAGAGTGCTGGCTTTTAGTTTGTAAAAAAAAAAAAAACCAAACCAAAAACCTACATAATTAATAATAAATAAATAATGCTGCATAATTTTACACACAGAAAGTTAAAATTACATTTTTTGTGTCCCTGTGTTAGTGAGAATAATAAATTGCTTTTTAAAAATAGATGGTATGTAACAAGTTAGGATATAATAGTTAAATAAAACCTAAATGTTATGAAAACATATTTACAGCTACAGTTCTTACTGTACTAAATACTCCAGGTAGTAGGGGAGGAGAGGGAAAGAAAAGTAAAAACAAAAAAAGGATAAAAGCCAAATCAAACTTAAAAGATAGTAAATAGGTGGGCAAAAAATATACACAGGCAAAATCAACAGGAAAATCCAACAGATAATACTACTACTTTTCATATCATCACTACTTTTCAATGGCTTGCATTACTGTCCATGATCAGTTCTTCAAAATCAAAGTCTTTTTAGGAGAATAAGAGAAGCAAGAAATGGAGATGAATCAGAAGAAAAGAGAGAAGAGGATATTTTTTAGGAGAATTGAAGATATACAAAATGAAACAGGAGGGGTATGTATGGGGAACAACACCCTCTCCCCCCTCAAAAAATGTACAGTTAGAGAGAACAATAATTGTGAAAAAATTATGTCTAACTGGTAAACCTAAAAGTATCTGAAAATTCTGGGATTGTCTTGCAGAAAGTGAGGCCAGAGCAACACTGTAACAGAACCTGAAGAAACAGGGCAAGAAAAGAAGTGACAATTGCCACCAATACATCGAATTGGTAAAGACAGTCTTGAAAGATAGCATGAAATGAAAGTAACTCTTCAGGTTCTCATACCCTGAACTTAAGCTCCATTCAAATGTGGCCTCATATAATACATTTTGCAGTATTTTAGCCTTAGCCCCAAAACAGCTGCTGGACAGTAAGAGGAAAAAGCATAGGACAAAGTTCAGTGAGGCACAAGCAGGAGAAGGGCAAGCCCTACAGGAGGGAATTGCTTTGCAGAATTTAAGATAAAGAACCAGTGTGACAAGTTAGTCCCAATCCCTGCTAAAACCAAGAATCAGAAAAGATTCCAGAGTGGATTAGATACACCTGTGCCTTTATGTTCTCCTCTGTGATCAGGACATCCACAGATTTCAGGCTTTACCTCAACAGTTTAGCTCTGGTTGGTCTTCACTTAATAAATATGTTAGCAAAAAGAACATCTCCTACTTTTTATAAATATATATGTATGCACAAATATATATATATAATTATATATACACAAACATAACACATGAATGGAGAAAAGCTTGAAGGAAAGACTGAATGAACCCACTGAAAACATAAAGCAACACAACGGAATTCTGCAGGTATCACTTGTTTTACTTCATTAAACAGATCTCTTTCTATCTCCAGTTACAAATTTAGCTTTGGCTTTACAACAGGATATGTACAGAACGTATGAACTTTCGTCATAACATCCTTTATGTTTCCAGTAAGTACCTCAACAGTAACCAAGAAAACATGGTTAATGAACTTCTGGCCATTGAGATTCCAAATAAAAACTAGTTCCTCTGTGTCACAGTCAGTTCTATGATGTGTTGATAAAAATTTTACAGTAATGCTGACTGACGGGAAGAAGTGGATTTTGACATGACATTAGATGACCATGTGAACTTGGATAAATACATGATTCCAGATGACCGTTTTGCAGTAATTTTTGCCTAGTTAGAGTTACTCAGAAGAAGGTTATCTAGAGCAACAGAGTGGATTGCTGCTAATAATACTTTGCATTTCGTAGTTTCCCGCGTATGTTTGTTTTACAAGACCAAAGTGATAAATTCAGCAGTAAGGAAAGCATTTCATCTGTCTTTTTGTTTATTTCCCCATTATGTACTCTGCCCAATTAAAGAAATCATTACCTTGAGCCAGCAAGTAATTACAACAACCCTGATACTTTAGAGGTCCAGGTTCAAAATCTGTGCAAATACCTGGTAGCATTGACCGGTTTCATTCTGCCTGGAATGCTTTAACATAACAGATGACCTCTACTGAAGCACAGGTACAACACTGGAATACTACTTTCTTCTTTTTTAATTTTGTTAATTTGAGTTCAGGACAACAATAACCTGCACTTAAAGATCTGTGCATAGGATAAACTGCTTTTCTCTGTTAAAGTTCAGGACACTTAGGAGGATACTAGGTGCAAGTAATGAGCAACATGTTAGAAATAGCTTTTCATAAAATTGCTCTACTGAAGTGTACAGGTGCTGGAAATGCGAGACAATTATGTTTGGAAATTGAGTCCTCAAGACTGATTTGATAAGATTCTTACTTTACTAGAGATAAATACAGATCATACCAGAGCATCCAGATAGACATTTGTCCATTGGACTTGTTTGGCTTTCTCTCCAGCTAAAACCATTGGTCTTCCCAAAACATCCAGATATTCCTGCCAAAAAGAGTAATACGCTCATCAGAAGGCAGTTATTAGATCAAGTTCAGAAACAGCATCAAAAATAAACAATAATGAAATAAAAACAATTAAAAGACCAGTAAAAAAAAGTCAAAATTCACCACTAATTCAGGAGCATTATTTAAGTATTTCTTTAAAATTATACTACCCAACAATTCAGTTTGCAGTGCTTACTGCCAAGGCAATTCCTACATTTCAGTCTCAGTCACATGGACCTTACACATCCAAAACCACTGCTCTCTTTCCACAAAGTGAGAATTACAACTACTTCTGTTCCAAAATTAATTGCTAATGACATAATGAAATTACAAGCAGATTGCAGAACCTGCAACCCAGAAGACAGAGTGGGTGATGGAGGGTGAGTGGCGTAGCAGCTGGGCATGTGAAGCTCCTACAGCAAGAACTTGCATAATTTCTATTGAAACAAAAAAATCAGTTTTAAAACCCAATAGTCCCTGCCTTCCTTCAGTCATGGAGTAAGGCTAAAACTGGTGAGCTTGTGAGATGTCAGACTTCTGGTCTGGTTTGGGAGTGGTTGCCATCAAACTTGTTTCAGTCTTCAACCTTTTCTATTTGTCTGATCATATTAGGGATATTTCTTGCCAGACACTATCTGGAACAGTTTAACAGAATCAAAGGACTCTTATTTAGGCCAAAAAAAGGACTCATTTTCTGCCAAAAAATGTCATGCCTGGCCTCGGAAGGACAAAGAACTGCTATGATATTTCTCTGCTTTTCCGGACATGTGAATACATGGACTTTCAGACAACTGAAAAGAATATTTGTTCATTTACACTGTCAGTTTGGATCACACCATATAATTCCAGGGTCCCGTGCCCTTAATTATCGACACGCATGGCTGCTAAAATTGTCCTGCATCCTTTCTGAAGGACAAAAGCTGTGTCTCTCCCAGACTGGTTGGATCAATGCAGGAACCTCTCCTATAATCAGGATTGTACCAGGTCACTGCTTCTGCCCAGCTGAGTTCAGATACTCGAGCAGGGCTATGCCCTCACACACATCCACGGCCTTCTCCACGTAATACAAACCCTTAGGATCATGCTGCAAGTATGGCAGGAGACAGACTAGGATTGTCGAGACACATCATAAAAAATTACTGGTTTTATAGAACTTTATAAAAAAATTCTTGCCATGTCTCAGGATCAAAGAGGGACCGTGTAAGGTCAGGAGGAAAACTGAGCCCAAAACATAATCCTTGTGCAGAGACGGTCTGCAGGATACAGATCACTTCAAACGCTACGTTGTGTGCACATGGGCAGCCTACTTTAGAGGATGCTAGCGTGAGTACGCATGCAAGCTGCTGTGGGCCAGCTGGCCAGGGAAGCAGGGATCACATTGTAAACTGGCTCACTGAAACTATTAAAAATAAATAAATAAATTAGAATACAGAATACTACCTCATATGTAAAAGAAAGCCCTATTTTTTTCTCTGTTCTTAATGTAGTGTATCTTAAAATTTAATTGATTCAAACAGAGGTGAAATGCAGCATATTTAAGGACAGAAATTACTCCAGAAAATCCAATTGTTTGTGTTACAATTGTATCTGCATTTGGCCAACACACTTACCTGCGTGTTTATTCTTATGGCTCCAATGGATGGAATTTCATAATAATAACCTAAAATTTGGAACAGAAATAATGCCATCTTACTATAATATATTGTTAGTCTGTTAAGCTTGAGAAATTTCATTTAGCTTGTAATTTCTAATTTAATTTTTATAGAAATTATCATGTATGAATGAAATACTTTTTTAGTAGACACCACCATAACGTGTGGCCACATATGATCACCATGCCATATAGGCCAAGCTAGTTACTTTTACGCATTGAGAGTATGTAACATGTTTATTTGTCTGTTGGTTTTAAAGCTGAGATAATCTAATGAATTTGCACTGCTGAATTCCCAGTTACTCTGATGTGCAAGTATATGTTAACGCTCATCTTAATAGACGGTGATAGCAACATAATTACATGCTGAGTGCATATAGGAAGGCGAGTATAGGTAGTCTGCCACAACAGTGAAGATCATAGCAGAAAAATATAAGGCACTCTGTGGAAAGGATGAAAAAATCAAGCTGATATTTCTTCTAACTAAACATCAGAAGTGTCTTTATTCATCATTGATTATATCTCTTATTTGTTTGAATTAAAACTATTGCCCATATGCACCAGTAAGACTGAAAAGACAGGCACTGAGCTCCAGTTTCAGGCCAAGTGGTTAAGTCAAATTGGAAGGAAGTGGGGAGGACAGGAGAGGTAAGAGTGCTCAGGTTAGTCATTTACTTTGCCATAAGCAATGCATGACTTGATAATAAATTAAAACTTTTAATTAAGGGCAAATTAAATAAAACTTTGCTTCTTTGGATATAGTCACATCAATTTTGGACAGAAATGACCACTTTGCCTCGATAATAAAATGCCATAGGTGGTTATGCTTTAAGCCAGCTGGTCCCATTTGCTTTAAAACAATGGGGTTCACATGCACAGAGTATTTTGAGATACAAAGACGTTAGTTAAAAAATCTCTGTTCAAAGAAACAAACATTGATTTTCTGTAACTGACAATAGGATCTGCTGTTTGTGGAGTTGTAGTATCTTGTGCATAATGTAGGGATTCATGAGGCTATTATATGTAAGCCATTCATACAGGCTATGGATTCTTCTGTATCACTATTTTTTTTCTGTATTTACATCTTTGTCTTTATCTTACCTTTGGTTTGTTATTCTCATGCCTGAGAATCATATCTTATCCTCCTTCCCTGGCAGTCTTAGTTTTCAAGACCCTTTGTAATATATCCCACCTCTCACCTCTTGCTTCTTAGTGATTTGTAAAATACTTCCACATTTTCGGTCAGGCCTGAAAATTGCTCTATTTAAAATATTATACAATATTGTTTGATATTTTCTCTATTTTCTATTTATCTTTATTTATCTCTTATTTCTTATTCCATAAATATACTGTGAGGTATTTGAGACACCTCTTTCTCACATTCTTTTTAAACATTTCTGACCACATTTTTTCTGTAGAAATTTGAGGAGACAGCATTTTACTTCCTTACTCTCACCTTTTTTACTTTTTTTTTCTCCTACATAAGGAAATCAGGATAAAAATAAAAAATGTAAGAAAGATGCTCTTAGAAGCTAAGAAGTCACAGCAAGAATAATTTTGATATTTTCATCACAAAAGGGGAAAAATAATGCAAGTCATCTGGTCCCTTGTAAGTTTTGGAGAAAAACAGAAAGAAATCTAACCAGCCAGCCAACCAAACAAAAAATCCCTTTGTCCAGACCTCTTAATATAAACCAGCTTTGCTTAATTTCTTATCTGTCATCAGTTCCATCTTTTCATAGATGGCTATTACAACAAGAATCCTCAAAACCTAACCACAGTATCTTATTATTATTATAAAAAATACTGTGATATTTTTCTTACAATATAAAGTTTTAAATAACATAATCAGAAATATATTTGCAAGTTTATTCTTTTTATATATATGCATATACACATTATTTCATCAAATAGCTTTTTGGAACTTTTACTAAAAATACAACAAAGGTAAAAATCAGGCTGAAAAAGAATCTGTAATAAAAATCTGTAACTTTCAGAGAATAATAAAGATATTGCCTATCTAAACCTCTATCAAAGAATAGTCTCAAAGAAAAACACTGTACCTTTATTTTCACAGGCCATCCACTGTATGGGTCCTTTGTCATAATTATGTTGACCAACAGAAAATGTGAACACACGTACCTATGCAAGTTAAAAAAAATGCATATAACTTATGTAATTAATTAGCTGTGACCCTCAAGTTAGCGATACTTGGATTTTTCATACATTTGAACAGAAAAAGAAAACTGTGAATTTTCCATTTTTTATCACCATAATAGATACAATGTTATTATGATATTTTACATATTCCTATTATTTGGTCCATGAAGTAGAACTCTGGAAGAATGTTCTTTCATACGTCTTTCACTTTAAAGCTCTTACATTGGTTACTGTCCATGAACCTTTTAAATTCCTTTTTTTTTTTTTTAGGGTGGTAATTATAACCAATGAATTAAAATGAACATATGCATGGCAGTAGAATTCAAAGCAATGAAAACCAGGAATTTTTAGGATCTAAAATAATTTCAGGAAAAAAGACATGAAATTTTCAGATACTACAGAAAACAAATTCTCATTTTGCTCAGATGTTCAGTGTTTTTCATGTAAAACCACTAAATTAGTTCAACAGAGTTCCATGAAAGAAATAAACTTCTGATATTTCACTTTAAGCTCTTGATATTCATTAAAGCTACATGTTTTATAAGCGCAATCCTATTCTGTTTAGCCAATGCAACTTCAGTCTATCTCAGCAACTTAGGGGAGTCATGGCTTCAGGAGAATTCACCAAATTATATCCAAGTTTTGGACTGAAAATAGTCTTCTCAGCTGAAATTATCTTCCATGCAAATTGTCTGATTTGAATGAGAAAAATTAAAACCAAAACCTGGTATTGCTGTATACAAATTAAAAATCCTACAAGCCACATAGAGAAAATACAAATATTATGTTTCAGCTTCTGGCTGAACATTTTTCTCCAAAGCTGAGCGTTTCTGTAAAAAGTGGGAAAAATATTTTCCCAACAGTTTTAATAAGCTGCTCGCTGTTATCATGTCCCTCTGAAGGAATGTCCAAGGACCAGACTTTCCTTTTCAAGCATCTCTTTCTTTATGGACCCTTACCTTTACCACTTCACTCTACAAATCACAGATCACAACATGAGACCAGAATATGAATTCCTTTCTATGGAACTTGAGGACTATGTTTAAAATTAAAACAGAATACAATTAATTTGCATGCTATAACTGAGTAATAAGGTAATGTTTTCTTTAAATAATATTCACAATACAAAATTGCAGAGACTCCTTGTCAACTACTGATCATTGCTAAGATTTTAGATGACTATTTATACAAATTTTCATCACATTATTTAGCATGTGCGATTACAACCTAAACCTTCATTTGTCTAATAAGCAACAAAAATTGCATGACAATATCAGAGCTTATGTATTAACCAAGAGCTGTAGGAATAGCTCCAAATCATCAGTCAGCAGCTAGAATTGATAAAAATTTATTAGTGTTGACCCCTATATGCAAGGAGGGCAAACAAAGCTTTGTGTTAGATGTCATTTTTAATTAATAATATGTTTTGATTTCCTTCATCCTTACAAACCCTTTTTAAATACAGACAAAATTTGAAGTTTTTCAGTAAAACTAATAAGACTAACCCATACAGGGTCATTTCTCAGTAATGAGTCAAGCCAGTTATATTTCTAGTTACCCAGACAGGTATGTGAATGACTGCACATGTGTGATGGTAAAATTTTGTTCTGATAGTTCATATGGATAGAGGCAGATGAAAAATGTCTTCTATTACCTTGAAAATATCAATATTGATAGTGTGAACATGTCTTCACCATGTCTACATCTCATTTATTTTTTTTAATACTGTATCACACTGTAAATTCAAGTTACATTTGCCACTGCCCATTTGTTCTTGACCTCTTTTACAAAATGTCAGCTATAATTCTTCTAATGGATCTTTCTGTTTCAATTTATTTGCCACCTACTTTTTTCCAAGCTGAATATCTCAATGTTATTTTCTATTAGTATGTCTCAACTCACAAGGTCCCTTCCTGCTATACTCTTGTTCTTTTTTTTTTGACTCACCACTGCTCCCAGTTTAGTATCCACTAAACACTTGACTCAACTACATTCTTCTCAAAAATTATGGTGCAATAAGAAAAAACCCCACTGAAGGCCATTAGTTGAGTGACCTAATATCTTTTTTGGATTAAAAGTAATTAATTAAGTTAAGACAGAGTCATGGGGGTTTGCTTGTGTGTGTATAAAACATGAGTTAATTAGACTGGACTGTCTAGCATTTGATCTCAAATGTAAAAATGAAACACTGCATTGGATTGAAGTTGTGAAATGGTATGTAATTTAGGGAAAAGAAGCAGCATGTTAAATCTGCAACTAATCTATAAAGAATTTAGAATTTAAATTATTGACAACAAGCAGAGGACAATATATCTGATTTACTGTTCCTTGGATAATTAACAGAGATAAAGAACTGCAATGAAAATTGGAGCTTTTAATTGTTACTTGGTTCGGCAAGAGGGTGGAACATTCAAGAGAGTTTTCTTTTTCCTATTGCCTCATCTGGAATTGAGTAGAATGACAGACCAGCTGGAAAAATGAGTCAGCAAGTCAAATTAAACATGCCAATTTTAGCAAAAAAACATGTTCTGTGCTAACATTTTTTGTGACAGGACTCAAAGTCAGCCAAAGGACTGAAATGTGTCTGTCTATACCTTTTCCTTACAGACATCTCTCCAAAGAAGATAAAAAGCTTTAAAACTAAAAAAGACAGAGTTAATTACTTTTAGTAGGGACTTTATGACTGAGAACACTTGGAGCAACTAGATCAGACACAATTTATGTGAGCACCTCTCCCTTTTCCTGTCCTTCATTTAAGTTTGGTTTCAACCAAGTGGATTTCTGAGTTGAAAAAAACCTGCTAAACTCTTTGATCCCAGTAAGATGTTTTCCATCACCCCTGAGGCCTTGTTATTTCTTCTCTGTGCCTCTTGGCAGGCTCTTAGGTTCTATGTACACTACAGGTTCCTGGGTTCTTTTCCTATGACTCTTGCTCTCCACCATCCACACCAGTGGATGGACACTTCTGTACCCCAAACCGTTTCCCAGGGAAAGTGCAACCTTGTCTCCATACAGGGGAGATCCATTTATTCTCTTCTTAAAGAAAAATGACTTTCAAATCAATAAAAACAATGGAACAATCAGAAAAACAAATAGCAGCTGTCACACTTTCTGATTTTCAGTGGGACTATTCAAAGTAAAGTACTTCTAGAAAGCTCATACCCTTGGAGTAGAAAAGAACTAGAGACAGGCATCAGCCTGCTCTGACAGCCCAGTCAGATATAGTCTTGAAACTGTTCTGAAATATAAAATTCCTAATATCTACCTCCAAGAGTTTAAGCCCAGAGCTGTGTTAGTTCTGTCAGGAATATATCAAGTGCTGGTAACACATAGGCAATTCTCTGTATTTTTCTCACTCTGAAACTAATCTTGGGGAGAAAACACAAAATCTTTTATTCTTTGTATTATTCATTTACAGTATATTTTTCTACTATATATTTATTAAGAAACAAAACAAGTATAGAATTAATGTAAGGACAGTCAGACAGTGAGTAGCAGAGTCTGCTCGGAGAGGTTGTAAAGTCTGCCTCCTTTGAAGTTTTAAAGACCAGACTAGATAAAGCCCTGAGCAACCTGGTTTGATCTTATTCCTGACATTGGACTAGAGACCTCCAGAGGTCCCTTGTAACCTGTCTTATCCTAGGATCTTATGACGGACATCAAAGGAAAACAAGCAAAAATCCAACTCCTAATCAGAGGAAGTGGAAGTCAAAAAAGAAAGCTACAGAAAAGAGAGGAAGTACTATACTGAAGAATAATACAATTGCCTAATTATACTATTCATTTGCTTTTTATTTTCTCTCTATCAGAAAAAGCTCATAAACCCCAAGGTGAATAGGAGTCTGCTACAGATATCAGGGGATGATGGCACTCAAGAGAGTTGTGATGAAGACAGAAATGAAGAGCTACCCACGAAAAAGCTGCTCTGCCTGCTTTTTACCTATCTTGTGCCTTCACTTTGTTATTGGATAAAATAAAGTAAGATTAAATCAGATTTTTCCTTTGGGTGTACCATGTTATGAGTTTTACAGAAAATTAACAGCTTAAGTGAAGTTAATTTGAAGTGGTAACTAAGCACAAAAGTCACACCTGATCCTTAGACCACTGCATATATGTGTAGGCAGTATGTATAAACTTACAAGGGTTTGAGAAACTGCAACCATTCTGCAAGCAGCTCAGAGAGATAGAACATACATATTTTTTTAACAGATATATTATTATTCTTTAATTCTGTGCTATTGCAATGAGAGAGATCTCAATAACCATTTATGCGCATCTCTTCATTTCTCTGTTTAGGAGGAGATTAGCTGACCTTTGGAGATATACATGTCTGTTTATCAGATATCCAGACAGCTACATGATTAATTTACTCAACTAGATGTAGACAAGATGAATCCCATATTTTAGGTCTATCATGTAAAAACAGCAAGAGTGCATCTTTCTCTACCACTAGATAAACAAACAGACAAAAATTGATCTCATCAAATCGTACAACTTCAGTTTTCATGATGACTATGATTTCAGAATATTTTAATCTGGCCTTTGTAACTGCAGTTAAAGATTCACAGATAATCTCTTTTACTATAGACCAAGAGAAGTTGTGATACAGAGGAATAATTCAGTATTTCCAGCATGATCCAGAAAATTATTTTTCCCACTAATGTGATTATCAGATATGATGAAAAATTGTTTGCAGTTTATATTTAATAGGTACACTTCTGATATAAGAGGATAATACACAAGCCTATTTTTTTCTGAATAAAAACATAAAATGGCTTTTCTAAATTCCATTATGCACTCCATCTCCTAAATCACTTATAAGTAAAGCCTTCAAACCACTGAATCATTTTGGTGTCTTCTGCCATAGGTCAGGGAAATGTAATGTGGTTTTCAAGTTGCCACAGTTAAAACTGTGAATACATTTTTTCCTTACTGTCTTTACATCTGTGGGCAGAAATCTGAAGATGATTTTGGATTCCGCTATGAACTAACTGAGACCAGAAGGCATTTATGAGCAATTTGAAGCAAGAACAGAACTTCAGAGGATGATCTGAAAATCCTATATACTAATTAGGAAACCATCTAGGATTAGCACCAAATACAGAGTTTCATCTAAATTCTGGTCCATAATTTGCCATGCTGAACTGCTCCATTTAGGTCTTTGAGGGATGTGGTCCTGAACCATTTGGGCTATATCTGTAAGGGTAAAGTGGCTTTGCTTTCCTAGGAAGCAAAGGGAGAAGGGAAAGAAATGTTCTGTGTATAGCAGCAGGGGCAAAACTCACAATGGTGTGCTAGAGGGAAGTTTTAGGGTCCCTTAGGCTATGTTTATGCAGTAAGAAAAATGAGACATAACCCATTTTCTTTCTCAGGCTGTGAGGGCAAGTGGCACAGCATGGCTCACATCTCTACGACTAAATTATGTTGCCTTCCTCCCTCCCTGTCCCACCCCCCATATTGGGTGATCTCATTATAATGTCCTTTGGGATAGGCCCTGGCCCACACTACCCCCTGAACTGAACCCAGACATTGTTCAAAAAAGTCAATTGCCACAGGCCAAGAACCATACCGTTGAGTCTGTTCACAATTAAACAGTACGGATAATTGTGGACATTTCTCCAGCCTGCACCCTGTCCATGGATCATTTATTAGTATGGATACAGCTGTGCGATTCACACATAAGGGTAAATCTGGTTTTCTTGTGATAGACTGAGCAGGGCTCACGCTTTTCAAGTTAACTGTGACAGTGGTGTCTCTAACCTTTGAAATGAGAGTTCAATTATCAGACAAAAGAGGTCTGAGTTAATTTTTCTTAGTTTGACCATATTCATAACTTCCACTGCTCTGAAGGGTAGGAAGACTCTACAGAGGGACATGGACAGGCTGGATCAATTGGCTGTGACCAATTGCATGAGGTTTAACAAGGCTGAGTGCTGGGTCCTACACTTGGGTCACAACAACCCCATGCAATGCTACAGGCTTGGGGAAGAGTGGCTGGAAAGTTGCTTGGCAGAGAGGGATCTGGGGGTGTTAGTTGACAGCCAACTGAACATGAGACAGCAGTGTGCCCAGGTGGCCAAGAGGGCGAACAATGTCATGGCTTGTATCAGGAATAGTGTGACCAGCAGGAGTAGGGAAGTGATCGTATCCCTGTACTCGGCCCTGTGTGTTCAGTTTTGGGTCCCTCACTACAAGAAAGACGTTGAGGCACTGGAGCGTGTCCAGAGAAGGGCAACGAAGCTGGTGAGGCGTCTGGAGCACAAGTCTGATAAGGAGTGGCTGAGGGAACCAGGGTTGTTTAGCCTGGAGGAGGCTGAAGGGAGACCTTGCCCTCTACAGCTACCTGAAAGGAGGATGTAGTCAGGTGGATGTCAGTCTCCCAAATAATAAGTAAAGGATGAGAGGAAATGGCCTCAAGTTGTGTCAGGGGAGGTTTAGGTCAGATATTTGGAAAAATTTCTTCAATGAAAGGGTTATCAGGCACTGGAACAAGAATGGCAGAAATGCAGCAAGTTGTATTTTTGATACTTATGACTAGTTTAGGATCTGCCTCTTACTTTCCAAAAATATGTAAAGACTTTGAGAAATTGGGGAGAAAAACCCATGTGGGAAACAATAAGAATTTAGCTCTCAAATAGTTAGATGAAAAGATAATTGCAGGCTGGACATCTTAAATTTATAGACATGAAGAAAGTATGAATGTATTTGATAAAACGCCTACTCAAGTTTTTCCATAATTGACCCTCTATGCTCTGATTCAGCAAGGCATTTGACCATGCAAGTAATCCTCCTGACATCAATGGAAAAAGGCTTTAACTGAGGCACACGTTTGAAGACTCATACAGCAGGTCCTTGGAACTACTTTTCTAGACATTTATCCACAGTGAACTATTTCTCTCAAACCTTCTATGTATATTTGCAGTCTTCTCTATTATCAATATCTTTCATTCACTACAATTCAACCTCAGACTTCAAGCTGCAATGCTAACTTATGAATTCATAGTCTAATTATAGTCTGTGTAATTATAGTCTAATAAAGAAAAGAAATAATGACAATCTAAAAATTAGCTCACATTACAATCGAATGTTAATCTGTCTTCTATCTTAAAAAAAAAGAAAAAACAAAAAAGTTTGTTACATATTAGGAGGTTATTGGAGAATCTCACTTGCTTTGGTGTATTATTCTATACTGATAATATGGGTCCAAAACCATTCAACGGTCTTAATACACTGGGGAAAAAGATCCAAGAACACTGATGTGGTGTAGTTATATTCAATTACTCTACAAAAGGAACTGAGGATTATACCTGAATTCTTCATAATGTATCCATACAATGAAAGTTTCAGGTTCACTGAAGAAGTCTTTAAAGTGAATGCCATGAATGTCTGAAATGTGTTTAGAGAACTGCAAAGTATTTAAAAAATGAAAAAAGTGGTTTCATCCAGCTTGCTTTGTTTCCTCACAAAGAAAACTTATCTGCATGAAAATGGGGATATTTTCTAGTGCAGAGGTTAAAAACACCATTATGGTTAACGTATTGAAAAATTTCAGAATTAACACTCCCACAGAACTAAAAAATACTCGTTCAGTTACACTGTTCTATATCTTCTCAGTGCCACCTTGTGGAACTACAGCAACTCATTCCTTGCTCACTAAAGGGCTAGCACATGGTGCCCCTTCTGTCGTATGGCTAAAAGTATGAAGGTAAAAATACCCCGCTGATACCTACTAATCTACCTCTGCTACATTGAATATAATTAGATTGATGAACCACTGATGATGTAATCCTTTAAGTCTTTACCTAGCTTAGACTTAATCTTTCATGAGCCAGAAGTATCAGAGGAGTACAAGCGGAATTAATTCTGTATGCTCACAATAACTTAATGTAGGAATATTACATGATGAGGAGGAGGCTATGTCCTCTGTGCTACACTGTCTCCACAAATAAAGGGAAGGTTTTAATCTCAACATTTTCTAGTTGTAGGTATAAATCAGCTCTCTTTTATTAGCTTTGTACAACATTAGTCTCAAGAACAGCAGTAAGAAAAAGCTGTGCTTTCGAAATACCAGTAGGACATCCAACAATGCATTTGAATTTAAGTTTTAGAGTCAATCTGGCTGTGTCTATCATATCAAAAATTGGTCCTTGACCAACTCTCCAGCCTCGAGAGCAGATGTGGCAGCAGAGCCCACATACACACATAGGAGCTAAACCATTGCCCCTTCCCTCTTCCCCTTTCCTTGCTGCCCTGGGAGCAGTCCCAGTGCCTTGCCAGGGAATGTGCCAGCTGGCAGAGGCTGAAAACCTCCCAGGTTTAACTAACAGTTAAACCTATAAATGATTGCAGGACAGTGTCCAAGCCCATGCCTTGGCCACATGTAATTTCAATGGTGCCTTAAGACATTTAGATTAATATGATGTCTCCAGTAGAGTGTAATGCAGTTGCTGTATGCTCAACTCATCCTGTTGAAAGGCAGAGATGGATTTCACCTAAAAATTTAGCAGTCCTCTAGTAGTCCTCTGTGATGCAGATTTGTGGCTGTAGCTCTGGCTCAAAGGATGCGAACACACTGGTTGCTTCTCCTGTGATTTGCACCAAAAGTGCTGTCTGCATTGGACCACAACACATCACCTCAGAAATAAATGTAAACCACTCAGTTTGGATCAGGTGATTTTCTAGCCACTCATCCTGTCTCCCAGTCTTCAGATGAAGAAATTACACTACCGTCTTTTTAATAATTCAGCTGTTGGAATGTTTTACTTTGATTACCTGGGTTCTATTTATTCAGTTGGATGTTTCCTTCCCAGGCCATATTATTAAAAAAGTATCTTTGTTGAAATGCAAAACAATTAAATTCTGCCTTTTCCCTAAGCTACTTCTCCCTGACACTCAGCATTTAGTATTCCCCGAAGAAAAAGTAAGAAGAATTCCTTGTAAAATTGGTGGCGTATATCAGGAACCAGACAAAGGAGTTACCAAAGTAATTCCCTCTGTACTCTTGACTAAAAGCCTTTTAGGTGTCTCTTTGATAGTCAAACCAACATTTGGAGCCGGTTGATATTTACTGGCTGAGATATTTACTGTTCGTATGTTCATATTGTGACACTAAGACTTCTTTTTTTTTTTTTATTGGCCTTATAAGCCCCAGGGAAGAAATATTGCAAATATCAGCTAAGGGTTTAAAGGAATATTTAATATTCCACTGAATATTTCGAACACTAATTGTAATCAGGTACTCTGCCTTTTTTTTTTTTTTTCCCCTGCAATTTCTCTTTGTTTGTCAGTATATACCACCCCTTTGTATAGTTACTCCCTCCATTTTTTAGTCCCTTACTCCAGTTCTTGTACAGCATGGAAAACAGTGGCTGAAACTAAACAGTTGCAAATGTCAAATGACAGTTATATTAGAAGAGGGAAAAGGATGGGGGAAAGGGAAGGGCCATCGGAAATTCTCATTTCCAGCAGAACCCATTTACAGGAAGTCTTCCTTTCTGGAATTATCAGTTATACAAAGTTCATGTCTAATTTTACAATGGCCTGATCTTCCCAGGAACATGAACATTCCAAATGAAAATGATTTAGTAACCTTGAAAAATGGTATAGTAATTAAACAGGTGAAGGGACTTTTGTCCATGTTCACATGCTGTTTCTTGGAGATTGACCTGGGAACAGAATGGTATCTTCAGATCACCTTAAAAGAGGGAGACTGAGGAGTGAAAATGCTTCAAGTTTGGTTCCTTTTCCTTTTTTAGGGAAAAAAAAAAATAATAGCTACTATATAACAACGGAAACTCAGCACTGCCAGACAGAAGAGTGCTCAGGGCAACCTGACCTTGTCTCTGCTTGCAGGTAAGACATTCCATTACTGACACGAGCAGGCACCGACGATGCCTGCTGTCAGCAACTGGCAAATGTCCTAGCATGGCTGAAAGACTGAGTCTTATGCGCAATCATGTAATAGAGAATGTCCTTCACAGTTAGCAATTAATGCAATCATTGTCCATGTTTGCACATCGTAGTTCTTGCCGAACTGCACCTGAAATCTTAGGATTGTCTACAAGAAACATTGCATACATACAGATTTACAGATATCATTTATCCTATGGATGGTTTAATAATAAGAAAATTAATCATGACACAGTTCACTCCTACACTGAATGATATGCATTTTCATTTCTTTTGTAATCAGCTAAATAAACTAAATTATAGACAAAATATTGTCTCGGAGGGTTTTGTCTTTGTTTTTGTTTTCAAATAAAACAGCATCTACAGACAAAGTTTTGCAACAGAAAGCACTGAGGTTGTTTTTTCCTGTCTGCATGTAGGACGGAGAATATAGTATGGACATTCTGCATTATACAACTCATCACCTGAGAATAAGTGGCTTTACTAAATTATTTGTAAATAAACCAAATTCTTTCTTGTTAAAAAGATCCATTTAAATAAGGTTAGAATTATTAAAAAAAAAAATACATTTGCAGTTTGCACTCCAGGTTCTTTGGTCAATATGGATTAAATGTCTTCTTTTGCACACGACTAATAAGGAGATTATGAAGCACAGAATTCCCACCTAAGCCTCAGCAAACACTGAAAGCATCATTTTGAACTTTATACAAGACTAACATGAATACGACTTTGACTAAAATTACTGACTTCAAATGGAAGCTGAATATAGACACATAATAAGTAAGAATTCAAAGACTGCATATGCGGGCTGACTCTGTTCTGAAAACAAAACAAAACAAAACAAACCCAGGTTGTTTTTTAAATGTGGGGGTTTTTCTCTATTTTTTAGGAATAAGACCTATAAAAAAGTTTGTGAAAACTTGAAGAAAAAATAATTAAAAGCTCATACTTGAATGTTATTGTCCATAACCACACAAATATGAGATTGCAAAGTCAGTTTCTCATTCTTCTATTAAAGACATTCTATTCTGTATAGCACATTGAATTCTGTATACTAAATTCTATCCTGTATAGTGCAAAAGATTAAAGAATGTGACTATTCTTACTCTTGATAAGATTTCTCAAACAGTGTTCCCCCATCTCAAGTACTGATGTCTCCTAAAAAGCAACCCTTCCTTACCATGTCTGCAGCAATCAGTATTTTACATTTAAGTTGCACAGGGTTTCTACTTGCTTAAGTGAAGTTTACAGTACACATACACTTATGCTTTCTCATTTCCCATTTCATATCCCTTTCCTCTGTTATGCTTCTTGAATACTTAAACACATATTACTTGTTATCTGAATGGAATGTTTCTTGAAATTTTAATTTCCTTCTTAACCTGACATCTTTTTAGGCTGCTGCATGCATACATTTTGCACTATCATCTGTTTGTTTCAGCTGTTCCCTTATTCTCCTGCCTACTACAGAAATTCCTATTCTGTAATTTCTTCCTCTGAGCCCCAGTATAAAGCCCCTTAAATATTTCGGTCTGTTTTTTCCATCAGTGCATCAGCAAATCTTTTCATTCAAAGATGTCCCATCCCATCTGAAACAATCCCATCTACTGAGGGACTAACGCTCAGCTAATGCTCAAAATCTGTCCACAAGTTGGCCTAAGCAGTGTTTAGAAACCAAGACTTCTATCAAATTTTAGAGTCACTTAATAATAGCTGATTCTGTTAAAAAACATGTTCACTTGTACTAGCTTATATTACTTATTCTATTAAGTGGATAATTTCTGCAGTTTCTTCCCAGAAAGCTGCACCTTTATACCAATGTTGTCAAGTTAACTTTTGGAAAACTCTATACCCAGTGAATACACAAATGTCAGAATCACGACTATATAATAGGTAATTTTATAGAAAAGCATCTCTTAATCTTTATAATGATACTTTCTTTTTTATTGTGTCCAGTTTTGCCTCTCTATCTGAAGAAACCAATTCTTAACTTCTAAGATTTCTCCACTCTTATGTGAGTCTCTCTTACATGGCACTTACAGCAGAACAACTTACATCTTCTCTGTCTACAGCTGCACTCATTACAGTCAGTTCTTTGAGATCTACTTATGGCACTTCCTTCAATAAACACTGGAAGCATACAAAAGTTATTTATAACTTCAATTATATAGATTAATGCAGATGAAACAATATGATGGGAGACACAATTCCTGGATATCTTGTGGCAGGTTAAGAAAATTTCTTATTCTAGAAGATGCCAAGAACACAGATTTATTTCTGAATTTTAAGGAGGAATTGACTGAAAATCTAGAAGAAAGAAGGTAATTTGAGTGAAAGATCAGGAAGTGATTTCTATTTCAAGGAAAGGAAGGTCTGACAGCAGTAAAACAATAATATTTCAAAGAGACAGACTTCAACAAACTCAGAGAACTAGCTTATTGAGTGTCGTGGGAAGATAATCTAAAGAATAAAGGATTACAAGAAAGCTGGCAGTTTATGAAGAGGAATACAATAAACATACAAGAAGAAATTGTCTAATAAAATGTAAGATTAAAAATACTTGGAAAATCAAATACAGAAACTGAAGTTGAAGGATACCTGTAAAAAGCAGAATTTATGGGAAAAAGATTCAGAGAAAAGGGAAAAAACCCGAATACGGTTCAGTTGTAAAAAGGGAAGGTACATACCATCATGCATTTACCCGAGTACTGCATGAAAAAAAAGCCATAGAACGTACTCCATTCTCTTGGTGCCACTGAAGTTTTTCTAACTGTTCAAGAGCATGTTTTAAGAAAGGTAAAGATAACATGCTATTATACACAATAGGGGAGAAAATAAAGAATGAAAAGGATTTAAGATATAACTTAGGAGAATCTGAAAGAAACTAGTTTGTTTAGTTGAAAAGACAAAAGTTGAAATAAAAAGTTGGATGAGAGTGACAACATAAAAATGGTTTCCTAAAATGTAAGAGGAAATTATGAAGAGAACCGTTCTCTGTAATGAACATAAAATGAAAAAAAAAATCTCTAAACTTATTTTCCCTTAAGGAATTCTTACTTAAGGAAAGCTTACTAAACAGGTAGGTGTTGAAACAGAAAAATGTAAATAAGTAAGCAAGCTGTGGAATTGGATACTTTAAAGAAGAGGTTACATAAACATCATCAAGCATGGTGTAGGTATTAAATTGCTCATTGCAGAAAGGAATTCTTACTTAAGGAAAGCTTACTAAACAGGTAGGTGTTGAAACAGAAAAATGTAAATAAGTAAGCAAGCTGTGGAATTGGATACTTTAAAGAAGAGGTTACATAAACATCATCAAGCATGGTGTAGGTATTAAATTGCTCATTGCAGAAAGTCCCATTCCTCCAATTCTTGAATTACAGAAGAATATAATCAACTCGCACAGCATTTCACTGCAATCCCAAATTTGTAAGAAGGAATGCACAGTTAATACATGAGGAGACTGAGATGGGACCAACCTTCTGATGTCTAATCTCAGCCAGTTATGCCATTTGTAGCATTTTGTTTCTATAAATAAGTAAAATGCAGTCTGATTCTCTTGCTTTCATCCCAAAACAATCTGTATTACATGATATGCTATCCTTGTTGCCTTCATTAATCATTTTATTCCATCTGCAGCGCCAACCTCTATGTGATACCCTGAATCAATCACTATTAATGTAGTGGTTTGGAATTGAAGATAAACAAAAAAAGAAGTATCAAATAGCTTCCTCCATGCCAAATTTCAAGGAAACAAGCTGCCACTTGGGTTTTATGTAACAGATACGCATGATTCTAATATGACCGATAAGGTTGCTTTTCAACAAAGCTATATTAAAACTTTCATTAGCCTTCTGGAGTTCTCAACACCAAGTGGATTTTTATCTTGCATACTAGATAAAATCGTCACATGGTAACCCAGACAGACTCATGATCGTAATGAAACAGCAGCCCAAAGAGAAACTTGGTATCAAGACATGACCATGCCTGCGCATACATGCATGAAAAGGCACTTCTGCATGCAGATCTTCTTCCTAAAATCATAGACTCATAGAATTGTTTAGGTTGGAAAAGACCTTTAAGATCATCGAGTCCAACTGTTAACCTAATCCTGCCATCCCACCACTAAACCATGTCCCTAAGCACCTCATCTACCTGTATTTTAAATCGCTCCAGGGACGGGGACTCGACCACTTCCCTGGGCAGCCCATTCCAGTGCTTCACAGCCCTTTCTGTAAAGAAATTTTAAAATAAACCCTTCACTGCACTTTCTGCTGCACCTCCTATGTCTGCAGCAATCTCAGCCAGCAAACTTGTCTACATGTATAAAACAGCACAGGGGATCTGTCAGTTGAAGGGAAAAGTAGGTGAAAAAGGGATGAGCAATGTAATGGATGTGGCTTCCTTATTGAAGCCTTTAAGGAAATCATTAGACGTGATGTTACATAGTCTGAAGGTAAAGGGCTCAATGAAAGACAGTGTGGGAAAGGCCGTGACAGACTGCTGGAATCCAACAGCATTGTCATGGCACAGACACATGGTAGGCTGTGACACAAGTCATCAACTTATGAGAAGGTTGCTAAAAGTACAATATATAGACATTTTTGAAAAAGAGTATCCTAAAAATCACTGTACTCTGATTTCTAGTGGGGGAATAGGGATTTGCATACCATCAGGTAACTGTTGTTCAACATTTAGGTTTATGGGGAAAAATGTGTGCCTAATATTATAACGGAAAAAAAAAAAGGAAAAAAAATGTTATTATATGCATTTACACACTTATTACCTTAAATAACTTAGTATTGTGCAACTTGACTATTACTGAAGCATACTTGGATAATGAGTGTCACAGGAGGAAGACTGCTGATATGGAATATTTAAATTCATTAATGTAATCTATGTTAGGAACCCAGAAGCTGTGACAATGTATATGTTGCAAGCCCTTTGTTAGTAAGTCGAGCTAAGAAAGAGGTAAAAAATAGATAATTTGCCTTAAGAATAAGATATTTCTTCAGTGAGTACTCTAATAACATATTTTCCACTTTTACTTTGAAAGAAAAAAGAATGGATTGTGGAGTTTTTAAGTACTGACCCAAGTTTCACCCAGAATATTTTAGCTTTCCCATTTGTGCATGTCACAGTACATACAATAAATTAAAATTAACAGCTGGAAGATGACACACTCTTAAGACAGAAGTGATTAGGGAAGGAGCCAGGGAGCCAGTTTAACCAGCTAGCTGGAGATTTCTTCTACATGGGATTTCCTGTACCATCACTCCAAGAAAATTCACAGCACAGGGGGACTATCAGGAGGAACGAGAAACATCTTAGTGTCTGGTTGTCTAAAGATCACAGAAAGCTCATGTAGAGAAGGCCAGAGAACAACCTACAATCCAGAAACATTAAAAACTGGCTTAAATTTTATCTATCAAACTATGAAACATGCCATACAGATATAAACCAGATTTTTTCTTGCTTCAACCCTTAATTTCATTACTTTATGTTACATCCTGTGTCACAAGTCTATCACACTCTCCGATATGCAAGAACTGTTGGGGTACACTTTGACAGCTGTTAAGCTCTATTCAAAGTTGATATTAGTGTGGAGAAAGATGCTGTTTCTATTTCGGCTCTATGAGTAACTCTAGAAAATTACATTCATTCAGTCTGACACCTGGTGAGAATCTCATAGCTACCCCAAGTGGAAATGTCATGGTTTTTTTCAATGGTCATTTGTAGTCAGGACTAGTGCTTTCAGCCATGTCTAGAATGATTCATACACCATTGCCTAGATAAATACAGTTTTCTTTTTATTTTTAGTGACTTACAGTTGCACAATATGGATTCAAACCAATGAAGAAAATTGTTCCCTCCTTTGGTAATGACAGTAGGAGGTATTTTTTTGTTTTAGAAGAAAGGTTTGCAAGTGCTTTCTCATGGATATTTCATATTATCATTATATTGACATGCTGAATGTGTCCCATTTGGAAGAAGCCACTGCCACTCATAAGCTTCCCAGTGAAGTTACAGTGAGCTGGAGCTTTCTCCCATAGGACTTCTATCACCGTAGCAGTTCTGTCCCTGCCACATACAGATATTTTTTAATGAAACTGTTGGAAAATTTCTCTGTATACCATTTCCTCTCAAATGATATTGTCAGAAAAATCTACACAAAATGAGGTTGCATTATCACAACAGATAATTCTGTGGGAATGGGACATGAGACCCACCTTACGGTTCTTGTCCTACCTGAGGAGTCAGATCCTCTTACCTGTGTGGGTCAGATCAATCCAACTAATCCACAAACCTCTATCATGCCAGGAAACTTTAAACAAATGAAAGTTCATGAGGCATGTTTAAGGTCTTTTCCTATTCACATAAATTGAGCAGTCCTTCAAAACACAGATTTCAGGGTGCATAATCTGCCCTGAAGAGCTGTAGTTAGTTTTCTATTTTCAACCTGATTTCAAAATTCTCAGGAGAACGCCTACTGGGCCTACTTTTCAATTAAATTTATATTACTATCTTCAGTGAAGCCATCTGTAGTATGAGTGCAAATAAAATGAAAATTTACCACCCCCATTCCTGAAATTTAGCGCGTGTGTGGTATTTCACACATTTAATGTGAGTGCCCCAAATGTCACCATAAAGGTAAACATGCCAGTTTTTAAATATCAGGCACAGCATGTAGTTGCAATCTGTGACAATAAAATCTGGCTTTATAAAGGCAGGCAAAGGTGAAACACAACTGTGATTTTCCACTTCAACAGATGAAAACTAGTAATGTTCCTCCTCAAAACTGTTATATAAGTTTTATAATAACCCTCATATTCAGACTGTAAATGGTTTGTAAAGACAGAAAATTATTTTAAATATATCTGTATGGTATTTCAAACAGATTAAATTCCCTAACTTAACAGGACAATTTTCCAGCCTCTAGATTCTAGAGTAGTAGTTTCCAATTGTTTATTGTATTCTTTCACTTATTAACTTGAAGGTTGCATTAAGGGCACTGCAAACAAATGTACTAAGTCATAACATCTGATGGGCCAAAACTTACTGAAACTGCTTTCATGCCAAGGAATTACAAAGTAACTGACACAAGGAAGAAAATACTTCGAGACCTGAAGCCATTTTACATCAGAAAGATGAAAACAAAGATTACTAGATTTGAATTAATGGTCTTTTGTTTGAACGAGAAAACAAAAAGTTTACAACACAGTGTACCTAAGATGGGAAGTGACTGGCTGTGATATAAAACAATAAAGATTCAACTTCTATATACTTTATGCAAAACACAAAGAAAAATGTTCAAATGCAGAGCAGGCAATAAAAGACATCAGCTGATACATATTTATATTACGAAGTGCTACTACGGTAAAACGCAGAAAACTTTTTAACACCTTACATTGAATAGTCTCTCTACAAATGATAATGATAAAATTGGTCTTATATTCAATGGGCTATTTGTGAAATAAATTATAAAATAAATGCACTACAGACAACAGAATCTAGATCCACATATCTTTAAATACGTCACCATTTAATAGATGAAAGCAGCCTACTATGCAATCTAAGAAGGTAACACTAAGTTTGTGACTATGACTTTACGAAAATAAAAGTATATGTGTATTTTTCATGTTACAATATGTCTTTCAATTATGTTACACTCTACTGGATTGAGATTAACATTAAATTACACAGAGAGGGAACAAGAGAGCTCACATGTCATCATTCTGGAATCAGCTGGAGTCTTACTAAGGAGAGCATGGCCACAAGCATATTTTGTATTAGTCTTATTTTTAAAAATATTAGAATGTTATGAAAGATTGTCAGGGGGATTTCATTATTATTCCTAAAGTGAATTTATTGATTCAATCTCATTAGAAGTTTTTCAACCATAAATTCCCCTTCAACACCACAAGGATTGTTACTGATTGAAAAATATAAGGAGAAAGCAAATGGTTCTTCAAATGATACCTGCAAAAACTTTCTTAGTATTTCTTGTATGTCCAATGTCAACTTGGAGAAAACCAGTAAAGGATGGCACCTAGCAACTTAGTGCTTTATCAGACATGTAACAAAATGTAAGTGCTTACTAAGATGTGAACCTGTAGATACATAGAACTCAATCAAGTGTAGGAAATTTGCCTTGTGTTGCATCTGCAATGCATTTAATTACATAAGAAAATACAGTTAAATAATCAGAAATCCATACAGTGACCATTATCACCATCATACATTTGTTGTAGGCAATAAAACCCCCAAACCCTCATTCAGTAAAGGGAACAAGAAAGTGCGAGTGTATTGTATTATATAGAACAGTACATATAAAAGCCACCCAACCCTTCACAGTGCAAATTTACAGCATTAAAGGATGCAGTAAAATGACCATTTTAAATTGGTAAATCCTAAATTTCATTTATTATGCTTCACAGAATAATCAATCATCAGGCATGATGTGACTAAGATCGCAAATCTCAGCACTACAGATCTGTTTTGTTGTTTGGACTGCATATTTTACTATACTTCTCTCCTAGGGTGGCAAATTAAATGGAAAATAATAAGAAATTAACCATACATCTTTCCCCTTATGCAGATATTTCTTTTAGCTGATGGCTTTTGTTGTAACACAGTAAAAGCTACCAAGTCCAAATTTGAAGAGGGATCTCTGCATATATTTTCAGAATACAGATATGTGTGCCACACAGAGAGTTGCTATGATATCAGCTCTTCCTTCTAATTGTCAGTTTAAAAAGTCCTTGCAGCTCAGACATGAAGATTAACTAAATCCCACTGTATCATTCTATGTGAAACATTATTATAAAGCAGACACAAAATGATTATTCAAGGTCACTGAGTGAATCACAGGTCGAGATGGAAACTGTCTCTTGCATTTCTAATTCTCCTTTTGAAAGGATTAATTCAAATATATGAAGATCTCCAATGAAATACTTTCACTGCTTTACATATAAGCGTCCATGATAACTGTTAAAGTGTTGTGGTGAATTGTGATCTAACTTCTAGCTGCTTTTTTAGAAAACAAAACAAAACAAAAATCCCACCAAAAAATGTATAGGCACATCTCCAAGCACTAGAAAAGGTAAATTCTTAGTTGTAGTATGAATCCAGCTCATATTTAACTTTTATTTAGAAAGGGATTAATCTTCTAAATACAATAATTTGCACTGAAATGTAGTAGACAATTTACAAAGCTGTTTTATTTCACACACACATATGCAAACATATATTCATGCATTTGTACATCTAGTATGCAAAAGCCAGACCAGAAGTTTGATTAGATTCAAAAACTAAAATCAAAACCATCACAAGTAATAATCTAATCTAATCTGAACAGCACAACTCATCCAGTGATTCTCACGTTCAAGCCCCTAATTCTGGTTGAACCACAGATCAACTTTCGTCAACAGAAAGCCATTGCACTTCTAGCTAAGGCATTCAAATGTGTAGTTAGCCTCACTGGGAAAAACATGTGGGTTTGTTCCAGTCCAAATTTATTCAGATCCAGATTCTAACCTTGAGATGTGGCTTTGCCTTTCCTTGATGAACAACAAAAACGCGTGGAAAATATTCACAGTGAGGAGATATACATATATGTCATATCATTTAGCTACCTGCGTTTCTGCTTGATAATGCAAGGATTACACTAATGTAAGAAAAATGTTTAATTCTTTATGGCTTGTGGTATATTTCTGTACTGCTTCACACCATTGAGTCACAAGGAGTAAAATACTAAATATATTTGGTGGTCTTTTCACAGAAATGTTATCGACTGAGAAAACTTAAGTCACCTAAGGTTCAATACTAGTAAGTTTTTAAAAAGTACTTTATACACATACCAAATTTTTTTTCTCTTCCATATTCAAATGTTCCTCTTTGTACTGTTGTATTTTATGTAGTAAAATCTTTCATATATACTTACTTTTTTGTCTTCATTATATTTATGGAAAATTTCTTGTGCTCTTTCTTCACCACCATCCGTAAACAACATAATAATCTTATTGCAGTTAGCTCTAGAGACACTGTGCTGTAGGAGATACAAACAGAAGCTTTTTTAAAATTTCAGGCTATAAGGAATAACAACTGTTATATTTGATGGCTTTCGTATCAACATGCTTACCACTTTAACATGGTAATGGCAAAACTTCTAAAGACTTTTTGGATTTCATTCAATACCCCTTTCTGAATGAAAAATAAAATAAAATAAAATAAAATAAAATAAAATAAAATAAATCAAAACCAAAACAAAATCATTGTTCTGTTCCATGGGAGTTAAATATGACTCATTTCAGAACTGGCCCAACAGAGAGGAATGAGGATCTGGTGGTTCTTCTCACCGCCACAAAAACAAGAAAAGCTCTTTAGCTCATACTCATCACATCAACCCCACAGCATTCTTCTACAGCTGTTCTGCAGGAGAATTCTACAGTGAGGGCCTCTATATATTTTTACTCTCCTCTTTTCTCATCCTTACTTCTTTTCTTGTCCTTACTGTCCTTGTGGAAATTTGGGAACAATGATCCTCTAGTGAGTTACTGAATATTCTTTTTTTTTTTTTTCTGCTGGACTCCTACTCACAGAAAGTACCAAGCTCACTGACCACTTAAATGAAAACTCTGATAATTTAGGCATTCTATATGTACATCTAAAAACCTCTACCGTATAAACTTAGGAATATTTTTGCATTTGCTATTTTTGTCACATTTCCTTAAAATAAGCTCTATCTTCCACTTCTTTAATTATTTTCTGGTTTATTATTATTATTATTATAATCATCATCATCTTTTAACACACTGAAATGAAAAGCTAACCTTTAGAAAATAATTTTAGAATCAGGTTTACATAATATATTGCAGCCAAGATATGGCTGCCTAGAGTATTAAGATCTCTCCATCACCTACTTTTCTAGATTGCAACTCAGAGGTGAAGAACTGAGTGTGTTCCATTACGTCTGGAGAGCAAGCCTGGAATAAAGAGTATTGAGAAGAAGCCCCTCTCCCAATTCAGCAGTCAAAGTAACTCATGAAGCCACTGAGAAAAACACAGTATATTTGTGCAAAGGAATAAAAACCTTGTTCCACAGCCAGAACAACAGAGATGAATATGAATTTTGGCTCCTTATGAAAGAAGCCAAAGGCTCCTCCTTTGGCATTCATCTGCTTTCCTTAATCCCTAAAAGTTAAGAATCTAGTCTAAGCAAATTGTTCAGGAATTTTACAGCCAGCACTGCTTGTCCTGTCTGTAGCAGACAAATGGTCCTAGTCAGACACATCTTGATACTTCTGAGTAGTTGGATGTGACAGAGTAAAACCCTTAGAGATGCAGTAAAATAAATTCAACTTCCCCTTCCACAAGCCTGCATTTTGCTGTATGAATTTACTGTACAGTCAGGAGAAGAACTAGGAGGGTCATCCTTACAAAGTACCTAGTCCACCCTTGCTTTAGTCTTCGTGACTAGATAGTGACTAACTTTCACCTGGCTGGTCAGGTGAGACCATCCCACTCCCTTTCATTACTTTTCATCTGATTCCTTGTTCTTCTGTAATAAAGAGACTGAAACACCAAAGCTAGCCCTCAAACATCAGCCAGTAACCCTCAATATTGCAGCTCCACAGTTCTACAATGCTCCCAGAAAACTAAAATACAAAAATTTTGTTTGCAATCGCTATATTAACAGATGAATAATTATTCCTCAGAGATTATTTTTATTGGTAGTTCAGTATTCAGTGAATAACTACTTATTCAATCATTTGAAAAAAACAAGTCCAAAGATTTTCTTATATGTAACAACACATAAAACCCACTTGAAATCAATACATTCTCTCCAATCTCATCATCACACTGTGTTTCAGTTGGAATTAAATAATTTATGACCAGTTTTTGCTTGTGAAATATAACCTACAAGATACTGCTTTGGGCTGCAATCTTTTTGATATTAAAAAAGTAATAAAAGTAGAGTTGGATACTTCATAAATAAGGAAACTCACCTACATTTACAGTGATTTAATATACAGGACAAAATAAAATCAGAGGGAAACCAAAGAGATGACAAGGAAGGGGACCAAAGCCTGGTTATATTATAAAACTTGCCTATTGATTTTAAAACAAGTGCTATTATGGGCAATGTGAACTTGAGCTAGTCTTTGTTTTAACTGACTAAATCAGGATTTTTCTAGCAGCTTTCTTAGCATATGTTAATACAGTATCAGAAAAATGCAGTTTTCTCTTTATCTCCTCATACTTAACAGAAGGGCATCTACTTATAGTACACTGTTTAGACACTAAAGTCATGTGATAGAAAAAAAATCCAAGATTTTAGCCTGCAAACAATATCGGAAATCTGAATACGAATAAGCTCAAATCGTGATATTTTCCCACCATAAAAACTTTGCATCCTGATGAATGAACTTTACAGACCAGTTTCTTACAAATGATCAAAAGGAAGGCAGAACTGCCTTTACAACACAACTTTTTTCTCCCCACAAAGATGGAGAGATACTGTCTCAGGAGTGAATATAAGTGATTTTGTAAAGCTGATGAAATAATTTCATCATTTCTCCGAACAGTTTGCCCCACCGGCTCAATGGATGGCTCTGCCCTCCCATCACATACCACAGCTGAAGAGGAATGCATTGCTTAGACAGCAGCTTCCCCAGGACAAAAACCAGCTTCTTAGCTTAAACCACAGAAAAATTCAAGTTGGAACTGAGTCTACGTATTCATTTTTCGCTCTCTCTTGTGCTTGATAAAGGCTTTTTTTTTTTTTTTTTTTTTTGTTCAAAAAAGCAAGAAAGAAATAAAACATTTTATGGTGTGCCTAAAATTGCTTTCGTTTTATACAAGTTTCACATCTTTAAAATTAATTAAATGGCAAGTCAGGGTTATGCCTCATGACATGATACTTTAGGAATTCATTGTTCATTATGAGTTTCATGCCACTGAAGAAGGAAAAGGCAAACCAAGGAAAAAATCAACTACTTGAATCAAGAAGACATTATTTCAAGATAATTTTTTTGACAAGTCATAATTATTACTGTATGGGGAAAAACACTGCCTGAATTCCTGAAGCTGAAGAAATAGCAAACTAATATAACAATAAATAATGGAAAAACACTGCATAAAAATGATGGAATCCAGATTATTGATACTTGAATTAGTATGTTGAAAAAACCTGAAGTGTCTATTTCCATCTAGCAACATATCAGACAATAAGTGGCACAAGTAAAATGTTACTTTGGTATTCAAGAAAATTGTTAGAAATAACTGTCATCCAGAAATAGTATCCACAAAATTATTAAGACAATTTAGGCTGTTAAAAACTATTCCATTTCCATGGACCTTAAAGCAATTGAACTGTTTGAATTCATAAATATAAAACTGGAAGCTATCCCTAAGCATATTATTTTTTATTATTTGTTTAAGCCTGTATTATATCATCCTATTATATTGTCTTGTCACCAGAGTCCAGCGCTAACTCCATCAGCAGCCCTTTACTCCTCCTGCCAAATGGATCTGCCAGTATCTGGAGAGGATGACTGTATTTTTATAACCTAGTGCAATCTTCTAATTTCCCTTTATATACACTGCCACAGTGTCCAGCCATAATTTTCTGGCTTGCAGAGATCATGTGAGGCTAATCTCTGTCTCCAGATATGAGAGAGATGGTTCCACTATGAGACTGATCACCAGTTATTTCTTTAAGCAATTTTTTTAGTCCTACAAACAAGTCCACTTTGAGGCTTCCCCTGTTTTCAGGTCTTCTTAATACCACCTGCACGCACAGTACATAGCTGGTGCTGCACCAGTACTGTTAATCAAATTAAAATCTTACAAGGAACGAGCTGTGGTCTTTCTTGTGTCTTGTGGGTTCTCTCTGAATGAGAGGAAGGAAGAAAAAGGGGAAATGCCCTTCTGCCTGGTCCAAAAAAGTCAACAGCTTTTAAAATCCTATTTGCAGTTTTATATAACCATCAGCAGAGGGCACACAATCATTTCCCCACCAAATCCCTCTGCTCATCTAAATAGAGAACTGCTGAGAAAATACCCTTGAAAACATTATATATTCTTTTCACCCATCAAAATTTAACAGCCCTAGGAATTTTTAAACCAGCTCTAGCCCTAAGCTGCATATACAATGGCAGGGAAACACCCCGAAGTCTGGAATCTGGCAGATCAGGGGAGAAAATTAAACAGTTGTATAATGAGAGACATAACTGATATATTAAACAAAAAAAAATTTTTAAAAAAAAAAAAAAAACCAAAACCCAAACACTTTATATTCATTAAGCTAGATCATTAACTTCTGTAAATCAGTATAGCTCTACTTATACTAAGGTGAAGATCCAATATGCAGTCTTTATGAAGGTGAAATATAGACATATTTTTAAACAACTACACAAACTATTAAAAAAATTACTAATAAACCCCCCCATTTGTGATAAATGGGAGACATTACTACTTAGCTAGTGCTTGGGAGTAAAGTAGAAAGTACAATGTAACTAAAACATGGAGACGCATCTAATTTTTGAGGAAACTATTAATTTTGTGCATGAGAATGAGAAAGAGAATACTCTCAGGTGCCTACTATTCCTCTGTTAACTAAGTAATTTGCTCCCCTTAGTCCTGCTCAAGCCACAGTAGATTATTTATGACATGCAATAACTATAAAATTGCAGGTTAACTAAACATTGCTAGGAGATACTGTGGCAAAACTGAAATAATAAACAACACTGTAACATTCTGTAGCCTTCTATTTTAAAATTACCTGCAAATCAACCACTACAACAGCTATGTGCCAACTGAGAATCACATGTTAAATTAAAAACTAACTGATCAAATGAAGTAAAAACAGTACAGCACATTGAAACCCAAATTTATTCCCAAATCTTAGCAACCTGCTAGTGGATCTCCAAAGAGAGAAAAAAATTCAACAAACATATTGTTGGGATAAATTAACTTGCTAAATAAGGCATTGTCCTGGTTATCACTCAGTTACGTGATGGAAGAGCATGCAGTGGCCATCTGAACACTCAAGTTCTCCTTCTTCACTTGACAGCAGAGAGAGATGACTTTCATACTTACATTTAGCAGCTGTTCAAAAGCATAGCTAAAGCCTTTTTTGTAATCTGTAATTCCTTTAGCAGAGATTTTATAGACAGCTTCTTTCAGCTTCTTCTTGTTCCTCACATTAGCTTGGACAAGATGATTAAAGCAACTGACGTTCTGAGCATTATTGTTAAACTGTAAAATAAATAGAAAAAGTATTAAAGACAGTTAATTCTCTTCTCTAGTATGTCACACTTGGATTTTCATTTCCACTACATTAAGAATGTCCAGCAGTGCCTGGAGATTTCAAAATTGAGCAATAATTATTAAAAAAAAAAAAAAAAAAAAAAGGTATTTGCTGCTTCACTTTTTGTGAAATCCAAAAATTCCAAACCCTCTAGTGTAGTGGGAAAACTCCCACAATTTTTTTTTTTTCCAAGCTCATATAATGAAATGAAACTGAGAAATGCAGAGTTAGGGAAAAAAAAAAACCAAACATGAGAGAATGTTTATTTTACTTTTTTTAATCACTGAAAACTATTGGTTGAACTATCAGGTGACTTTCATATTGCATGTATGTCTGTTGCTAAACCTGCTGTTTTACAGTGAAACTTGCAGGTCATAATGAATTAGTGCACACATTTTACAGAAAACTAAACACACTACTGGGGCAAAGGAAGCAGATGAGAGTATAGCTGTAAGTAAGAGAATATTGTTAATAATAATAGAAATTTGCGTATTGAGAACAGACATATTTGTCCTCTAACCCACATATCCATAAAGACTACACCCTGAAAAATTAATTTATACAAGATTCTGACATTATTTAAAAACATACACAGAAAATTTTTTATGTGCAAAATGTTGTCTGCATAAGTAGAAATCAGTTTATGATCGCTTTAAAATTTGTCTCTGTATGAATATACACACATACATTTATAAGTACAAATATACACACACACACACACACACACACACCGGTAGAGAGAGGGATGCAGAAATATGTCTCACTTTTTAGCTACCTCTGTATCTTTCTATCAAAACTCAAAGATGAAACTTCTCTTAAAAAATGCTGTAGAATGCGTTATTCTAACGGTAGTCTTGAACAAAAGTGCATATCACTGATATCACCTGTGTTGAACCCTATTTGAATCAAAATCTCCTTTTAACTACAACATAGTGATTTTTATTTAAGATAATCTTGGCTAATATTACTAAAACTATTGTCACGGCCAATTTTTAAACTGTTTATCTATTCAGATTTCTTGTGTGAGCTTTTTTTCTCAGTGGAAAATAAGATGTCCAAAAAACTTTGTAAAACTCCATCTCAGTAAAGGCACTAAACCCCAGACCCCCTAATTTATATTTCAGCTGAAAACAGATTATTATGTCTCCTCCTGATTAAGGGTCTTCAGTGAAAGTAAATGTAAATGTAATTTTATGCTGTCAGCCTGGTGCAAAGCCTTAAAATAACCAAAAATCAGCCCTTGTTGGCTTGAGTCTCAATACTGCTAATTAGTTCAGTAGTACTGTATAGAAGATAAGGTAAATAAGGTCACAGATTTCAATAACTGCTCAGGCTACTTACATGTCTAAAATAAATCACTAAGTACCAGGCACAAAGTACGGAGAGAACTGGTATCAGCAGCAAACATCAGCTTGCACTGTAATTGTAGGACACTTACAATGAACAGAATTTAAAAGGATGAAGGGATCAATACTATCAAACCATTTTTAATAATGCATAATAATTCAATCCAAGTAAATGGGATGCTTAGGAGTTACGCAGACTTTTCCATGTCCTGCAATCAGATGCATACAGATGCATGCTCCCTGCCATTAGAACCAAATAAAATATGAACTACCAGTAATTTTTATCAAACATCCACTTTAATCAATGAGGCTTCTGCTATTGACTTAGTAGGAACAAACGTATAACAGCAAATACAGTACAGCTTATGGCAGAGATGACTGGCAGAGAAAGGCAGCAGCAGCAGGCTTAGCTTAATTTGTTCCAGGTCCTTCTTGAAAACAGCCACAGAGCTGCAACCGGGGGGTTTTTGGCTGTGAGTGGCTGCAATGTGCCACCTTATTGCAGTGGCATGTGTTGGCTTCTCTTGCTGTGTTTTTGGGTGGACCTGGGATAGTTCTGCCACCTCTGGTAAAGGTTTGGGTGTAGGGAGCTCTTCTATGGTCCTTGAGGCAAAGCTGTCTTCAGGCTTCATGACAGTCATGCTGATATGAGTTGCATCTGGATGCTCATGAGCTGGAGGAGTAAGATAGAAACAGTTCCTTCCCCAGTTAGTTCTTTCTGCTCAATTTTGAGCAGTCTGCATTACAACTTACAAGCTGAAGTAATGGTAAAAACACCCCCCTGGGTTATCAAGGATTTGTCACCTTTAGGCTAGAGAAGAGCATGAGCTTCTACCTGTTTTCTGCTTGGCAGAAGGGCAAACATGACCGAAGGCAGAGCACTCCATGCTGTCATTACAGCTGAAGCTTTAGCTGTGTCACTGATGACCCATGACTTCCCTGCAGGTTGACAGCTACTTAGTCCTTCTTAAACATCCACTTAGTCTAATGGATTAATTTACTTTTTTTTTAAGAGCATATGTGACGTTGTATTCTGAACTGTGTACAATGATTTTTCTACAAATAGTCCAAGTATCTGAGTGGGCTTTTCTGGGTACTCTAGCAGCATTCAAACCTTCATGATCCATAGAAAACAAACCTTGGAAAAAGCAAAGTGAGATGCTGTGTTACAGGGAAAGGTAAGGGAAGATCTGAAAAAGAGGAAAAGCAGAGTTAGGGAAAAAAAACCCCAAACACGAGAGAATGTTTATTTTACTTTTTTTAATCACTGAAAACTATTGGTTGAACTATCAGGTGACTTTCATATTGCATGTATGTCTGTTGCTAAACCTGCTGTTTTACAGTGAAACTTGCAGGTCATAATGAATTAGTGCACACATTTTACAGAAAACTAAACACACTACTGGGGCAAAGGAAGCAGATGAGAGTATAGCTGTAAGTAAGAGAATATTGTTAATAATAATACAAATTTGCGTATTGAGAACAGACATATTTGTCCTCTAACCCACATATCCATAAAGACTACACCCTGAAAAATTAATTTATACAAGATTCTGACATTATTTAAAAACATACACAGAAAATTTTTTATGTGCAAAATGTTGTCTGCATAAGTAGAAATCAGTTTATGATCGCTTTAAAATTTGTCTCTGTATGAATATACACACATACATTTATAAATACAAATACACACACACACACACACACACACACCGGTAGAGAGAGGGATGCAGAAATATGTCTCACTTTTTAGCTACCTCTGTATCTTTCTATCAAAACTCAAAGATGAAACTTCTCTTAAAAAATGCTGTAGAATGCGTTATTCTAACGGTAGTCTTGAACAAAAGTGCATATCACTGATATCACCTGTGTTGAACCCTATTTGAATCAAAATCTCCTTTTAACTACAACATAGTGATTTTTATTTAAGATAATCTTGGCTAATATTACTAAAACTATTGTCACGGCCAATTTTTAAACTGTTTATCTATTCAGATTTCTTGTGTGAGCTTTTTTTCTCAGTGGAAAATAAGATGTCCAAAAAACTTTGTAAAACTCCATCTCAGTAAAGGCACTAAACCCCAGACCCCCTAATTTATATTTCAGCTGAAAACAGATTATTATGTCTCCTCCTGATTAAGGGTCTTCAGTGAAAGTAAATGTAAATGTAATTTTATGCTGTCAGCCTGGTGCAAAGCCTTAAAATAACCAAAAATCAGCCCTTGTTGGCTTGAGTCTCAATACTGCTAATTAGTTCAGTAGTACTGTATAGAAGATAAGGTAAATAAGGTCACAGATTTCAATAACTGCTCAGGCTACTTACATGTCTAAAATAAATCACTAAGTACCAGGCACAAAGTACGGAGAGAACTGGTATCAGCAGCAAACATCAACTTGCACTGTAATTGTAGGACACTTACAATGAACAGAATTTAAAAGGATGAAGGGATCAATACTATCAAACCATTTTTAATAATGCATAATAATTCAATCCAAGTAAATGGGATGCTTAGGAGTTACGCAGACTTTTCCATGTCCTGCAATCAGATGCATACAGATGCATGCTCCCTGCCATTAGAACCAAATAAAATATGAACTACCAGTAATTTTTATCAAACATCCACTTTAATCAATGAGGCTTCTGCTATTGACTTAGTAGGAACAAACGTATAACAGCAAATACAGTACAGCTTATGGCAGAGATGACTGGCAGAGAAAGGCAGCAGCAGCAGGCTTAGCTTAATTTGTTCCAGGTCCTTCTTGAAAACAGCCACAGAGCTGCAACTGTGGGGTTTTTGGCTGTAGGTGTAATCCAGGCAGTATTATGAGAGCATTCACTATGCTGGATCCTAATCTACGGTTCCACATGTAATTTCTTATTCTCACAAAAAAAGAATGTGTCAAAATGCCCCAAGAACTACAGACTTTAAAGCATGAATTTGTCTGTCTCATCTTCTAATACCATTATTGTACCACGAGCCACTCCTGCATGTATGTAGAACCTTAAGAAGAAAATCTACTATTTTGATTTTGAGCATTAAGTAGTTCACAACTAATCTCATGGCTTATCATCTTCATACTGTATTTATTTTTTCCAGGGACTTTATTTTTGCTCATTCCTCATGAGTTAATATTTTCTTTTGGTGAGATACTTATACTGGTTTATGCTATAGCTGCTGTTTTCCTGAGGACCGTATTTGCTAAAAAATTGTATGGATTCTTGCTAGGCAAGGATATACACTATGAGAATACCATACAAGAATCTTCGTGTGTCTTTCTAATTCATAAGGACAGTTATTATTCTGTCCCAATTTTATAGCTCTGTTCCCCAGGTGATTAAAATCTGTGGGAGCAAGTTATTCTCAAATGACTTTATGGAAAATTTTCTGTCCCCTTTTCTATCCATATGCAGTTCCCAATCGGTCACAAAGAGATGTTTCTAAAAACATGCAAAAGCATGAACAAGTGTTTTAACTTTGAAAAATGCAATGTTGTATTTGACCAGGCATTCTACAGAAGTCAGTTGTATACGATAATATGACAAAGGTTACTTATTTATTTTTGTAATATTCTATTTATCAGGGCTTTATTTTCATAATACCACAACTATAAATACAGTATCAGCTATCTAAATTATTTACAGCAACAAATGTATGAAAACAGGATGAGATGATGGAGATAAAAAATATTTCCCAGTTCTCCTAGTGTCAGAACACTAACTTCACCTTCACAATAAATGAACACATGGAATTATAAACAAATTTTCAGCTTGAATATTCCTTTAATGTATGCCATATTTCCCAGAAAAGAATAATTTTGGTAGGACCAACCCTCTGCCGTGATTAAAATCTAAGACTCCCAGCTGAACCCTAACATATCTAACCATTGTGTGATTTTAAAGCCATTATCTTTTATAAAAGTTCTTTCCCCAGACTAAAACAAATTATGGTCATTCATTTTTCAATTTGCCCTCAATATGATGTGGTGATTTTTATTCACTGTGTTTAAGTAGCATGTTTTGCTGCTTAAGCAAAACCATGAAATGATCACACAGCTGTAGTCAGTTCACTTTGATGCAGAACACTGACACACTCAAAGGTGTTTCTGACAGAAGTAACCAATAAATCACCTGATGATTATCAGGTACATTAACTACGTAGGAGTGAAAACATTGTGCTGTGAAATTATTTCAGCTTGCCTTGACCTGATTTATAATAATGATTGGAAAATTACTCAAGTAATTTTAAAAATAAAAGATGTGAGAATGAATTCTAACAGTGAGATGGGATGAGAGTGCTTGGAAAGCAGACCACCACCACTATCTGGTAGGTAGCTCTGCTCTACACAAGGCAATTTCATCTGAAAAAAAGAAGAGTGAAAACACTGTTCTGTTTCATCAGTGACATTATACGCAGCTTATTTCATCAACTAATATGAAAGTAACTATAAAGTCAATCTTATTGTCAGTTCTTGCCTTACATTGGGCTATAGGAAACAACAGTTTAGGTGCTCAAGTCAAAATTTAGTGACAAGTGAACATTTCTCCCTGAAATGCCACTGACATTAAACTGCAAATCTAAATTGCTTGCTAGCAGTCCTGCAAACGTATCAGGATAATTATTTCTGTGAAGGTCAGGTATCTACCATATGGGTTGGTAATTACAGATACAAAAATTATGTTTTAAAAATTGACAGGAATACTGGCTCAAACTGTTTAAGCAGTTAACAAATAAAGTGTACTGTACTTACACATGATGGAAACCGAAAAAAGAGTCAATGTCAAAATACCTTCACCTATAGATTGACAAATGTTGATGTAAAATGAAGGAGAGAAATAACACATCTGTAGAATGGCGATTTACATCAACCAAAGTCTGCAAATACTGTAAGCTAATTAAGAAAATACATGAGCCAGCTGTTTTGAAATACATCAGTCAACATTAATGTTAACGTCAGTCAACAAATCAGATGAGAAGAGTTTTTATTAGATAGTGGAATCAGTAGATGGAACAACAGCCCTCCAAAATAAGCATTTTCCTGTTTGCTAGGAGGTGAAGGAAAGTCTGAAGGTTGAAATGAGACTGATAAAAATGCCCAGAGGGGAACAAAATTCAGGGCTACATTTAATTAATCTGAACTCCAGTAAAATACTGAACTGAAGGATTTCAAGTGTAAAAGCCTTCAGTTTGTCCTTAAAACTGGCCTGTCATACCCGCTACACAACACCAAAATAATTTTGCTCTGTAACCAGTTGACCAGGTGACAAATACCAGGACTATTCATAACTTTGAATGAACCAAACTGAGCCAATTTTCAGATACACGCATCTGAAATATAATATCTATAGTGGCATTAATAATTTTTCACACATTAAGATAGCAAAAGCCAAAATACTTGCAATAAGCCTATGACAATTACTGGTCAGATTACCTGTCTCCTAAGAACCATAAAAGGCTTATTTAGGTTTGGATGATTCTTGAAAACCAGTTAACAATATACTCAATCACTTAGTATCTAGCTGGAAGAAAGAACATGCAACGTTTCAAAAACCAGTTGCCACTTCAGAAAGTCCATGTTCTTACAAAATCAAGTCCTATCAAAGGTTTAAAATTAAAGTCATTACAAACCACACTTTATTGAATAAAATACTCTCAATGTATCTATATGAAATGTCAGTTGTGTGTTTATCAGACTAGCAGTTCCCCTAATTATTGCAGTAAAGAGAAACATATGTAGTAAAAATGCTATTGTGGTAAAAAGAAAATAAATGGAATTTGTGTACGATGCTGTGGGCTCAGTGAGTCACTTACAAAACAACAGTTGACATTTGAAGGCAAACCATTCAATTGTTAAAATACGAAGCCACCCACTACCAGTGACAGCGTCTACTTTTTCAACTGTATAAAGAGCTTTTTCCTTATCTAAGCTAAAATAAAGAGGGGTTTGCAGCAAAACACTTCACAGAATCACAGAATGGCAAGGGTTGGAAGGGACCTCGGGAGATCACCTAGTCCAACCCCCCTGCTAAAGCAGGTTCTCCTAGAGCAGGTTGCACAGGACTTCGTCCAGGTGGGCTTTGAATATCTCCAGAGAAGGAGACTCCACAGCCCCCCAGGCAGCCTGTTCCAGTGCTCTGCCATCCTCAAAGTAAAGAAGTTCTTCCGCGTATTCAACTGAAACCTCTTATGCTTCAGTTTGTGCCCATTGCCCCTTGTCCTGTCGCTGGGCACCACTGCAAAGAGTCTGGCTCCGTCCTCATGACATCCACCCTTAAGAGTTTGTATGTGTTGATGAGATCCCCTCTCAGTCTTCTCTAGGCTAAACAAGCCCAGCTCTCTCAGCCCTTCCTCACAGGGGAGATGCTCCAGTCTCCTCATCATCTTTGTTGCCCTCCTCTGAACTCTTTCTAGGAGTTCCTCATCTTTCTTGAACCTGGGAGCCCAGAACTGGACACAGTACTCCAGGTGGGGTCTCACCAGGAAATAATGGAAATCACTTGGAAATCATGGAAAACAGAATAACCTTAGCTTTTTACTTTAAAGAATCATGAAGTATTAATATAATTACATTCATCTTGTAATTATATAGCAAGATATAGGATCTAGATGTATTTTTCACTAGATTATTTCTCACTACCCAATTTATTTGTATCCTTTTGCAGCCTCTGTCTTTGGGATCTCCCAGAACAATCCTCAGGTCTGAGGAAATGAAGAACTCATATTCACAGGTTTGGACAGGAATGCCCAAGCCTGTTAATGGGGCACTAAGAGTGTTAGAGAACTTCACCTAGTTGACCTCAAACCACCAGTATAATCTTTGGCCATATATGGAGCAACTCAATAACTTGAAAGATAAGTTAATCAATTCAACTTAACATGAAACTCTGAACAAATCGGTTTGAGTTCAATGCTGCTTGAACCTTGTCATTCTGGAGAAGGTGAGAAACAGGAATACTAATCTGTCAGTCTTACAAGGAACTTGTCATTATCCTCCTATTCAGAGAAGGATCAACTTGCAAAATCAGTAGAAAATTATACAGAATTGCATTGAAATATATAAATACTAGAGAACTTTCCTCTCCCATGGGTAGTTCCATTGAGCTGTGGGCTCCTCCCAGACATATGGACTTCTGCAGTCCATAATGCTGCAAGAGTTAAACTGATGGACGAGAGAAGGGGTTGTCATTCTGAAACCCTCTTCTGATTCCAGAATAGTTACTTCTGCATTGCTAAACCCCTCTTCTTTTCCAGAGTCTCAACCTGCTCTCACTAAGAGCATCTTTCTTTAAAATTATTAAAACTTCTAGCCCGACACCAGGATATTAGAGGATTCAAGGGAAATGAAACAGATATGTTGATTTATTTCATATATCTTAGGAGTGCTACTCTAAGCACTCTGTGGATATGATGGCAGATCAAAAAAATGAATAACAAGAGGCTCTACAGACAGCTGTTTTCATTAAGAGGACAGTATAAGACAAAACAAGGGAGGTTGGAGGGCAACCCTCATGGAAAAAGGCTGCAAAATGAAGAAAGGATCAGTATTCAGAAGCGGAATATACAGGGACTGGAAAACATTTGAGACGGATAAGCAGAAAGATCAAAGCTATCAAGCGGTCTGGGAAAAAAAAGAGCCAAAATAGATGAGAAGAAAAACAGGTATATATATATATATATTTGTTCTAAAACTGTATTC
>NW_009260669.1:1434636-1455413 GCF_000687185.1 Egretta garzetta
TGAACAGATACAAACTGGCTTGTCTATTGGGAAATTTTTTGATAAATCTGCTTTTTGCAGATACCAGCCGACCTCTCCCCAGTTGACAAGCTTTAGCAAGTAACACATAGCATATAACTCCCAGGGACATCCACACTTTAGCATCACAGACAGTTTCAATCATTACTGAGTGTCTTGGACTCCTTGTGAAATAGCTCAGAACTGTTCTCCTTTTATTGGTGAGAAAAATGAAGCAACAGGGAAGAAAACAAGTAACTCCGAGGCAAAGACATGGCCACAAGCTTCAATCTCAATTCCCCACTACTAGAGCACCAGAATATGCTTCTTCCCTTTCCTTTGTGCAGCAAACTCTAAGTCCTCAGATTTGCCCTTTAACTTGATGTTAGTTATTTTGCTACATGCCATTTAAACCACAAAGTCAAACAGGGCACAAATTCTTAAAGCATGAATTCTCATAAACAGGTCATCACTTAAACTTCTTTAAAAGGTGTACACAGCTAGTACAATTCATTCTGAAGACTAGAGCACTGTGAGAGAAAAATCTCTGATTTCACAGGCAACGTATAAATCAATAAATGTTTCAAATTCTCTTCTATATATCCATCTCTCTATATATCCATCTCTCTATCTCTCTATCTATATATATCTCCATCTCCTGAGAGGTATAAGCGATATAAATCTGAAATCCAATGTCAATCATTTTTTTTTGGCAAGTGTAGGAGGTTATTAAATACGAATAAAACATTTCAATTGATTCTGATTCTATTATGAAAGGAAACCCAAAGCATCCCCTTCATTGAAGTGCCTTGACTTCAAATTATGTGCAGTGCTAGCAAAACAAACAGGCATCAAAGGCAGCAGAATAAGAAGAAACATTATAAAGACCTATAGAGTAATATTTTGGGACATTCATTTATCTTGACCAAAAAGTGCTTATTACTGTTTCTGATAGTCAAGAACTTTTCTTTTTTTTCTGCTGTATTTGATGTCTTCATATGTATGTGTACATATATTTTTTAATAGTTCTGTTTATGTATAGGTATGTGCTTAATTTTTTTTATGACATGACTAAGAAAGCGAGCTTCATCGGTCAACATTTTCAGATGCAATCTGGACAAAGCACTAAACCACTGAGGAATGCCATCATTCTCAGTAAGGACAGCAATAAGTTTATGTGAATACAAATTCTCAGGAAAAGAAATTGAGGAAAGCAGTGCTAGCTCTGCAATTCAATCTGAAAAACACAGAATGTTTTGTAAATCATCTCATTACTGGAAAATTTAACAGCATAAATGAAACAAAACCAATAAATTAATGAAACTTTAAAAAACTTTTTCAGTTTTTAGTCACTAGGTGGCACTAAAACAAAAAAAGTTGAGCTGCTCTTACAAATGTTATCTTGAAATGGGAAATTTTACACTTCTGGTGGAGGTCATTGGCCTAGTCTGTGAATGGCATAAATTCCTCATTCCAATTAAAACAATTAAATACTCTTGTGTGCCAAATGATTGAAGAAGCAGGAATATTAAAACTTCTGCCTTAAAGAAAAATTTCCACATCTTGAACACAAGAGATCCTAGCTCCAAGAGGATGAAAATCTATTTTTTCCATACAAAGAAGCCATATTATCAAAACAAGCGTCTCAAAATTTCCAACAGCTTTACAAACCATGTTTATGATATTCATAGTGGAAAAGCTGTAAAGGCTAACATTTCTGAACCAACCTTGTATCTCAATGTCTTTCTGCATCTCCAAAATCTGTAAAAATGATAACATTCTTATTTTTAATACCAAATCTAAGTAAAAGTTCACATTTTCCCTTGCCTGCCTCCCTATTCTTCATTCATCCCAGTTAGTTTACTAAAACCTATTGATTCAACACAGCACATTTAATCAGAATCTCCTGAAATTATACTTCCAACTTAAAAAAAAAACAGACAAGAAACTAAAAAAACCCCTAAAAAACTACTCCTCCAAAACTTCTGATATTAAATGAGATCCTGCCTCAAACTGTACATAAATGGTGTATTTTTAAACATTCAGAATTTTTTATCTTTTATAGAAAATCAAAGAAAATTAACAAATCAGTAATTCCTACATTTAAATTTGCTAAGGAGATAAAATTTATACATTTAAAATATCAAGATCATGATAGCTGAATAAATCAGAAACATCACTTCGGGTATACTGAAAATTGAGAAAAACAGTCAGCTTGCTGAAGACCTAATCAGATACTACCGCTACTGACTCTCAATCTGCTGAGGTTTGTTGCTATGCTACCCCTACCTCATGGCTAAACCAGCTTGGTGACCCAGTTGTATCTATACATATTAAATGAGCAATAGTGAAATAGATCTGATTTCATCAGGCTTTCGTCTTGTAGCTAAATCCAGCTTTGCTGATTTCTTTTCCTTTTTTCCCTGCTGCTTTAGGCTTGGTAATAGGATTTTAGGGTTAATGTCAAGAATAACTGAATCTTGAATAAGGCCAGTTACAATCTATATTTCAGCAGTGAGAAGATATAAATATTTATCAGAACCCATTTAGAGAATAGTAAGAAAGCAATTTGCAAAGTTTTATTCCCATGTAGATCTCAGTACACAGAAAATTTGAGGCAGTTCAAGCAACAAAGGTTTGTAATTTGGCATGCCAAAAAATAATATGTGGTGTTAAAGTTCAGCATTCGTATCTTGCTATAGAATAATTGTTTTCTCCTATCCTATGACTTGCATGGAGATAATCTTCAGGTATGCAGTACAACCCTACATATGCACAGCAGACAAAATGTTTAAACCTTATTCTACTACTCAATAGGAGCAGTCCCACATTTCTTAAATTGTATTTCAAGTATAGGAAGCAATACAATTAAGACCACACGTCAATTTAAACTATTGGTATGTACTGAATTTAAAATGTAAGACATTTCATTGTGAAATGTACACATGTGCATTATAGCCAGAATATATATAAGGTGCAAAAATGCTTAATACTAAGTTTCTGAAACGACTCTTGATAGATCACGGGTAGCAGCGTTCAACAATATAACTTAAATCACAAAATATCTGCTGAAAAAATATTGTAGCATACTATGAGATAAATATTTGGGAAAGGACCAAATACTGGGCGAAAACCTCCTCTCAGTTAGCTTTGTTAACCTTTCTAATCAATATGATTATCTGCACATAAATCAATGCAAAGCTCCCACTGGGTACAAAAGGATTAATGTTCAGACCATAAAGTACGATGCTGCGCTGCGAATCTGAGAGTTACAACAAAGAAAGTCAGCGTTGGCTGAAAGATGAATTAGCTCAGCAAGACGAACTCATTTATGGTCATTTCACGATGCTGTGGCTAAGTCAGGATGTATTATTTACTTCAAATCGTGTGTTTCTGACTTCTACTGAAAATTTCAGTACTGAAAACTTCAGCATCTCCCAGAAGAAGCTGATCTGAACTACTGCACTACTGTAGTGCTGCAGTCCTGTAGTCTGCACTGTATGGCTACCCAGATCCACTCTAGGAGAGAGCTGTAACAAGAAGAGACTTTCTAGAAAATTGTTTTGTAGACTTTTTAAAATTATCACTCGACTGGGGAAATCTTCATTGAGTCAAATTCAAGTTGTTTAGAACACAAAACACCCTTGGGCAAAAAGATGAATTATAGAATCATAGAGTATCTCAAGTTGGAAGGCACCTATAAGGATCATGAAGTCTGACCCCCTGCTCCTTGCAGAACTGCCTAAAACTAAACCATATGTCTAAGAGTGTTGTCCAGACATTCCTTGAACTCTGACAAGGCTTGGTGCCATGACCACTCCCCCCGGGGAGCCTGTTCCAGTGACCAACCACCCTCTCGGTGAAGAACCTTTTCCTAATGTCCAAGCTGAACTTCCCCTGACACAGCTTTATTCCATTTCCTTGTGTCATCAGCGATAAAGGTTCGAGTATTAAACCATTATCTATAAATTCACTGGATATGTGAGGTTGCTATTCAAGGCACCAAAAGGAAGATGAGCATTTAGTCAGTGCACCAAATTACATGATAGACATACATTTCAGCACTAGGCCACAAAGCTGGAGGATGGAAGGGGGGCTACACTATCACTTCCATATTCCCAGGGCTTGACTTAAATGTGCCTGTCACCCTCGTAGGGCAGAGCAACATGCCCGGCAGCGCATGGTGCCTGGGGTTCGTGAGCAGTAAGGAGGCTGTGGCAGCATTGCCGACGTGGAGATGCTGCTGCCAAGGAAGCGTGAGACAGGAGGGAAAAGCATGAGCCTTGAAAGTGTGAGACTTGAGAAGTCAATGAGTATTTCATTCATGTTTTGCCTAAGTTAAAAGATCCTTTAGATTCACACCAAACACGTCTTAAAATTTTCACCTACCAAATAGATGACTTTTATAGAAAATATATTTAAAAAGGGGGGACCGTACAAAAAATAGCCCCCACCCTGTTGTAAACCTTATGGACAGCCTGTATTTTCTTGGTTTTTTGTTAACATGATGAGTCATCTTTCCCCAGAAGAATCATTAAAGCCAGCCCAGCCCAGGCACTTCAGAACTTGTAAGGAATGAGTTCATTATTCGAGAGACCCTTCACCCACCACAAATTGTTAATTATACCGTCACGATGCCCCCTAATAGTTGTCCCCTAGTTGGAAAGCTGACTCAGAATTGCACTTTTGGTCCAGCATCTGATGCGCCGTAAAACCTCACAGGATCAATGATAAATCTGACAAAGCAGGGGTCTCTTTACTAAGACTTGCGTTTGCTAAAAATTAAGAAACTGGAAATAGCCAACAGATTTATTAACCAGTGGAACCACGAGGTAGAGCTATCACTTCATTTTATATACTACCAAACTACTCGTTTTAACTACTACTAATATACTAGAGAGCTAGGATTTATTCCAGAAATCGCAGGACCCCGTGCCATGTGCTGTTAGAAGTCTGACTTCCTGACATTTGACAACTATAAGAGGAGACAATAAAAATCTGTATTGATGCCCAAAGCAATCCCTCAAAGTGGGAATGGAGATGACTTTTCTAGCCATCTGGAATTGTCAGCTATACCGTACAGTAATAAATACACAGTTTCCAGCAACATCCCTGCTCCTGACATCCTAATGTAGAATTTCAGCTTCTAATTTCCATTCCCTTTGGCTCTTCATGCACTCAAGTACTCTATTCCCTAGAATTAACACTTTGTGACAGATCTAAAATGAAACAGATCTTGTTTTAAGATTTTCCCTATTCCTTTTCCAACTCTCCCCATTTCTTTTTTCTCTCTTACAAACCTTTTGAACATTTTCCTTCCACAGCAAACTAAAGTTACAGTTAATAACACAACAGTAAACGCTTAGTTGATATGTTAACCAGTTAAAAACCCCAAAGTGCCTGTTGTTTTTATTCCCACTGACTTCCTTCTGCATTCTCACCTGAGCAGAGATGGTATGATTCAGCTCATCTCATTTCAGTGATCTTTTAAGTGGGAGCCCAGTCCAAGACAGTGGGCCAGGCTCTCCCTGCAGCCAGTGGAGACAGACAGGCACCTCCTGGACGTAATTTGGCCTCAAGATAGTCAGGATGACTTGTCTTCTGGAGGTGGTTTTCATTTTCCTCCACTAACTATAATTAAGGTCTAGGAAATAATTTACAATACAATAAGCCCTCTTTTGGACACAGGCAGGTTGTATGGGAGACATTATGGGATGCAGGGGAAGAGCATTTCAGGATTGCACAGGATTTACTATGCAATATTTTATAGAGGAACCCGGGTGAGGAAAGGGATGGATTTAGGTGATTTGGGGAGAAAAAAAGTGTGGGAAAACATAGGAGTATGAGGAAAAATTGTTGGTTCCATGTAAACAGTTTGCTGGTCAGTAAGCTTGCCTGGCCATATCTTGCACCTCATCAGTGCAGTCTGTCCTGCCTTCTTATTAAACTCCATTTCTACCTCTTTTCCTGGGTGAGGGACTCTCTACTCTGCATGTGTGTCTGTGAGTGCAGCAACCAGAGTGAGAACACAGGTCACAGGGCCCATGTGTCCATGTTGCGGCAGCTAGAGAGACTAAAGTGCATGGACTTCAGTGCCAGCAAGTGGAGTGGGACTGTGGGTCACAGGGACCCATGTGTCCATGGTATCCGCACCTGGAGTGAATGCTGGGTGCTGGTCCTGGGGGTCTAGAGGTGAAACCCACGTGTGTGTGGTGCTAAGGGTGAGATCACAGGGGAGGTAGCTACTGGGACCAGGGGAGTCCCTGCCACCTCTGTGTGCATGCATGAGATGGTCTCTGCCAGCAACTGGATGGGGCTACAGCCTTGAGGCTTGTGTGTCTAGGTGACGGACTGAGACAGAGTGTCTGACCCCAGATGCTGGAGGGATCCAGAGTAAAATAATATATGTATAAACAAAAAAATCTCTGAATTGAGATGGCTTACTTATTATTTTGTAACTCTAAAAGAAAAATAACTTCATCTTCTAAGGGTGTCTCAATTTATTTGTAGCTATGTAAGGCTCAGTTTAAACGAGAAATCAGGAAAAAGTTGTTGAAACACATGCTTGCTTTCTAAATTCCCTAGCAATATGTCTGGAATGGCTAGATGGCCTTTGAATACAAGTGTGAGTAGCTTCTGTGTGGCATCTGGCTGGCTGTACTTTTATGAAGGCTTACTAGCTTGAGCACAGTTCTGAGATGAACACAGCAACTTGGCTTTTGAAGATGTTCCCTGGTACTAGCTGTAATTCTCAGAGAGAGAAGACTTGACCCTGCACTAACATCACCATGGGGTTTGTGTTATATTAGTTTTACATACTGGCATATTATTTTAACCCAGATGTTTAAAAAAAAAAAAATGTAAGCAAGTACCATAGGGAGTATTATCACTGGGACAGCAAAGTAACACTTGATTTTCACCTCTTTATCATGGAATATTCTGTATATGTCTGTTTTATACAAGTATTTGCTGTTCTGTCTTATTGCACAGACAATAACATAGGGCTAGTTAAACTGAAAATAAGGAATTTTTAAGTACACTAGGAAAAAGAGAAAACCTAACTGGTGAACACATCTCTTGCTAGATAGATCTGGCTAAACTATTAAGTATGCACAGAAAACAAGGAAGTACTTGGTCAATATTCCCTATTTACAAAGATGAAGGCTAAAGTATTCATATCACACAAGGATGATGAAGTACTTTCCAGTCCATTAGTAACTAAGGTGGATGATGAACAGCTACTTGGGATAAACATTTAAGTCATCAGGACAAAACAAAAAACATAGACCCTTTATGTATTCTCGATTTAAGGCTAAAAAGGGCAACAAGATAATCTGTCCTCTTGCATACTGCCTCACCACCCACATATCACTGGTCCTTAAAATTCCCTTGGTTACTTCTGTAACAGACTTTAACAATTACGTTTAGCGGTGCATGTTTGCTTAAAGTGCATCTTCCAGGAAAGCATTAAAAATTGATATGAAGACAACAAGAATCTTTCCTTGCTATTTGTTGAGGCATATTAACTATTTATGTGCCATTCAGTTTTATTTGGCTTCTACTAGTGATTCTTGCAGTGCTTTTATCTGACAGTTTTGAGAGTCTACGGATGCAAGTTTTCCCAAGTGACAGCTGTGATCAAATCAGTTATCAGCCTATTTATTTATGAACTCCAGGACAGCCAAAAAAAAGGTCAAACTGTGAGTTTGAGAGCATGCCTGAAATCCAGCTTCTCAGATGACTCACTCAGGACTGTGAGAAGATGCTTTCAAGAACCAAACAATCAACCATAAACCACTTCCAGTCCTGAGAGAAGACACCTACAATATTTTTTTGTAAAATCTGAGCCAATTCCTTTTGTGTTAAATTAGTGATACAATCCACATCTATGTAACAGTATTCAGACAGAACAAAGGAGACATACAGTCGAAGTCTGAGTTCAAATACTCATCGTTTGCCTCCCAGGAGATAAACTAACTATTAATCCATACACTATTTAAATGGAAATTTGTCTCTAGTCATGTCACTGAAGCTGTACAAACTTTTCTAGTTCATCATGTCAGATGAAGATGACAAGAAGTTTGACTCCTAGTGGTCCTTCACTTTTGCTTTTTCTTGATACAATTTGTGTAATTTGCTTTCCTCAGCATCAGGGTCTCATTGAAGTCAATTAACCTCATTTCAAAAAAGCCAACTAATATAATAACCTCCCTACCTTAATCTTCCTCTCAACTCCAGCCTCACCTGAAATACTTTAACATAGTGTCATTTACTCCTTTCTCAGCTTTCCCTTTAGAGGGAAAGCAAAAATAAACTAATCCTGCAGGCAGACAAAAATTTCATGGTGTTGTTTATGCTACTGCATTTCTTGCTTCGATTCCTACACTCATTAACCCATTAAAAAAGAAAATTCTTTCTAACTTTTAAACAATTGCTGGATTTCCACAGTTCCCAAATATTCTCCGTTGTTATTTGCAGAATACTCACCTTCATTATATTTGCTAATACTCACCTTCGTTACATTTGCTAAACATGTCCTCTACACATATTTCCCATACATATATTTACACAGATACATAGTCTGGCTCTACCTGCAATTTTTAGCAATGCAGAAATTGAATACTAGGTTTTGATTATAACTTCTTCAAGCTTTATTAAACCCAGAACCTACAGGGCTTACTAAACGTACCTGTATGAAAACACATACAATTCACTTCCTCCCTGAATAGGGAAGGTACAGCATAATGACCTTCCATTAAGGAATGCTAATGATTTTCCATTACGGATCACTTCTATGAAGATGTGTTTCTCGGCAGCTATCATTGTTCCCCCTTGTCTTGAAAATGAGCCATTCAATTAAGAAAAACTGCAAGGTCATGATACAATTAGATGGATTGCGGTTAAGAGAAACACAGAGCTCAACACTGAGCTCTAAACATACTTTTATATCGCTTTTCATTGGCTTAAGGAAAAAAAAAAACAAACCAAAAACCAAACAAAAAACCCCAAACAAAAACCAAACACCTCCAGCTATGATGCTGAGGAGACTCTATACTTAGTAGGAGCTATTCTGATTCGTTACCTGAAATGCTCCAGGACTAAATCAGTAAGGGAGATGCTTATAAAGACCAAGAATGAGAATTTGATTCTCTATCTTTTTTTTTTTTTCAATTTGCCAAATAATGAAAATTGTCCATTATGGAGAATTCAAAAGGATTGAAGTACATGAGCAAGTCTGCTGGCAAGCCCCTTCATACAGGAGTCCTTTTCACATCCTCCTCCACATCCACCCATACAACTACTTCTGTGCCAGTATCTCACACTGCTATCGTTATCCTGTTTTATGACTTCCTCAAATACTGATGTTATTTAGAAAAAGTAACCGCCACTGAACTCTTCTGGGCCAAAATTCAAAATTCATGTCTTAGTCTCTTTGAGTATGTAATTTAATTTAAGGTTCACTAAAACACTTTTAATGGGAGTAATAAAGGAAACTGAATTTTAAAGAAATTTCTGGAAGTTTTTGCCAGTTGAACAGAAATACACTCATACGCATCTAAAACGTCTAACAGAGAAAACATAAGCATGACAGGTTACCTGGTTGCAAAATCTAGCATCATCCTCCCTTAAATAGGACTTCAGGCTAAGATTTCCACATGTCATGTTTGTTAAGTTTTTAAACAAGCTTAGGAAAGTATCTCCCAGAAGGAGGGGATACTGCCCTGTATCTAAGAGAATATAGGAGCACTCTGAACTGCAGAATGCAGGAAGGAATATGCAGCAGAAAGAGAAAAGAGTCCTTTGATAAACTGAAAAGCTTTTAATGAAACTTCCTGACATTATCATATAATAAATATTTTAATTAGGAAGTCATAAAGCTTGTATCGACTTGGGAGTAAGGGGGGCAAAATAAACAGATTGGCAACCACTGAGCTGTGGGAATTACATGATAAGCTGCTACTAAAAATCAGTGGAAAAAGGGGTGTACCTTCCACAGATTGCATTTTTCCTCAACAATAATTTCATAGGCTGGGTACATAGTTTTTTTCTCTGAAATCAATTAATCCAGAAATCTCTTTTCCTCTGACCTTAGTCCATGTGCAGAACTGCACGAGAGCAGGAGATGAGCTTTGAATTTTCCCAGAGCATGATTCTATTATCCCTAGTATGCTCATAACATTTAATTTCCAGTTCCTAAACCGTAAATACTAGTTTGGATTCTTACAAAGGCTAAGTGATTTTAAACAGTCCTACAGCTCCTGACCTTTAACGTGTCTGTTGCTGTAAGGTAGGTTTTCCCTTTGTGTGGTTTTCCCCACCTCTACAGATTTGAAGTTAAAATCCATTTCTCCTGCGAACGACAGCCTACCCACAATCATAAACAAATTACGCTCTCTGTGTCAACATTTGAAACCAAGTCACTAAATCATAGCGTGCTGGGATGGAATTGCTGCCCCTATCATCTACCACTTACTGCTATCAAAGCATATAACCGGATTAGTGGGAAAACAGCTGTATTACTCATACATTTAAGCTCTTTCAAACAGCAGGTTTTCTTTCTGCAACAAAACACAGCACTTCAGATAAGAAAAATGCAAATCCCAGAGGAAATCATGACATATTAACCCCTGGCAGTCTTTACATGACTTAATAGTTCGCTCAACCTCTTTTTGCTGGAAATAAATGCAAGAACTATATTAAATCAGTAAAACCAATGTATTTTAACACATATACTTTGAAACTTTTTGTTCCCTAGGATTTCTTCATATACCAGGCACAGTTGATTAAATCATCCTGTCACCTTCTAGATGTGATTGGCATGAGCTTAAATCCATGTCTCTCAGTTGTGGGCATGAATCATCATACATATGGGTTTTGTGGGACAACATCTTGGCAGAGGTTAGCAGCAAAATAGCTGTCTAGTTAACTCAAAACCTCATTGCTAAGCACTCTATCGTTATTAAAGCTAACAAGCCATAAAACAACTGTTGCTTTCTTGGCCAAAATATCTAGGAGGGAAAGAAAAATTGTAGATATCTTCCAGCTATTGCTAGTGTTCTTATATCTATTCACTAATATTGTATTAACTGAAAATTTTCACCTAGCTTTTGGGACTTTTTAATTAGCCAATGATGTCTAATACCAGGATGCTTCAAGAGAAAATGTCCTTAAGCAGTAACATGAAACATACTGAATAAATCTACATTTCTTTCACCTATTACAAAATGTTTCACTTGATATTTTGGAGTTTGGATTTATTAAGAAAGCACTGGAGTTGTACTTGATTTAGACATACGTTCTTTGTTATGGAATATTCTGTGAAGAATAATGATCATAGAATCATAGAATCATTTAGTTTGGAAAAGGCCTTTAAGAACATCAAGTCCAACCTTTAACCTAACACTTCCAAGTCCACCACTAAACCATGTCCCCAAGTGCCACAACTACATGACTTTCAAATACCTCCAGAGATGGTATCGTCTTTGTGGCCTTTCTCTGGACCCTCTCCAGCCTGTCCATATCTTTTTTGTATAGCAGGGACTAAAACTGTACACACTATTCCAGGTGTGGCCTGACAAGCACTGAGTAGAGTGGGATAATGACTTTTTTATCTCTGCTGGTGATGCCCTTGTTGATGCAACCCAGCATTCTATTGACCTTCTTGGCTGCAGCAGCGCACTGCTCAATCCTGTTGAGCTTCCTGTCCACGAGGACCCCCAGGCCCCTTTCCACAGAGTTGCTCCCTAGCTGGGTAGACCCCAGCCCATGCTGCACTCCTGGACTGTGCTTTCCCAAGTGCAAGACCTTACACTTGTCCTTGTTGAACTTCGTAAGATTCTTGTTAGCCCACTCTTTCAGCCTATCCAGACCTTCCTGCAGGGTGGCTCTCCCTTCCAATGTCTTCTCACTTCCCTTGCTTAAAAAATGCCTCATAGTAGTACAACCATTTGTTTCCTATCTATAGCATATGATTCCCTTTCTGTTAGAGAAATAAAATGTCAGAATACAATGTCTTCCACAGTTCCAATATGTTAAATCATCTAAACACATGAAAACATAGGTTATACATAAGTAATTGCAATACTGAAAGGATCTAATATGGACTTTTAAATGGTAAGTGCAACACTAAATAGCACTTTATAAAAGATTTAGAGATGTCATGTTCTGTTATGTGTATTTTTGTGTAAATCAGGAGGTAGTGGGGGTCCAGATCTTCCAAAGGCAAAACCTGGCACAGGTCCACTGAACACAGTAATCAATTTCCAGCAGTTAAGGATTAGATTATTTTTTTTTTTAACCAGTGAACTTAACAACAAGATTTTATCTCTCTAATGTCATTACAGAAAAGCTTATTTCCTTTAATAATAACAATTAAAAAATTAGTTTCTTTTTTTTTTCACTGTAATTGAGACTAATCCACTATTAAAAACTTTAATGAAGGAAATGCCATTGCGAATAAAAGCTTCTCTCTACTACTTGGAGAAAGGTCTAGCTAGACTGACAGCAAATGATGCAGCAATAAGTGGTGTTCAAAGAGATTTCTGATAGTGATATTTCAGGTCTTTCTCCCTGCAGGCTGGCTACAATGCATCTGTAGAAGTTGAAAATTGCTTCCAAAATCATTCCAGAGTTACTCACCACACAGGCTGTCTCTTGTCATTAAGAGTATGTCAATGTTCCCATGCTAAAGCCTTAGAATCAAAGCTCTACAGTTCAACAGCTTAATAAAAAACAAAAAAGCCTTGCCCAAGGCTACAGCATGACATCCAAGGTATCAGCCTGAAAACTGAAAGATGCTCATACCATCTTCCTCCTCCCCAAATTGATTTTATTTTGCCTTCAGCTTTCTTGAAAACCAGGAATTTGCACTTTAAATTCCAGGCAAGTACTAGAAAGACCAAAATGTCATTCAAAAAAAACCCGAAAACTATTTTAAATAACTATATAAAAACTCTATTATATTAATCCAGAAGTTTTTAGTCTGGTAGTCAAGTCTGAAGTGTAAAAATTACATGTAATACTAAAGTTTCAGATCATATTCTGAAAGACCTCAGCTGCTGAAAAGCCAGCCTCAAAAAAGCCAGCTTCTCCTTCATCTGGCAGTCCTTACAATCCTACCCTCCTAAGAACCCTCTGACCTGCACATCCTATATGCTGTCTCTGTATGCATAAATTAAGTGCATTTTTAAGTTCCTTCACGGATTCTCCCCTCTGTTACATTACTTATTATGGGAACAATTGCTTTGCTACCCATCAAATTGCTAACTGTAGAACTTCTAAGGAACACCTCTTTGGCAGGTCGGATGTATGGCTGTACATCTTCTGTCATCATGCATCAATTAACACAAGCAACCCAAATACAAACTATACAAAAAAGATGTGGACAGGCTGGAGGGGGTCCAGAGAAGGGCCACCAAGATGATCAGAGGACTGGGAAGGCTGCCATATGAGGACAGGCTGAGAGAACTGGGTTTGTTCAGCCTTGAGAAAAGGAGGCTCAGAGGGGATTTTATCATCGTGTACCAGTATTTAAAGCAGTATTTAAAGGGTGGCTAAAAAGAAGATGGAGACTCCCTTTTCACAAGGAGTCAAACAGAAAAGTCGAGGGGCAATGGGTACAAGTTAATCCTGAGAAGAATTGGACATGAGAGGGAAATTTTTCAAAATGAGAACAGTCAACCAGTGGAATAATGTCCACAGGGAAGTGGTTGATTCCACCACACTGGACACTTTCAAGACTCAGCTGGGCAGGGTGCTAGGCCATCTTGTCTAGACTGTGCTCTTACCTAGAAAGGCTGGACCAGATGATCGTTGAGGTCCCTTCCAACCTAGTACTCTATGATTCTATGAAATGTCTGCTATTTGGAAGAAGGAACTTCCCCCTACCTTCTCTGTATCATTTTATCTCACACCACAATATAAAACCTGAGAACCACCAATTATTTCAAGAGAATTTGTATATACCGGTCAAATAGAAGATGTGTTACACAGACAAGAATAATATATTGGAAAGGAGAATTTGGCTACACAGAAGTGTGTTTATATGACTTTTGCTTTACCTCCTTCGTTGTTTACTGTAGCTAATTACCCCTTCACTCAAACGTATAGATAGCAACAAATCTAGGACTTTCATTATACTTCACAAGAAAATAGTAAGTCAAATGTGGTATTTTGCAATGTGTTTTAAGTCCCTTAGCAGCTTAACATTCAAGTATTTAATGTATTGCATTAAAAATACTTTTCTTATGGCTTTGTTGACAATGCAAATTTTGTGGGAAGCAGAGATACTCACTGAAACTACATTCACAAAGTCATCGTCAGACAGTGTCTCTAACATCTCAATGACCGAAGTGCGGATCAGCTTCAATGTCAATCCACTGACACTCCCACTCCTAAATCCACAAGATAATAGAAAAGTTGAATTTAACAAATTTTATTTAAAACGTACAAAGAAAATACAGAATACCAACCAGCACTCTCACCAACTTTCATACTAAAATTGTCAATCGTTATCCCAAATTCTCCAACTCACCATTAGTGTTATTTCATTATTATAATAAAAAATTAAATCTAAAACTGGCATTCAGAGCCCCAGTCCTGTGGCTCAGATGAAGTCATGATGGTACATCATTTCCTTATTTTCATTTAAAGAAAACTGAGAGTTTACCACCTTCAAACAATGCATTATCTAAATATTTTATACTCCTACACATAGATTTACAGCTTTAGATTTTCAGATACCCAGATGACAGCTTGTTTGATTCAAGGAAAAAACTAAGCTGAAGTGCAGAAATAACAAATGTTGATAAAACTCACTGCAGATATGAAAGCACTTCACCACATTTAAAAGCATTAAATGCAAATTCTCTGAGAATTTTTTTAGCATAAAGAAATCTGTTTGACACATCAGGTTCAATGCTTCCTTTAGTCCCTCAACATTCGCTAAACAAAGGAAGCTTTGCCAAGGCAAAGAAAAAAAATTTTATGAATTTCTTTGCTCACTTTCTACTAATGTTTTATAGTAACGAAACCTGGCAATTTTTAAATATGTATGGTAAAACAGGTGAAGTCTGCATACACTCTCACCTTTCAGGTTCATGAAATCATGATTAAATCTACAGTAATGCTTCCAGTAATTTGTTTTTAGGTTTGTATTTTATAACAAATCTTGCAATGCACATGAGAAATTTTGAAAATGATTACTTCAGTAAATAAGAAGCTGAAAGCAGAATAACATTAAAGTGATTAAAAAACACTTCCTTGTGCCCAGTTTAAATAACTTTCAGGTTTGGTTTGTGCTTTTTTGAACTATTTTTTTCTGTGTATTTATTTTGTTCATACCAAGATTTTCATTCCTTGCATATAAGGACTTGATAATCCTCTCCCTTTTCCAGCATTTTCAATATATCTAAGTAGTTTTATCCCTCTAATGTCAATATCCAGACATTAAACACTTACGCATCAACTAAAATAAGCATGTCTTTGGGAGATGCAGCTCCTTGGATATACCTGAAATGAATAAAGGGTATGAATGACTCAAATTTGAAAACAAATTTTTTGCATGTGGTGGAAGACACCCTGTGATCTTTAAACTAAATCTAATTGAACCAACATAGTCCTCCAGTTGTAGCTAGTAGAAAACCATGTGCTATCATTTTCTCTCTTGCTGTGTCTTCTAATTAAACCAAAGTCCCAACTGCATTAGGAAAGCCTTGAAGTAGGATACACTGATCAGAATTCACTATTTTCAGATCTTGATAACTGAAAAACATGAATGCTATTTCAGAGCTAAAGATCTTGATGACAGATGAATTATTACATCAGCCCAGCTTAGGGAAAAATATTTTGTCCTTTGAAAGAATATATTCTAGTAGCATGAATCCAATTATCAATATGCATTATGCCTCAAGAGGCTTACAGAAAAAAATAATGAGGAACAAGCCCACTGTTCTGTCTTTTCTAGTCTAGTGATTTTTTTGGTAGTCTAAACTGCTGAGACATATTTGTAAACACCTGTAAAAGTTTGGAAGAATGACTCAATCTAATAATCTGAATTACATTTGATTTTGCAAAAAATCAAAGTTTTTAATTGCCTTATACCTATTTGATAGTTATCCTAAGAAAAGGTCCATGTAATGCAACAGTACGACACACTATAGTAGATATTGAATAAAAACCAGTATGATTTAAAAATTGTTTATTCAGAAGAATTAACTGATTTCACAAAATGAAAATAGCAATACCCAATTAGATATAAATAATCAGAAAAAATTATCTTTATAATCATATCTAGAAAGTAACTGATATATATACATCAGTCCTTTAAAGGAAGCTTACCATGGTCTTCTGCGAACATCATAGAGATCTATTTTGTTTGGAGTTCGACTTTTATCTACCCATGGGGAAGCTAAAAAGGAAAAAAAAAAAGTACAAAATAAATTAAAAACTTTACGTTAAGTATTTTAAATACAACAGCCTAATGAATCAATACCACAGACTTCCCACTATATAAATATCAACATTTGGTAAGGATAAAATATGTCTGAATTTTGTAACCTGTTTTCAAAATACCTGTATATTCCTATATATATGAGTATATAATATAATGCAATGAAACTATATATAGGTAAAGACCTTAAAGGGTCAAACTGTGTTGAAGAAACAGTTACTGACTATAATTGACTACTGACTTAAATGGAACCAGAATTTCAATCAAAGTACTTCATAATATGAAATAACTTTTTTGGACAAGAAAGTACTTAATTTTAAAAACACTTATTAATTAATTAATGTTGTATACAACAATACTGTACTAACCTAAAGCACAGCAACACATCTAAGAAATTATTCACTGACTCAGGAGAGCTTCACCTAAAGCTGCAAATTAGAAAATTAACGTGAAAGTATTGTATTTTCTAAAAATAAAATGAGATGGAAATATTTGTGTCTCTGTAAAGAAAAACGTTAAGATTAATAACCCATTACAAACATTTAATCTAAGCTTTACCATAATTTTAAGCAAGGGTAGGCATCTTTTCCTTACTGAAAAACAAAATGAGCCTTTCAAAACCATTTGACAGCTTAACGAACACAAATAAAAATGTGAAGAGTTACATGCAATGAAATAATGTTCTGCAATTTGCTCTCTCACTGTATGTCAACAGCATTGGGAGAGCTATTTCCTGACATTAATCATTCTTCTGTATAGGAAATAAAGTAAGGTACAGGCAGCTCCAGGATTCTTCCTGAAAAAGCATTCATCTAAGACAAATGGGAAGAATTATGATATCTTTATCCATGAATATGAAAGAAGCCACCAGCTTAGAGTAGCTGCCTGTTTTTTATTTTACTAAATGAACCTTTTCCTAAGTGACCAGAACCTGAGCTGGCACATAAGTTACCAGAACATTTAATAGCGTAATCCACAGGACATTTATCAGTAGACATTTAGCAGCCACAGAAAACACTGCATATTGTTGCAGAAGAATCTCAAACTCTATACCAGTATTGTATATGATCTCAGACTAGACCACCTGACAGGTCTTTTGCGAACTGAAGGGATAAGAGTTTTTGAAATTTCCAGAAATGAGTGAAAAGAATTTTTGAGACTGGTATATGTCAAGTTTGTAGCTTAAGTATCATTATGTAGGTATGCACAGGTTAAATACACCTGTATTTCATGAGCCTGAAGCCATGGTTAGCACATGTTCAATCATGGACTTTTTGTGTCTGTCCAGACTAACGCATCCATTAGAATTCCATCTGAAAATCCATCCTTGAAATACATTCCCTGAGACTTGCAAAATCTGCATCCAATGTACTTACTTCAGTTTGTGTTATGAGTAGTTTAGATAAAATAGCAAACATAAATCAAAAAAATTTGCCCAAAATTTCAGTCTTCCCACTAACATCCAATCAAAGGCTGTGCCTTAATCAACCCATATCTTGGACAGTCTTCATAAACTGAGAATTATCTGAATGTATGCATCTAGATTTTTTTCAAAACAACCAATAAAATGAAATTTACACTGCTAGTGTGACAGTAGCTCTTAGAAATCTCCATTAAGAAGAGATTTTTTTTTTTAATGGCATGTTTTTCATATAAAAGATTGAGCCCAACTCCTTAACTGCATTCTCCAAAGCAAATGGATGCTGATTCAAAGAGAACACAGGAGCTGAAGAAGAGTGCTTCTGACATCATCGTATTTTGCTATAACAGCGGATACTGACATAGGTATTAATTTAAAATTGAATCAGTTTTCAGAAGGCTCACAAAATAATAGACTAGCTCCACAGCTAACATAAATTATCTACTGAAAACCATCACATGAACATTTAGTTACAATTTATCTATCATAACCTTCAAGACGATAGTGTATTTTACTTCACATACTATTTTGAACTACAATCTAACATTTCTAAATTCTGACCTAAAATTTACAGAAATATGTGTTAAGATTACAGGTTGTCTGTGTAACAGAAAGACAATACCAGAAATAATCCAGCTACATTTTTCTGCAAAATATGAGATGTATATTCATGGCATTCCTCCTGAGAAGTAATCACATGATTTCCTTGAGGTCAACACCAGTTGCCTAGACAGAACACACTTCAGAATTGGGTCCTTTAGACCAAATATAGTGTGGCAAATCTTTCACAAACATGAAGTGGAAAAATTAATACTAACTTAAAATTGTGAGGAAACACCAAATAAAAAAAAAATGTGATATGCCTGAAACTTTCCCTAATATTTCCAAAAGCACCAAAAGGCTCTATATAACAAAAGCTGGGATTTTTTAACTGGAATACAAATCAGAACAATGCTTTTAAATTTTTTTCTTTTTTTTTTTTTCCCCTCTGTGGAGAGAATGCTCAGAACTTCTGATTGAGACAGAATAAAACAAAGGATATGAAAACAAATCTTTCCAAATCCCTCTTCAGAGGAGGTCCTTCTGTCAAGACTGGAGCAGCTAAGCCTTGCACTGAGTTCCACCACAGTTTTGCAGTAGCTTCCTGGATTGCAACAAAGTTCAAACTGTCCCCTTCTGGCTACATCTATATTAGTAAGTTAAAAGCACAATGGAAGGGAAGACATTCACCATAACTAGGTGATGAACCTTACAATGCCCCAGTTATACCCTTAGCCCACAAAAGAAATTGTGAATGAACAACTCAGCACACTACTTACATCCTATCTATTCCTTTTGGAGATTACTGTGAATGATAACACAGTTTTTCATTTTGGGAGACAGATTGAGTGGTGAACACAATGGCTAAATTCTGCAACTTCTCTTTCACTAGCTTGGTCCTTTCAGTATGCATAGTCCTGGAAAGTTTGTCAGCAGCTTCAGAGAGATCTGGAGAAGGTTTTTAAAAACATTATTTCTTACCATGCCATAAAATGGGTATTTTCTGTACCACATGTCAAAACGTTTCTTTTTTCTAATGAATATATAACCTTTTGTTGAGACAAACCCCAAGCACATGTGAAGAAATTTTTCTGGATTTATTCTGTGACTACAAAATTTTTCATCATATATTAATGAGTTCTGGATCATACAAACGCTAATTAAGAAATACAGTGTTTACTGAGAAAACTAGTTCTGTTGATCTTCATGATGTTTTCTACAACATTTTATATAATCTAGTAGTAAGTCTCTGCATGGCAAAACATAAATCCATTAGTATCTAAAATTTCATTCACACCAAAGAAGTGCTGAATTCCCTCTTCAACCTCAAGAATTAACATGACTAAATTACTCATTCGTTCTAAGATCTCTCTGGATTAACACTTTTAATTTTAGATGGCTTTGAATGGTCTCAAATCTGTTCACTGGTTTTGGTAACAGTCTGAGTATTTAAGGATCTTATTGAAATTGTTATTACTAGGAAACTGCAATTCCCTTAGGACAATCGATCTCCAATGATCTAATTTTAATTTACCCTGATTTCATCTTTTAAAAAAATATTTTTTTAAAAGATGATAAATGCTCTCTATGAAAAAATAAGTAATTATGCATTTATAATTATATAGGAAATAACTGAAGGGATGGAAACCACTGAAAAAGATATGCATTGCCTTGGTCCATATACAGAACATGCTATAAAGCCATCTGGGGAAACTGGCTTACATCTTACTGACAAAAGCCATTATATGGTCTGAGATGAAAACAAAATAAATTACATGAAAAGATGGTCACATATTTTCCTAAAAATCTAAAATTTTCGAGGATTTTAAGATTTACAGCTGTAGTTATATAACCTATTGTTTAAAACATGCATTTTAATCTTGCCTTGGAACCTGGCTCACCAAACATCCTGAAGAAGACAGTCTCACCGTGTTTCATTGCTGCATACTGTCTTTGAACAATGTCAACACCACACGGTTCTCTGTTGCATACATTAGGCTTTAGTCATGTTCTCCTTTGATGATTTGCTTGTTTGGCATATGGTTAGATCTGATATTTTATAAGCTATTCATTGGATTTGATATCCCTCCCACTTCTGCTGTTTGCATTATGGAGATATAGGCCTGGCTATATTTCAAGCAAGAGTAAGGCATGCTCTTCTGTTATTTCTGCCTATGTAGGGTGGAAATCCTCAGTTTTGTTGATTACACACAAAATCAATTCATGCAGTACAGAGGTTTTCACGTGGTAAAGCCTAAATGGAAGTATTCCTCAGGAAAGGGAAATCTTGGATACATCTGCCCACTTTTAATTCACAAGATGATTCCAGAAGCATAGGTGAGTGTCATGGGGGAGACCTTCCTGAAAGTC